>NC_133653.1:200042218-200414718 GCF_009905375.1 Apium graveolens
AACACACAATCAATATTTATAAAATACATCGATTACAAATAAAAAACCAATTTCTATATCTTATTACACATGGGTTAAAAATAAAAAAAAACCGATGTCTATATTCTTATTAGAGATCGATCATTTTCTAAGTACCCGATGTCAATGTTGATAATAGACATCGATCATTTCTAAGTACCCCGATGTCAATATTGATAATAGACATCGGTTGTTTTCTAAAAAACCGATGTTAGTTGATAAATAGACATCGGGTGTTTATTTTGAAATCGATGTTAACTTGCCTGTTTACATGTGGTAAACTATACCTTATTAACATCAAAATTTTTTTTGACTGATTTTTATGTGATTTTAAGACATTGCTTTTATATGTGTAAGTTATGTGGTATTTATGGTTTTAACTCGGTTCTAAAAACTTAACAACCCTCCTGCAATAAGTGTTAAATGCAATACATGATTTATAAGTAATCTTCTACAAATATGATACAAGAATCCCTTCTGCAATAAGTTTTACAATTTCAGGTACATGATCTGATTTTTATCATCAGACTACTACTAGTATACTTTGTCACAGTATTAAGACACTACTAAATCTGATTTTTTATGGGCTTAAAAGAGAGAACAAAAACAAACCAAGCAAACCTAACCCTTACTATACCCACCTAGGGATGATCTTCTTGGAGAACTAAATCAAAAAAAATCGAACAATACAAGCAGCAACAATAGCATCTTTCGAAACTCCCAACTCCACACGCTCTATACCTACACTCGGCAACCACACCCCCGCAGTAAAAAGGCAACCTCAGACACAACAAGCAATGATTCTCCTGAGAGTAAACTGCACAGTAAAATCACCATGGAGACAGCTCATAAAAATAAAAAGCCGAACACAACACCCATCCAACTCAAAACTAAACTCATTAATAGAGATTTCAAAACTTTTAAAACTTGGGCTAGGTAGTAAATTTATACTTAATTTATTGTATCCAAGTCACAAACTTATAAAAACTGGACAAACTCAAACATTTGTTCCACGTCACTGAGAGCAATATTTATTACTGGATTCAACATCGGTAAGATTTATACAAGAATTTAGTTTAAATACAAAAGATGACTGTTTCTAACCAACTACAAATACTTCAAACATATAGAATCATACTAAAATAAATAATCTACTCAATCTATTCATTGTGTAAAGTGCCTCACCCATTTTAAAGGATCGATTTCTCAATACAGCTCCCACCTAGAAACCAATTCAATGTAAAAATGATTTTGTAACAAATCAAAATATTTCACCAAAATCAGTGTATGCACCTTCTTCCTGAACTGGGCTTCCAGATTTTATGTCCATATTAGCAGATTCTACTACAAGAGACGTCACGGCTATTTCAATGCGAGTAGACAAAGTTCCTTTATAGACTGTTTCCCATTGATGATGTATCAAACATTGCTAAATCTTCACAAGCTACCTCGAGCTCTCTTCGTTTAAGGCTTGGCACACCTGTGAGGTAAATAGTAAAGTAAATAAGTAACAAATAATTATTTGCATTGGCAACTAATTCATGAGACATCATTTTTAGGTTTCAATAGAACTGCAAAAATTATGTGATACAGAGACGGTCTTTGGCAACCACAGATTAACAGGGCTTCAAGAAAATCAATAGACTAACAGCATCATAATTTAGGACCAGTATTAGTACTTACCAGTTACAAACACTTTTTGCAATCAGTATCTACATTTTTAGCATTAAGTTCCTGAGCATACTCATCTCTCTCCGTCTCTGATGATCAGTGCCAGCGATTCCATAACAAAGGAATTACAAGAAAGGAGAACAAGTAGCCAAATCCTATGTACCGTTTAACACTAGAAACTCGAGCAGAACCTAGAGTTTTGCTATTTTAGTTGGACGGACACCATTTTATTAAACATAATAAGCTCTTTGATCACAGTTTCAAAAAGAAAAGAATTGCCTCTGCATGAAGATAATGTTCATTCTATCACATAAAGATATGAAACTAAGGCTGATACTACTAGAATGATAGAATCAGATGGACAAAAAACATCTATTTCGGTAAGCTGAATTAGTAATAAATGCACGCTAGCCCTGAGACCCTTCTTTCAGCAGCCTCTCCATGTTAACAGGAGAGACCTCACGAATATTAGGATACCTCTTGTACACACTCTTGGACTTCCTTGTTGGGCCCATGAAAACTATTTCAGATTACCTACACAGACAAGAACAATATACACTTGTCCAATCCTCATTTGCCCAGTTTTTCTCAACTTTGTATGAAGGGGAAGAGCCAACCTAGACCTCTTACATATAACCAATAGTTAATAAAAATTTCTATTACACCTCTAAAGGCCATAACATGTGAGCATAGTATACATGAATGAAAGTTCTCTTACTCTTACATCACAACACATTAAAAAGAACACAGATGATAGAACTATAGATGTCAATTAATTAATAAATAAAACATTTATATCAAAAAACTTAAAGATGTATGGTCAGACTAAGAGGTGAGAGTGGCGGCCAGGAGTTTTTATAGTAGTTTGATTATATTAAGTTATTGCTTTACTGGTCCAAGAAAAATGGGGAAATTAATGAACTCGGAGTAACTTCTTTACCATTTATGCAGTCAGAACAACAACTTAAACATCAAACTCTTGGTACCAGTCAACTATCATCATACAGTGTCTTCCACAGTGTACTTAGACCTTGTAATTTATGTTTAACTATTATTAGAAAAATATTTAAAGCACTCTTTTCCCTAGATTTTTAGTAGTTCGGTTGAAACCCTAAGCAAATATATCATGTATGTTTGATATTGTTACATACAGGGAAATCCATAAAATTAGATAACCAACACAGTTCCCCTTGACATAATTAGCTATATACCACTGATATAAAAAATACATTTAAACTAAGAATTATTTTAAAAAATAACATATGTACTGGAATTAGCTACCAACTGCTCATTATCACAAGAAAGATTATTAAATATATGATAGTACAACTGCTTCAAATAACAACTAATCATGCATTTAAATGTATGTGAATCAGGTAGCATGCATTATAATGAAGTTTTTTGACAGTATGGTGCTTTACTTAACAGGTAGGTAAGTCAACATATGTCGTATGATGTCGTTTACATATATAAATCAAATATCAATATCAAATTTAAAAAACCAATGAAACTTTGTACCCACATAAAACTAGTATAAGTCCTCTCTTACAAGTATGTCACAAAATAGAACAAAGATGGAGAACAATACAGACCTTTAATTTAGATTGTTCCAAGTACTCCCCAGCTTCCTCTTCAGGTGCAATCTGATTTCAGTTCCACGCCCTAGTGGTTTCATTCCATATGTCCTCTGAAATTGCAAACGGGCCATCAGCCTTCGACTCTCATACATACCTGCAGAAAATAGGGTAGCATTAATAAGCATATATGGGTAAAGACAAGTATGAGGACTAGAATCTGGTACAGTCCAAAATAATGCGTGCTAATGAATCAAATTAAGGTCACCACTTGTCTGCAGTTTCTCCATAAAAGCTAAAACACATAAAAATTAAAAATAAATAAATCAATTAGTTTCTTAATTCATCATAAAGAACAAGAGTAGAGATGTTCAATCTATGAGCGAGGCATTAGCACTAATTTTACCTGAAGTTCGGGATTTAGCTATGGTTCCCGAGTTCTTTATCAGATCCTCCTTTTTCATTCCTGTAACTCTGTCATGAATTGAAAGTATTTTACGTTCTGTGTCCAACTTGATCTGCAAAAACCATATCAAAAACAAGAAATCATAGATAATTAGAGTACAAACCTTATAAAGCTCACTAAATCTCAAAACCTTTTCAAAAAAAGAAAAAATCCCACTAAAAATGAACAGACCTAATGGAACAAATTAACCTAATTGAACAAACATACTGAATTGAACAAACAAACCTGTTTAGACATTATGGTTTCTCGTAGGAGTTTGATTAATTGAAGGTGTTCTTCAATTTGGGGTTTAATTGAAGCTCTATGTACTTGCAATAAACTGATATGGTGTGTGTGTGTGAGATAGAGGGAAGTAGAGAGATGGAAGAGAGAGAGAACGAGGGAGATGGAAGAGAGACAGAGAGAGAGAAAAAGAGAGAGAGAGCGCCCGAGAGATATGAGAGTGAGCTGAGAGAGAGTAAGAGCGAGAGAGACGAAAAGAATTTTGTCCTAAGGGGGGGAACGAGTTATTTTTTGGTTAAGGGGGAATAATTTGGGAATAAAGGGGGGAAAGTTTCCGCGTGTTTTTTTAATTTTTTTAAGTTAACCATCGACAACGGTTGTAAACTACAATCGATGTCTAAAAAACAAAGACATCAGTTATAAAAAACAGATGTCTAACTAAATTTCTCATTTTTAAAAAATAATTATAGACAACAGTTATTTTCTCGACCGATGTCTAATATATGCAGTAACATCGGTTTTAAAATAACCGATGTCTAAAAGAACTTTAACATCGGTCGTCTGAGCAACCGATTTCTAAGGACCGATGTCTATTGACAAAATTCTAGTAGTGTAAGGCAGTAGTGTAATACTCACACATCATTGTAAGGCATAAGAAAGTATTTCCCTTTGCTCGCACCCTTAAAATGTGCAGCCAGTGCATGCGACCTCTACGTTGTATTACCGCATCCAGTAGCACCAATCGTACTCGAATTAACGAAGCTTATCATGCTCGACATCTTATTCTTTTTCACGTAGTCATTTAAAAAGTACATACATTATTAAGCCATAAACTTTTGAACTCCCTCTTTGATTATCCTTGGAGTCTCCACTGCCATAAACTTTTGAACTCCCTCCTCTATACGTTCATCCTTTATTCTTGCTTCTTGTGCCTTGGAAGATCAAAGTAAACCGACTGCTTCACGTGGTTTTCTTGACCACGTACTCTGCCTCCATGCTCAGGCTTACGAAGGGCCATGGTTAAAATATCATTAGCACCTTCTACTATGACTTTCCCTTCTTTAACCTCCTCCTTTAACTTTTCCTACAAAATTAAGAGTAGCATTTTCTTAATCTTAGCAATTCCCATATAAAAAGTCTAATTTGTTTATGTATGTAACAAGTCTAATTTATTATGTATGACTTTTATGTTTTGTACAAGGAGATAGTTTTTAAAGGTTGAAATAAATTTTCTTTATTTATTAATTGAATTTTTAATTGGTCAATATTTTCATTATTCAATGTTAAAGATTTTTTAAAATAATTGTAGTTACTTTTAAGGAGTATTTTAAACAAAATGGCCTAGTCAAGATATTTAATTGAATTAAATATCTATTAATAACTTACAATTTACTTAGCTTTTTCTACAACAATATCGTTTATAAAATTTCCGTCTTTGTCCTTCCTTGCCTTGAGCCAGGTATCTGATCGATCTACCTCCTCTACTTCTGGATGAGATTCAAACTGCATAACATATAGAACATCATATTAGTAATAATATAAGCATGTTAGGAAAATTAGTGTGGAACCAAAATTTAACTTGTTTTATTATCACTGACCCCTTCATTCCTGAGGTTAGCATAATCTTTTCGAGATACTTGATGTGGATATAAAGTCAGCATCCTTCTTTGAACTTGTTCATCATGAAATTTCTTCATAAAAAGCACCGATGAGGTTATATAATATTATTAGTAAAAGTACAAATTGTATATGAACAAAGGTAACTAGAAGCATACCATAAACTCCTTCGACGCGCGATCAACAACAAATATGTCCCAGTGGGATTTCTCAATAAAAGAATAGTCTGCAGGAGGATATGCCAACAATTTTGCTTAATCCAGATGAGGAAGAATATAATGTTTGGTCAGCCGGAATTTGAACTCCCTCTATTTTTGACACGCGGATCTTAAAACCATCTTCTTGGCTGACGGAGGTATAGTGAAAGCCATCTACATCCATAAGCAACACAAGTATAGTTAAAAAATGCAAGTAATAAAATGCATAGATAATAAGAAAGTAAATGAACTAGATCATTATTTTTTACCAGCACACAGTCCCAAATCTTTGTCTTTGTGTCTTGAGGAACAGATTTCAAAGAATCATACCAGATTGGGGGTTTAGTTCTTGCCAAAACTCCTATATATGATTGCATCTCTCCCGTCGCTTTACCATATGGCTCTCCTTTTGCATTAAAAGATACGGTAAGCTTTATCCCAGACATCTTGCATCTTAAAATTCGGTGCATCGTCACAGTGCCTCGCTTGAGTAGCTTTAGTCCTTGACTCTTGTCACTAGTGCTAACAACTTTTTCTCTTTTTCTTTTTTGGAAATCTCCTTTTTATGTTTTCAAATATGGGCTTCCTTTTTACAGATTGTGGGGAAGAACTCGATGGAGTGGGGGTCGCGTTGTTTAAGGACATTGTCTTTTTTAATGCCTTAATGATATTCATGGTAGTTGGATGGGGTGATGATTGACTGGTTTTCTTAAACTTTGTCCTCTTCGACTTTGTTTTCTTTGCCTCTCTCTTTTTGACTCATTCATCTTCGACTTTCCTTTTTTCTTTGGACTGGCCATAATCTACACAATAAAAAATAAGTATTAGTACAATTAATATTTATTAATCATGGAATGAAAGACGAAAAAATAATGCAATCTAATTAAAAATTGATGCATAACTTGATATAAATGCTTCAAAATAAAACAAAATAATGGCCTAAAAACTATTAACACTTTGTCGTAGGTAACACATAACAATCACAACATTACCTAGCAAATACTAGCAACAAGATTCTGTAAAAATTATTGATAATGGACAAGTACGTATAAAAACTAAAAAGCATACTTCATACTCAACATATTATCAGTATATAATCACTACATAATATCATACTTCTGGTACCAAACTAAATTTCACATAATCAACCAACATTCTGCAACTCCATTTCACATAATCAACTCTGTAAACTCTGTTTTAAAGCTTAATGCAATACACCTTAATGTCATCATTTGAGTTGAGGAATGAGAATTCAAAGTCCAATTCATCCATATTTTTCTGTTTTTTTAGTCTTTTTCATATTTAGACATACTCATTACTAATTTCTCTGCCTTGTTATCTCTATATCAGTGTACAAACATGCAAACAAACAAACACAAATACATCAAAACTTTCTACTAACATAAATGCATGCAAAGTCAACACATAATGTAAACAAATTAAGGGCCTAAAACAAACATCATCACATGCTAAAACAAATTAAGGGTTTAAAAAAATATTTTAAAAAAATCCCCAAATAATGAAACCGTAAAAATTGATATCAAGGTTTCCAAATCAATCGAACTATTTTAAAATAAATTAAGGGAATATTGAGGTTTTGGACATGTAAAAATCCAAAGCCCCCAAATGCGGATGAAGTTCATAACAATAAAAGAAATATGAGCTGAAAATACGTACCGGGAATGGGTTGTTTTGATAATATGGATGAGTTAAAATGGGTTTGAGGTGAGTGAAATTGCCGAAGAAATGGGTTTGAGATGAGTGAAATCGCTGGTAAAATGAGAGCTGAGTGAAGAAATGGGAGAAATGGGTTTGGGTGTTTGATTTTGTGAAACTGTTGGGAGACTAAAAGAGTAAATGGGGGGAGAATAAGATAAAAGGGAGGGAAACTGAAAATATTTTCATTTTCAAGCAACAGCCTAGATGCTAGAGTTGTTTAGATCTAACGACCCATATATTGTCTTTTTTAAGGTCAACAAATATATTGTTTCTTACAACGGTTTGTCCAGAAACCGTTGTGTAATTGAACAGGAACAGGACTATGGTTACCCGTAAAAATTGAATAATTTGTTCAATTTTTCATTCACCGGTGTACCATATCGTTAAAAATATTATAGTTTATTCTACATAGTGTGCACATATCGTGCGAAGTCGATTTTATTAACTAGAAAAAATGCTCAGAATTTTTAAAAATTATCTTCCGTGACTTTATAAGGAAAATGAAGCGAAAGTGTTAACCCCTAAATTGAAATACGTTGCAGATTAAAGGAAAGATTTTTTTAAAATGTTTTTTGAACGATCCAACCTTATGGATGTCGGGGGAAGGCGCTTTTATTGACTTGAAAAAATGCTAGTAATTTTTAAAAATTATCTTCCATGACTTTATAAGGAAAATGAAGCCAAAGTGCTAATCCCAATATTGAGATACGTTGTAAATTAACGGAACGATTTTTTTAAAATAGTTTTTGGACGATCCAACCATACGGGTGTCAAGGGAAGGCGATTTTGTTGACTAGAAAAAAAGTTCGGAATTTTTAAAAATTATCTTCCTTGACTTTATAATGAAAATGAAGCGAAAGTGCTAGCCCCTAAACTGAGATATGTTGCAGATTAACGGAACCATTTTTTTTAAAATATTTTTCTGGACGATCCAATCATACGGATGTCAAGGGAAGGCGAATTTATTGACTAGAAAAAATTCTCGGAATTTTTAAAAATTATCTTCCGTGACTTTATAAGGAAAATGAAGCGAAAGTGCTAACCCCTAAACTGAGATACGTTGTAAATTAACGGAATGATTTTTTTAAATTATTTTGGTCGATCCAACTGTACGAATGTCGAGGGAAGGCGATTTTATTGACTAGAAAAAATTCTCGGAATTTTTAAAAATTATCTTTCATGACTTTATGGAAAATGAAGCGAAAGTGCTAACCCCTAAACTGAGATATGTTGCTGATTAACGGAACGATTTTTTTAAAATGTTTTTGGACGATCCAACTGTACGGATGTCGAGGGAAGGAGATTTTATTGACTAGAAAAAATTCTCGGAATTTTTAAAAATTATCTTCTGTGACTTTTTAACAATAGAAATAGAAAGAAGATATAATTTATTAATAATATTTATTAATTTAAATATAATCACACACATTAATCAAAGACATACACTAATATTTACACCCTTAATAACTGTGTTAGGATAAGAACACAATTATTGGGCTCTAACAATTAGGTCGTTGGTTTCTTTCTCTTATCCATTTCTTTCTTCTTTTTCTCCTTAGTGCTTCTCTTTCTTTCATCTTTTCTCTGTTAATTTGTTTTCGGTGACTCTGTTAATTTGTTCATCAAGGCATAATTGTTTCATCGTTTTCATCTTTTTCATCCGCTAATTGTTTCATCAAGGCGACCATCTACACTTAATTTTAGGTAAATGTTTTATGAATTCAATTTTATAAGTTCATTTTGATAAGTTTGTTTCAGTGGTTCTGCACCTAATTTGGTTTGTGGTGATAATGGAGAACTTTAATTTGGTTGTTTTTCAATGGTTTGTGGTTATGAGGATATAATGGTTTGTGGTGATGTGGTGATTAATTGTTATTAAAATTTAGTTGTCTTGCTATCCTCTAGAGAAAACCAAGTTGATTTCTGTAGTGACTGTGAGTGAGTGATTCAGGAAACAATATAAACATATTTTAAGCACCCCCGGGAGAAGGGCTTGTTCAAAATCATTCGTGATATCGAACACGATGGATACTTGTAATTCGTTTAATTCCCTCCTTATATACATGTATTCTTTTAATTTTATATAAATCTAAGTCAATTGTTTTTATTTGTTCTTTTTGGATTTACTTATGTTGCTTGATAATTTGTAAGCTAGGCTATTGCTTTCAAGCTTCGGATTTATTTGGTGTTCTGCGTGCGCATCTGAAAATATTAGGGATAAATCAAATTAGACATGAAATTAGTTAGCTCATTTACGATTTCATTTTATCTTGTTGTGCCCGGATAGAGTTAGTCTAGGGATGCTAACCTATGATCGAATTGAAAGAAAAGTACGGCAGTGGGCTAAGCTAAGCAGCCACCTCTACAAAACCTATCAAAATAAGTAGCACCTATATTATCATAATTTTGTTCTTGAGTAAACGGTTTAAATACCTCTGTTTTGTTATGTGATGGGAGAGCAGATCTACGCAATGGTTCCACAAGATAAATGTCATCTTGTTTTGTTATTGTAATAAAGATATCTTCGGTATTTTAGCTAGTTAATGGGTGTAGTAAACCGAGTTTTTTCTATGAGATAGCGAAACAGGGCTTTCCTGGCTTATATTTATACCTGTTGATGTTCTACTATCGTTCTAATTTCCTTAAACTTGTTGATTAATTTGGTTTCTTGTTAATATAAGATGGATAGGTCATGGTTACGAGCTGATAGAAGAACGAAAGAGTTTCAAAGAGGTGTTGAAGATTTATTATTGTTTGCATATGGAAAGGGGTATACCGAAGAAAAGATTAGGTGTCCATACACAAGGTGCGCACATATTAAATCATGGAAAGCTCAAATGGTTAAAAATCATCTTTTTCAATATGGTATCCATCAAACTTATACACGTTGGATATGGCACGGGGAGTCAAATTTAGTAGAAAGTCCTGTACCGACTGAAATAGACAGTACTTCAGAATCTATTAATCAATTTTCCACATGAATGGATATACCTGAGGATGATGAAGATGATATTTCTTCTGATTCTTCAGATTTTATCAACCATGTTAAAGGTGAACCGAGATTAAAAATTTATTCAGTACACCGCACATTGCAAAAAAATTGACTTGCCATGACACTGGGCGACAAAAGGATGGTAAAATGAGGCATCCAGCTGACTCAAAAACATGGATGGATGTCGACCAAAACTGGCCCGAATTTGCATCAGAGACCAGGAACCTTCGATTAGCTTTATCTGCTAATGGTTTCAATCCCTTTCATGGAAACCGTACTGATCACTCAAGTTGGCCTGTTTTGCTATCAATTTACAACCATCCTCCCTGGATTTGTATGAAGAGAAGATATATTATGCTCTATTTATTGATATCCGGACCAACTGAGGCAGGAAATGATATCGACGTGTACTTTTAACCACTTATAGAAGATTTACAAGAGTTGTGGCGGGGGAAACAAGTGTATGACGCATATAAGGAAGAATCTTTCATACTTAGGGGCATTTTATTATGGACAATAAGTGATTATCCAGCCTTAGGGAACTTGTCGGGAAACATCATTAAAGGTTATAATTCTTGTACTGTATGTATTGATCGAACAAAAGCTACCAGGCTTCTTAATTACCGCAAGACGGTGATCATGAGGCATCGGAGGTGGTTGCCCCGTCATCATCCGTATAGAGAGCAAAAATCATCTTTGATAACACGTAGAGAAGGAGGGTGCTCGTATTCCATTAACTGAAGAGCAAGTTTTTCAAAGAGTACAACATCTGAGGGGTCATGTCTTTGGTAAGACACAAAGCCCACTTCGATGGAAGAAAGGTGAAGCTCGACCCATGTGGAAGAAGGTTTCTATATTCTTCCAACTAGAGTATTGGAAGTTTTTTCCAGTCAGGCATGTCCTCGATGTGATGCACATCGAGAAACATATATGTGAAGCTTTGCTTGGAACTTTGCTAAATATTCCGGGAAAGACAAAAGATCGAGAGTCCGTCCATCTTGACATGGCTGAAATGGAAATAAAAATAGAGTTAAGGCCAAAAAATCCCGGAAAGAAAGAGAAGGTATCGTTGGCGTCATGGAACTTATTACATGTTGAAAAAAAAATTGTTTGCTCATCCTTTCTTAAAATGAAGTTACCGGATGGATTTTTTTCAAATATAAAGAATATGGTAAAGATGGAAAATCTGCGACTTGGTGGAAAAATAAGAAAAATGATTTTTATTTGGTTTTAACATTATATGTAGGCCTAATTAATATGATCACAATAATTAGTCATACTCAAAGATGTTAATTTAACAAATCTAGAACTCCACACTATCAGTTTCTACATATTTCAAATTCAGTAATTAGTAATTTTCCTTGGATGCATATTACATTTTTGGTACATTACAAAGAGAATGATTATCACAGAAGAGAAGAATGCAGTAAAATACCTCTCTCAACCTTTATTTTCTAGTTTTACCCTAATAAAAGACTTGTTATTTTACATGTTGTCTCTGTACTTTAATTTATGTTTCGTGTGTTATTTTTACATTTTTCAAACTTTCCTTTATACCACTAAATAATAGTACTGCCACTAAAATGCTCTGCTTCTGCAACTAAAAGTTCAGATATAAAATAAGGGGAAATATAAAAACCAATAGATCTATAATAAAAAAATAACTAAAAAAATGCCTCAGTACTTTTATATTTTATAGTAGCATGAAGAAAATTTAGTTTGTTTAAAAAAGGTGAAAATAAGAATAGCCATGTCTATCATGATAAAAATATTAAATACTATAAATATAGAAATAATTCAATATGTTTTTTCTCAGTAAAACGTAATGAACCTCTCTTTTATTATTTATCTTATAAAATTGTATAATAATTTAACTTTCCTGCTCTGGCTAAAATAATAAATTTGTATACATTAATAATTTGGTTTGCACAATATATTTGAAAGGCCTGGCCACCCACACTATTGTGGAAATTAATAACCTTTTAAGTTAAATTTATACTTTATCAAAAGAATTTATATAATTACATTTGAAACACCATAAAAATTGAAACCATAATATTTCACTCCCTAGTATTATGAAATAATTAGTTTTAAACAAATTTTTATGGACAGATTGAATCAAAATTGATGGACGAACACAATACTATAACTCACGAGATAAGGTGGATGGCAGAAGGCCCGAACAAGATTGTGCCTACATTTAGCGGATATGAAATCAACGGTGTTACTTATAGCACTGAAGGAGCGTGATGATAGATGGCAAGTTCAATGCACTGGTGTTTGTGTGGTTGCACATACAATGCTTGTGCAGGGTAAGGATAAGAATATTAAACATACTTCGCACACCTACTATGGAGTTATAACAATTATTTGGGAGTTAGACTATAACAACTTTTGAGTTCATGTATTTCGTTGTAATTGGGTAGATATGAACAAAGGGGTTAAGGTAGATAACTTGGGATTTACACTTGTTAATTTAATTAAATTAGGCTTTATAAATGATCCTTTTGTGCTAGGTAAACATGTTAAGCAAGTATGTTACATTGAGGATCCTCTTGAAAAGAATTAGTCTGTTGTGTTGAAATTACCGGAAAAGAATACTATGACCACTATGATGACGATAGAACTTGAGAATAAGTTACATGTGCCAACGTTCCCGAATGATGAAGAACATGACGAGGAAAAAGCTAGTTATATGAGGGACGAAGAAGATTGGATCCAACTTTCATGATGGTAATAAATTACACTTGTTTTAAATTTGAAGAAGAGTACACATGTTTGCCTTTTATTACTATTTATTCACAATAATTTCTTTAATTTCTTAAATGATTCTATTTGTTGAATTATATATTTTTCAGTTAATATGTGTCATTTACGATTACTGTCTTAATATGCATGAATTTATGAGTTTTAAAAATTTTAATATATCTTAATTATTTGGACTCTTCCATGTATTTGGTTCCAAATAATTATACTACGTATACATTAAGAGTGTCATGAACCGTGTTCCTTTAATATTTGTTAATGTTTAAATTTTTATTTTGATTTCAGTGAATAATCCAATTTTTTAGCCACATTTGAAACTACTTAAGGGCAAGAAAATTTAGGTCATTTAATGATGATGGAACCTGCAGGGTTTACTGATGATGTTGATCAAGTTGAGACGATGTTGATCAAGCTGAGGTAGAAGAAATTTTAACAGTTTGGCCAATTTGGGTGGACACCACTGTTTGATCCCTTTCTTGTTTTCCTAGTTGGTGCCTTGTATTCTACTGTAATACGCTTCTCTGCCAACATAATATTATGTTTTGTGTAGGCATTAGGATTAGTTTGTTTATTTCTGATTCATGGATTAACTTATAAATTTGTGTAAGTATTAAGTTTGTTTGATGAATGCAATATGTCCATTATTTACTCTCTTTAAAGAAATGCAACAATATTTTGCAGCTGTTGTATACTTTAAAGAGAGTAAAACTGGACATGTATGCTTTTATCACCAAACTTAGAATTTAAAAGTTGAAACCATGATGAATATAAGTTAATTGTGATTTTGGTGGATTGTAAACTTGTCAATTTGTGATGGTATTTGGTTGTATAATCCGATTTTATTTGACTTGTCCATTTGAGGAAGTATTTTTTGATTGCTAGTCTATTGGTCACATGATTTATGGTTTGTAAATTTCATGGTTGGATAGTTTTGGATTGGTTTTCTGGGGCATTTATATGTACAAGTAATTTCTTTTATTGCCATTACTCAACAGACAACGGTTACTCTCACAATCTGTAAAACAGTCTTCTAAATAAGGTGTTCAGACAATGGTTCTATAGACTCGTTATCTATATGAGCTTTCCATTTAATACCATTTAACAATGGTATGCAAAAACCATTGTTTGATGGCTAACTAGACAACTATAATAAACACTTCTTTGAATTACACAACATAAAGGCCAAAATTGTTGTCTCAGACTACAAAAACTTAGTTTATTAATAACGGTTTTGAAGTGTTGTGGTTAAAGACGTTTTACAATAGTGCATTTTAAAACGGTTGTCTTACTTGGTAATAGAACATCAAAAAGACAACACTTTCAAAAAACAGCTATAACTGTTGTTATAGAACCTATCAGACAACAGTTTTTCATGTCATAGAAATCCACCATTATCTGTCAATTTCGGACAACGGGTTTTTTCACCGTTGTTTAAGATGTGTTGTCTGATAGAAAAGTAGTTGTAGTGTCAGTAACCTTATCTTGATGCCTAAAACTCATCTATCCCTTAAAAGTCGTTCATGATTGCTTGATAACCCTATTCTTACTCCTAAAACATGATACCCTGTTATACTTTGAACTGATGCTCACCTTCTTTATATTTCAATACCGATGTCTTATCTGTCTAACCCCAGAATTCCCGTCTTATAAATTAATAGCACATATGAGAATGGATTCGAGAGCTACAACATATGGTGAGTACACGAGATATTAAGAAGGGTGATAAGAAACCTAAAGAGAAGATTCATGTGTTCCGGAGAATAACTGCTACCAGGTTATATGGAGCCACTAGTAAGTATTCCACCTATGGTTATCTTGTGGAGTGAGATAGATGGATTTCAAAGAAGTTTGAGAAGATTGGAAATCAAAAGTTTTCTTAGAAATAGATGATGATGTTATGACCAAGCATGATACTTATAGACGTAATGTGATGTGATATTAGTCGACCTTGTTTTATAAAATAGATTTGATGATTACTAGATAGACTTGTTATACTTAGTAATCATAAGAGATAATGATAAGAGTGTTACCGGTATGGAAGAATGGAAGTGAAGTTATGAATAAGATAATATGCAGCGATAACTGGAGTTTTTGTCGACCAATAAAGATAAAATTAACCCAATAAAGGGTAGAAGGTATATGGAAACGAATGAGCTCTTATCTGAATGTTTCCCTAATTTGATACTTGGTAGTGGAAGAGAAGGACGACAACCAACTCATATAGTAATGACGACCAGGCGTGTGATTTCCAAAAATTTAAACAGTTTTCAAAAGATAATTTCTTAATAAAAAATTTCTAAAAGTCCTTTAAACAAATTAAGTTTTGAAAACTTAGTTGTCAAACTACTAATTAAGTTTCTTGTTTGCTATAAGATTCAGATTATCGAGAAGAATACTTGTTCTAGAAGTTAGTATGCTTCATTTAGCAATCCAAGTGGACCCGCTATTATCGAGAAGATTTAATTGTTCCTAACAGGAGTACAAATTTCGAAGAATACGTCGATTTACAAGAAGCCGAGTAGGAGCAAAGAAGATTGAGAGAATCTCCAGAATTTTCTAAAGTAAGAATGTTATTAGAAAAGGAGTCGATATGTTGAATGATCGGTAGCGTAAGAAAAATTTGAAGTTATGATTGTAAATCTCGTAATTGTGCAAATAGGGTCGAATTATAAAAATATTGAGCATGGAAGCATGATGTTAAAGATATAAGACCTAATGAATGGGAATTTATTCTATTGATCAATTAAAGCGTTGAAGCCAACCTAAAATTAATATATGCCTCGGAATGGGATCTGTTGATCGGACAAGCGTTGAAGCAGTAAATAGATGAAATGTGGATGGCGAGATCATGATATCATTCTTTTATACTACTTATATTCTTATGAATCTTGAATAAAGTATGAACTTCTTTCATGATCAGCTCTATGAGGTGATAAGGAAATTGTTGTATTTCTTTCAAAATCATTTTTCCCTCAAATTTTTTTTTTGAATGAGACAAGCAATGTTATGATGTGACACTTTGTTAAAATAATGAAGAGTTTGGTGGGACGCCACCTAATCATGTGTTGTATGCCATATAGTATGAAAGACTGGCCATCTTGAGTACAAATATGTTTGTCTCACATATCCAAATCATCATTTATTCTCTTCTTCAATCATAATATTGATTTATAGATCCTTCCAATTGTTTCCTTGCACTCTTATTCCTTACAAAAAGGGTTTCCAGTAAGAATCATATACATAAATTCCTTCTTGTGTAAGGTCTATTCTTTGAATATTTTAAAATGAAGTTAAATGAACCCGTATAGTAGATGGAGTTATGTGGATAATTGCAAGCCAATAAAGGGTGGACATTTACGTGCAGAGAAGAAACATTATGCCGATAATGTGGTTGTTATGAGGACATCAAATCAGAAGCGGAAATCTTTATACATGATACGTTGCAAGTATGAGATTTTGGCGTGAATTGGAGTAATTAACGAACCGTACGAGGTAAATTAACTAGAATAAGAAAGTGAAGTTGCATATATCGGATAAAGAAAAGAATTGATTGGACAATGGAATCGGATGAAGAAATTCGTAATAATAACCAGATAATCGATTAATACATTATGAAGATGAAACATACCTCAATCATGTGAGAAATATTTTTCATGAAGATTCAAGATCGAAGAAGTTCTAGTTATGAATAAACTTCAAGGGTATTCTTCCAGGAATGGTTGGGTTTTCTCACTAAAGTAAATAAGATATGGAAAATTTGATACTCATAACCGAACCGGTGAAGGAAGTTCAGTATAAAAAGGCATAAGTGGAGATGAAGGTATGGGGGTTTCACTGTAATAATTTTTAAGAAATGTTGCTTTAAAACCAAATAAATTCTTTCATAAGATCATGATAGTTGAGACCATGTGTTGGTTATCAAAAGTTGAACAAGTTAACAAATAAGAATAATGTGTGTTTCAAGGACGGATAAATTATTAATTAGAAGCTTGAATCGAAACATGAACTAGAAGAATTCTAGAATAATTTATAATTGTACTCAGTAGTGATATTTTGTTCTAATCAGAAGATATGATTAAATGTATGGTATAATAAGAATTATTCGCTATAATATTAAGTTGAAGTAACGATATGAGTTATACGGGTTAGTATTATGTATGGTGGTGAAATGGTGAGTTTAGAAGGCAGAAGTTGATTGTTGGTTGTGTGATTGATTGTTGGTGTCGGCTTGAGTCCGACTTGTAGTCAATAATATAAAGGAGATGCTGCCAAAATTTTCATAAAATACCCTACTCTTAAAAATAGAAAGAATACTTCCATGTGTTATTGATATTCATGTTGATACTCCAAACAATTGTGATCTTGGCTCCTAAAAAAAGGGTAGTTACAACAAATCCGACTATATATAATTGGTCTTTAATTTCATTTAGCTAGTCATCACTTGGTGTAATGATCAATTAAGTGAGATAATTGGATAATTTTACCAATTAATGGTCAGTTAGATGGAAATCGATTCCAATTAGATTAAGTCAAATTTGATGTAACTTTCAATTTGAAATCAAAGCAACACTACAACATTTTTGTAATCATACAACTTTTTTTTTTCGTTGTCTGAAAGGTAGTTTTTCGTTGTCTATCCAACACTCGTGTGATCGAAGGTTGGACAACGGTTGTTAATACAGTTGTAATAAGGGAGATTCAACAACAATGTTTAATACTGGTTACAATCTGGATGACATAACGGTTGTTTTAGAAAAACTATTGTTGGAACATTTTTAACATGACAGTTTTCTTAGTAATAAACAACGGTTTATTTACGTCAAGAGAAAGTTCTAAATTATCTTTCCAATTTTAAATATCTTTTCCAAACAACAGTTATTTTATCCATCTATTATTTTTATAACAGAACAACAACAGTTATTTTCAGAGGTAGTAATATAAGTATCTTTTAAACAACAGTTTTAGGGTGGTGTTATAATGCAAAAGAGATAACGGATTACTTTTCGGGAACTATTGAAGAAACATTTGTAACACAACAGTTTTACTAAGTAATAGACAACAGGGAGTCAATGACAAGAAAAAGTTCAAAACCAATTCCTTATTATTCAAGCAATGGTTTGTTTAAAGCAACAGTTGTGTAAAACCTTTTAAACCAATTCTTTTTATATTATGTTCTAAGTCACGTCTTCATAGTTCAAACAACTGTTAATAACTAACTGGTGTTATTGAATTGTTATTTAGACAATGGCTTATATTTTGACAAAATTATGTACTTGAGGTAACCGTTGTCCGAAAATGATACAATGCTTACTTTTGTTTTAAAACCCCATTATCTTATTAGGTATATGCATTTTGCATATCAATTTCATATTTAATTAAAACCAGCTACATAAAAAACCACAAAATATAGGCCTCTGCCAAAATAAAAACACCATAATCCATACCATAATCCAAAACAAAATCATACCATAATCTAGGCCCCTGCCAAAACAAAACCAATTCATTACCATACCATAATCCATACCATACCATAATAATCCATCCGTTCGACAATCCAAAACAACCAGATCTACCTACCAAACTACCAGCAATCCACCAAACATAAAATACATTATCGCAAGTCTACTTATCACCAACTACATATATAAAACATCCACTTTACGATAAGTTCAAACGAGTCTATTTGTCAACATACGATAAGTTCAAACGAGTCTACTTGGCAACATACGATAAGTTCAAACGAGTCTACTTGTCACCAACTACATACATAAAACATCCAGTTTATGATAAGTTCGAAAGAAAAAAAAGACGAGGACCTAGCTTGCACATTGTTTCATAAAATATTTTGAAAACTCAACCCTGATCTCATTGATGTCATCCTCGGTGTAAACCAGGTTTGATCTACGCAGCCACTGAAAAACCATCCAAAATTTTGTATAAGTAACATGTTTTACCCTTATAAGAGTAAATACAAAGTGGATGAAAAGGCCCACAGATAGTCAATTGTCACCTTATTAGCAAAGTCCAGCTCCTTATCATGAATGATTTCCATCATGTATCACATCACAAACAGGCCACAATCCTTGTTCCCGGTCTGTACTGGAACTCCCTAAAATATCAAACAAAAATTCATTTAAAATATCCAGTCCCCTTTAATAACATAATTAATATATGATCAGAAAAATAAATAAATAGCGCCATGTTCTCCCACAATACTTTCTTCTTCGGAACCTTTTTCAAATCCTCCTTTTACATTTTAATGGCACTGCAACCAAAACGAGATATATCAAAACATAAAATAACCACTGCAAAACATTGTCGGGCAAGATTTACAAGTCAAGACTTAATAATCAAATTTTACAACATGAACTCTTACTTGTCGACAACATCCACCCACTCTCCATTTGCAATTCAGTGTTTAAGATGGTCCATATAGTAGACTACCTTTGCGTCTGGATTGACAACTGTCAAGGTCCAGTGGTTCCTACGAAAAATAAACAGAGGTGCTTGTTAAATAGTAAAGCTTAAATTTGATGCTTTTTTGTCACCCAAAAAACTTAAATATCATCAAAAAAATTACATTTCTATTGAATTAAAATTAACCTAAAAATTATTTAAACTCACTAATTATGAAAAATAATCCAAAATGTGATACTAGTAGAGTGTAATTTACTATAATAAACATGATCAGATATAACATCAAAAATTGAAGGCTCATACTGATAAAATTTAAATTCCGGTAAATAAATCAACTTTAAAACTGAACCTATACAATTATCATCAAATTTGAACTTCAAATATTACGAGGTTGAACTATACAATTGCCCCCGTCTTAAAAACAAACCTAACATATAGTAACAAAATCAATTAAATACTCTAAGGCATTTGATTACTTTTATATTAACTTCAAAAATGTCAAGACATTTGATTACGTTTATACTGAACCAATATAATTAATATAAATTTCAACAACAAATATTATCGAGTTTAACTATACAATTGAACCCATTCCTTAAAAATAAAAGCTAAATTCTTGAAAAAAATTATTAAAAACCTGGCAAGGCTTAACAGCTTAATAGCTTGGGATAGTAAAAATACTTACATATCATTGTACGGCAGGAGAAAATGTTGCCCTTTCCTAGAATCTTTAAATCTTGTACACAATTCACGCGACCTCTGCACTGCACTGCCACATCCAATGGCACCGATTGTGCCCGGATCTACAAAGCTAATCAGGTTGACCATCTTATGCTTCTGCACATATTCATTCAAGAAGCTACAAATTAAATTAAGTAGTCCTTAGTAAAGATTGTCATATTTATTGCAAGGCTATATACTCCGAAAAAAACTTTGAATTAAAAGCTTACTGAATAAAAAGGCAAATGACAGAGCCGACCATTTCACCTCCAGAGCACACTGCATGTATATCAGATAAGAACATAATTTACTTCTTGGTAAAGCCAAATGCTTCTTTGCTTAGCTCAAAAGAAATTGTTCGGCCACCACTCAAGGCTTCCTTTGCCCATGTCCACAAATGTTTCATTGGAGAAGGATAATTCGGACCAATCTGAACAACAAGCTATGGTTCAACATCTTCAATTACTTTATATGTCTTCTTCATTTTCTTAGCATGGGCTTTCTTGGTTTGCTAAAATAATTGTAAATAAAAATAATTAAAAAAACAGACTAAACAAAGATATAGTACATATATTAACCATACTAAAAAAGCATTCTGACCTTGGCCCCCAAAACATGAGAAATACTGTTATTGTTTCCTGCAATTATCATGTTTCTCATCCATGCAATAAAAGTTCCCATGGCTTCTTGAACAGTCAAAATTTCATCCCCGATAAGGAAGGAATCTTAGCATCTCCTTGAATGACTTTAGTGATAGACACCCTTGCGTTCTTTTCTCTAAAACTTACTCCATGGATAGTCTTCTCATATCCTTCGGGAATGCGTACTTCATCAATTATTGCACAAGCAACAATGTTTCTCAACGATCCAACAGCCAATCGGCATACAGAACCACCCAAAGAATCCACTTTCATTTCCTCAACATCCCTTCCATTATCATCCTCATCCGCCACCTTTTTATTATCCTCAAGCTCCACCGCTAAATCCACAAACAAATTATCTATCAATGTCACATTTTTATGAACACCTAGATCCACATCCACATCTACATCAACCCCACCCTTAGAGTGACAGCTTGCCTGCTGGGAATTTGGTTTCAGACTACCATCATGTTGTACACCATTTTTCGATCAATGTGTATTGCATTTTTCAAATTCAGCAGCCCAAAATGCATCTCTCTCTTTAATAATTTTTGGAGTCTCCTCTGCCATCTAGATATTAAGTTAACAATTTTTTTAAATTTAGCCATCTTTTTTGAAAGATTTAAATTACAAAAAAAAAATATGGGTTCAATATATATTGCACATATATGGGTTCGACTTGTTGGGACTTTTAATTTATATACTATAATTTGCTCATCTTTTTCATATACAATAACTTCAAATAAAAGTTCATTTTAAAACTAAAGTGAAAGTTCTGCTTAAACAACATGTGTGGTACTTACTGTCAATATATTTATATTAACTGAATGATATGAATCTAAGAAAACCAAAATACAGCTTGCTAGAAAAACACACCTTCTTATTTCTGCAAATTTAGGCAATATAAAAGAAATACAAGGGAACTAGGAAACTGAAAATGCTAAAATCACAGGACACGGTCACCTGCCTAAAACCTACACTAACTCTACTGCCCTGACTCAATCAAAACTCCTAAAACAACGGACCTGAAAACAAACACTACCCAAAATAGACATTGACAACTCTTTATTTGAAAATAACATATAACCCAAAGTTTAAGATGTCCACTTTCTATTTTTCACTACTTATATGCTCAAGAACAAGGTCTCCTCTCTCAATACATTCCCTTATGAAGTGATACCTGATATATATGTGTTTTCTCCTGCCATGAAATACAAAATTCTTTGCCAAATCTATATATGATTTATTATTGATAAATAATATAACTGGTCCAAAGTAGTATGATGTTATCTGACTTAAAACATTACAATTCCATATAGCTTTGCAAGCTGTTGCAGTTGCAGCCATAAACTTTACCTCACAAGATGATAAAACAACACACCTTTGTTTTTGGGACATTGAGATGGTGAACTTCCAATTCGTTCTTAGCAGCAAAAGCTAATAGAAAATGAACCATTTTAAGCCTTGTCACAGGAGCAAAGACTTCGTCAAAATCAAATCCACGCTCTAGAACATAACCTTTTGGTACTAATCTCGCTTTATGCTTCACAATTCTTCCCTCAACATCCTTTTTTAACTTGAATATCCATTTCAGGCCTATAACATTCTTCAGAGGTGGTAGTTCAGACAATTTTCAGGTCTGATTTTCTTCAATTGACTGCATCTCTTTCTTCATGGCTAATTTCCAATTTATGTCCTTAGCTTCCTGTACAAAATTCATAGGTTCCTCGATTTCCATAAGGTATAACTTATCGTCCAGTTGCTGCTCCTCAGTCTCATTATAAATTTTACTCAGATTTATGATTCTCTTTAGTTCTGCACTATCATCGTAATTCTCCGGGTTCAGTTGTTACACAGGTGATTGTAGTATTGGAGATTCTGCTGACTTGTTGCTTTCAATATCACTTTCACCAAAATTAGTTTTAACACTTCATGATTCCCTTCCTTTTACCTCATACATACCCTCAATTATAAACACGGCAGCTTCGCTAACATCATTTGTCTCCCAAGGCCATGACTTATTTTTCTCAAATATAACATCGTGGCTCACGAAAACCTTGTTACTATTGGGATCATAAAGGCGATAAGCCTTAGTTCCCGGTTCTTTACCCAGATTCACCACCAATTTACTCCTGTCATCCAGTTTGCTCATTTTATGACTTGGAATTCTCATGTAAGAAATACACCCAAAGACCCTGATATGTCTGACTTGTGGCTTTTTCTCATTCCACGCCTCATATGGAGTTATTCCTGACAGAGCTCTCATTGGAAGCTTGTTTAGCAAATACACGAAGTGTCTAACAGCTTCACCCCACATAAAAGAAGGGAGTTTCATCTGTTTCATCTCTTTTAAATAATTCTTGGCCATCTCCACAACAGTCCGATTTTGACGTTCCACGACACCATTCTGTTGTGGCGTATATGGTGCAGTGTAATGTCGTGTTATTCCATCCTTTTCATAAAACTTCTTAAATTCATTAGACCCAAATTAACCACCCCAATTAGTTATCAAGACTCTAACCTTTCTTTCTGGACCTATTTCAACCAAAGCATAAAAGATTTTGAAAGCCTCCAATACTTCATCTTTTTTTCTCAAAAAATATACCCACATATATCGACTAAAATCGTCCACGGGAAGAAAAATATACCTCTTACCAGATGCAGTTTCAAGATGAAATGGACCACAAAGATTCCCGTGAATCAGTTCCAGAACTTTTGTTACATTATTACTTGCCTTCGAGGGAAATTGCTTTCTAGTTTGCTTCACCATCAGACAACCCTTACACACCTCCTCTGGTTGATTGATCTTAGGCATTCCGTTCATCATTCGATCCTTGTTCATTAGTGACAAAGAATGATAATTTACATATCCCAAACACATATGCCACAATTTTGATAACTCATCTTATTTTGACAGTAAGCACTTTGAATTGGTAGTATTAAAAACAATTTTATAGAGTCTGTTTTGCGATCTCTTTACCTTCATGAGGAGTGAGTCTCGAGTGTCATAAACCCACAAAAAATCTCCTTTAATAGGTATTTTAATTCCTTCCTCCGACCGTTGTCCAAGACTTATTATATTATTCCAAACAGTAGGGATATGTTATACATCGTCAAGGATTCGAACTTCTCCATTTTTGCAAATGAAATATACAGAACCCTTTACCTCTATCTTCATAGTAGAACCATCCCTAAAACTCACCAATCCAGTAATCTTCTCATTCAATTCCGTGAATTTTGATTTAAAACTCGTCATATCAGTACTTGTTCCGTTATCCAAATACCAAATATTTGATTCATTTTGAAATTTAATAAATTGAGAGGGCATTACCTACTTTTCACATAAGCATGTAGCAGCTGCATTGTCACACTTTGCTAAGAGAAGAGTCGATTCCTCATCTTCATTGGCCTTGGCCATTTTATAACTTCCTTTAAATCTCTTGTACGCCTTGGTTTATGATAATCAGCAGCAAAGTGCCCATAGGCAAAACAGTTGTAACACTTCAAATTACTTTTATCATGACCTCCACGATTTATAAAATATTGATGATGAGTTATTTGTTTTGCTGCAACTATTTATTTTTAGCCAATGTTGATGAGTCAACAACAATTTCCTATCACAACTCTCACGTTTCTGCCATTCTTCCTCGGTGAGCATGAGTTGTCCTTCATTAGATTCATCTTTCTTACCCCCTTTCACTCGTTCTTTATGAGCTTTCAGATATCCTACTACCTCTTCCACATATAGAGTTTCTAAATTTCTAAAATGCTCCAAAGTCGAAACAATTTGTAGTAATTTGGTTGACATTGCATGAAGCAGTTTTTTGACCATATAGGCTTCTTTCATTTCTTCAGTGAGTGCTCTTATATTGGTCACCAACCCATTCAACCTCAGGTAGAAGTGATCAAGCTGTTCGCTGTCTTTTATGCACATTGATTTAAACTATATTCTCAATGTGTGAACCTTAGCCTTCTTCACGCGTTAGGAACCTTGACACATAGTTTTCAAGGCCTCTCAGGCCTCTTTTGCTGTTCCTTTTTCCGCAATTGAGGTAACATATTATCTGGCCGACCCTGATACAACATGGCTAATGTAACTTTGTCTATCTTTTCTTCCACAGGAGCCTTCACATCGCTTTTATACACCTACATTTTTAGTGCCCAAGTTGTGTAGTTATTCTCGGCCAGTGTCGAATAGCTCAAACCTATTGACCCTCCTTGTTTGGCTTTGTTTATATCAATTACTAATGTTTCTGACTTTCACCGAGAGATCCTAAGCTCTGATACCAAATATTGTCAATATATTTATATTAACTGAATGATATAAAACTAAGAAAAACAAAACACAGCTTTCCAGAAAAATACACCTTCTTATTTCTACAAACTGAGGCAATATAAAAGAAATAAACTAGAAAACTGAAAATGCTAAAAAATAGGACACGATCACCTTCCCACAACCTACACAAACTCTACACCCTTTACTCAGTCAAAACTCCTAAAACAACGGGCCTGAAAACAAGCACTACACAAAATAGACGTTGGTAACTCTTTATTCGAAAATAACGTATAACCCAAAGTTTAAGATTCACCAATAGTACTTTCATCGTACGAAATTCTGTCTAAAGAACTATCCTTTAGTTATAATTTTTTTTCTTGTGGAAAATAAATTTTGGTAAAATAGTAATATTGGTCTAATATACTTAGTATCGAGTACTCATTTAGGTTTTTACTCTTTTAATATACTTAGTTTTCAACACTCATTAAGTATTTTAGAAGTACTCATTAAGTATTTTAGAAGTAGAAGGACCTGGATTTTGGATGTGGGTTACAACTAGCTTGTTCTAATTTCATGTTTCTCTGGGTTATTTTTGTTGTAGTAACATCCCTTGAAGCGTCTAACATCATTTAGACTTTGCATCATGTACCTACCCTAAAACAGTTTACTGGCTGTACTATATGCTCATCAAGCTTTTCTCATGGCGATATTCGGATTTATTTATACATAGTTTATTTTTCCTTTATATGTGTATTCTAATGGCTTGCAATTTTTAGAGAAATCCGGGCTTATAACGATCAAAGACAATCCTAATATGTACACCTTCTTTTTTATATGATAACATTAAACATAATGTATTATATAAATAGTTTATTTTGAGATATATAGCTAAACCCATATCTAATGTACACTTTATTTACCTTCAATGTTTAATCCTAACACCATAGTGGTACATGTTAGTATATTTGAGATACCAGGAGATTGTTGGTATCCTTAAACCCCCCCTCCCCTTCTCCCTCTCTCATCTTGTAATTTTTTTCATGTTTTTTTTTAAATTCAATTCTGATGAAACCTACGCATATTTGGGTATTGTTTCTAATTTTCTACTATATCTGTTTTAATTTGATGCAATCTAGTTAGATGTCTCTATATATAAATTTGTTGGTTTTTTATAATTTTTATGACTTTATTTGTTATGTAAATTTGTGTATACCCTGTAAAATATGTTTCTTTGTTTTTTAGGACTACATAATGTGTCAAACTTACAATTTTTAAAGATATTAGAATATGCAGAATTAAAGTGGATGATCCATACTATGAATGGTTGGATAGTGCTAAAGAGATAACACATCTTGCTTCTGATGTTGCTACTAAAACTGCTTCACTAGCAGCTTCTACTCCTTAAAGCAAGTATTAAGTCATTCTATATATTCGTATATCTTTATATATACTTATACTTTTGTATTTGTCTCCCTATTTCCTTGAAGACTCATTATATATGCAAACTTTGCAGGTAGTTAAGGTAATAGACAGAAAGGGCTTAGCTTTCTAAGACCAAAAGCTAAGAAGGAAAGACATAGAGTAACTTTCTCTTTAGGTACATGTATATATCTAATTTTTTCTTTTACATTTTTGCTATATATACTAGTTTCCTTCGGACAGTTTTATGCCTTGGTATATAATAATAAATAATTCATCTCCATACAACTACAACTACAGGTTTCTTTTTCGGGTGCACAAAAATGTTCATTTCTGCTCTTGTTTTTCTCATTCATGCTCACCATCTTCTAAACAAATAAGTCCAAGAACAGTATATGATAACAATGTTTCCTTTGTATAGGTCATTTAGAGCTCAATTCCCTAGTGTTAATCTGATCTTATTATGCTACCAAGTCCGTGTAACTAACAAACATATTTGTTTACTTTCTTCCTCTAGAGCTTGTTTTTGTCATATCTCATATCGTTCCGACGGCTTATCATACCTACATGTACATTTCATTGTATCAACTAACTATTTAACCGACGTAAAAGGTCAGTTTTGTACTAGTGAAACCACATCAACTAACTAGAAAATATTGCTTAAGCATACAAGTCTTCCAAATAACTTAAAGCGTAATCTACTACAAAACATGGTTTTTTTGTAACCAACCATATAATAATGTCTTACGCTGGATAGCAAAAGCTTAACTGGGATTACCATCAGCTCTATGTCGCTTGAATAGGAGTAATTTGCTCTCGTGTTGAGGAAACATTTTTAGGTGGTTGCTCTTCCTTCGGTACCTCTGGGGCACGCAACTTGCCAGGTAAAAATGTTTTAAAAGACTTCTTTCTTGCCTCAGATACAAACATACTAGTTAAAAGTGTTTCCATGAAAATATTTATACAACCAATCAACAACATATGTGTATATGCCATAAAAATATAAATGTTAACGCACATACAATCACCCGGCTAAAAGAGAATCTATAATATCATATATGTCAAAAAAATGAAGTAAGCACAAGAACATTAAAATTTTAAACCACAGAACACATAATTCTCATAGTATAAGTATACAGGCTCCAACTACAGGAAGATAACTTTTTGTTACATATAAAAGTTACTCTAACCTATGTCAATAAAAACAACGACTCAATTAATTGGTAAAAAAGGACTGACCTTTTGTTAAACTTACTTGAAATCCAACACACGCACTGACTTGAGTTTATGGATAACATACAATCGATAGTTAGGTTTCTTGGTAATGTTGTTATCGATCAGACGAAGGAGCATGAGCTCTAAGAGATATGCAAGCGGAGTTAACATTCTATTCCATTCTGTTCGGGCGAACAATATAGAGCAATAAATTATTGTTGTCACTAGCTATCCAAATGTTGTTGTGACAGTAAGATGTAAAGAAAAATTGGATAATAACATATACATAACATAGTGGCATAAAAAATAAACAATCATGAAAAGAACATTGTAATCTATAAAAATAATTTAAAGGCTTATATCAAATTAGTGCTACTAGAGATATTTCTCCTCTGCTGCTGCTAATTCTGCATGGTGTTTGTTGTACTTGGCATTCTCACATTAAGTTCATCAAGGAGAGCTTGGCCATAGGGACGGCTTCTGTTTAATTTCGGTGAAGGCTTAACAATACGAGAAGTCTGACCAATTGCTTTTCTGATCTCCTTAGGTTGTATGTCAAATTCTTCAGCTGCAAAAAGTAAGGAGACTCTGATTTAGCAAAAAAAGTAAGGAGACATTGAACTAAAAACCATATTTAGATAAAAAATATTATTAAAGAAAGAAAATTAGAAGTCTAACCATCATCTTCAATGTCAATGATGATAGTTTTACCCTTGTCTAAACAAGGTTTTCTTCCGGCCTCCTCCAAGTTACACCCTTAGGCAGAGTTGTCACAGCCTCTGGAAAGTTCACAATCAACCAACTTTTAATTCTTTCCCAACATCTTCCAACTCGTAGAGCCAGTGACCAAGGATACATAGCAAATTTGGAGGAAGAACTAAAATAAATTAGTTTTCACAAAATAAAATTTCTAGAAATATTACCTCTAGGTAGATTTTGGAGCATTTTCTTCATTGTTTAATTATTAAGAAAATGATACAAAGAGTAGGTATAGTAAATATATATATTAGTGAATACTCCATATTCGTAAACATTAGAGAAAAAATGACTAGATTGGATTTGGCCCACAAATAACTATTTGGGGTTTTAAGGGGAGAGACAAAGAAATGGATGCTTTTTAAGAAAAGAAGGGGCTCTACACCTTTAGTAAGGAGAAAACAGGATTTATAAGGGTAGGGAAGGAGGGCTAGGACTGGGGAAGAAGGAGGCTAGGAGAAGATGGCGGCACTTTGAAGTTTAATGGACGGTATAGATTAAAACCCTAATTTAATAGACGGCCTAGACTAAATAATTTAAAAAATCCCTAATTCCAATTGCTCACATTTAAATCCTAATTAAAATTTACAACTCACATATCTAGCAAATTCATTCGTCCATCATATTCACTAAATAAAAAAATCAATTATATCATATTTCTGCAAATAAAACTTTAAATCATGAAAAATAATTAATAAATACTAGAACATTTTTTACCAAGTAAATATTATATTTATTAATAAATAATATATTTAAGAGACTGTAAATTATTTTTCTTAATTTTGATGTTGATTATTAATATAAAAATATTTAGTTTGTACTATTAATTTATTATATGACACTAAAATATAAAGTTTACTTTCTCTTTACAACACTACTCAATAAAAAATATTTTAAAAAAATAGGAAGTGATATAATTTTTTTTATTTATGAGGTATGCATAAACAAACTTATTATATAATTGTATCACATTGTATCATAGTAGTATAAAATAATTTCCATTTCATAAAAAGCAAAATAAATTTTTTATCCTATAATAGAATTAAGAAACGATGATATAATTTTTTTATTTATGAGGTATGCATATAAATATTTTCGTTTCTTAATTCTATTATATGATAAAAAATTTATTTTGCTTTTTATGAAATGAAAATTATTTTATACTACTATGATACAATGTGATACCAATATAATAAGTTTGTTTATGCAAATCACATTTATCTATGTGGGTCTTGTGTTTATATTTTAAAATTTATAAAATTTAATTTATTTCACAAATTTTAATGCAAAATAATTGAAATTTATGAAATACTATAAATAAAATTTATTGAGGAATTAAATTATGTCTTAATTTAGTGTACGGACTTATAAATTAAAATATACTAAAAAAGAAATTAAAACGAGTATCTATTTGTTGTTAATCTTTAGATATTTTTAACAACGTGAAAGATAAATGTAAAAGAATATAAATAAAATTCATTCTTATATAAATTTTACTACATGAGTGTACCGTAACTGTAATATCCTGGATATAGTGTGTAATTATTTTTATCAATAAATTAATTAATATATGATTATTATGTGAATTTTGGTCAATTATCTGATGATTGATATTTATATTTACATTTTTATATTTGATAAGATATGATTATGTTAATTTTTTTTTTTTTACTATGCCCGGAATAAAAATAGATAATTTTGATATTTTTCTGGTAATTTTTGGATCATTATATGATTTTATAATGATTTATAGATTTAATAATTATTTTCTGAATAATTATAAAAATTACATTATAAAGCCGGGAATCGTCCAACCTCAATCTTTTTTACGTTTTTACAACCCGAAACTATTCCGAAAACTCATTCCTAACCTAATCTGGTAATTCCGGACATTTTTCGTGTTTTGACTTTTTCGATTTGGATTACGGTTTGACCCGTACGCATCCCGGTGTATAATATTCGATACGATAATTATTTCGATATATCAACAAACCCGTATTCTCGAAAGACGGGATAATATTACATTATTTTCATATAAGAAGCCCGATTTGGATAATTATACAATACAGATATTAAATCTGATCATTTTTTGCAGTTACTTAGCTTTATCGATCCAAAACGATCCAACACGAAGCAATATTCAATAAATATATAAATCCCTTTTATTATTTTATTTTATTCGTATAATCATAATCAATTAGTAGAAATATAGAATTTACAGAGAAAAACCCCAAAAATACCGCGTTCTTCATAATCAAACGCACAAACGAAGACATTATTGAACTCCGATTTAAGCGTGCAATATATCAAATCAAAGCCTTGAAAAACACTTTCTGAATCCACCATCTATTCATGTGCAGAAATCAAGGTATTTTTCTTATTTAATTGTTTTAATTTAAATTTTTTATGGATTAAATTAGGAATTTTCGTTCTTGATGTTTTTGATGTGATTTGATGGTATAATCATGCTTCCTGGTCATTTTGGTATATTATATGATGAATTTGGAGTCCAATAACATGTAGAGATTGATGTTTGATTGTTGGATTTTAAAATTAAAGTTCTTAATATGAATGTTCTAAATTGAAAATTGGGTTTTTCTGGGTTAAGGGTTATTGTTTAAAATTGATGTTACCATTCTGTATATCGTTGAACAAAGAACTGATTGGTATATACCAGATTAACAATCGATACCGGAAAGGTGATGATCGGAAAAACAATCGGGGTGGCGACGAAAATTTTAAACGGATTTTCCATTCGATTCATCGATTGTTTGGCTTATTCATTACGGCAGATGTGTTTCTGGGATTGCATAGATCATACACCCGTGTTTTGGTTGAATTCTGGGTTGTTTTGGACGTGCCAGAAAAACTCCATGGCGGCAGCCATGGAGTCTGGCCGGCGGATTGCCGGAGAAGGTGATCGAGGTGGATAAATTGCAGTTTGGCCCCGAGTGGTTCTCCTAATTTACACGGATAATATTCTGGTTTTAAAAATACACAAATATCATATTTATGTTTTAAAATTTTATAAAATCAGGATTGTTGTTTAATTATTTCCAAAAATAGTATTTTCTTTTTATAATATTTTCGGAAAAATTGTTTTTAATTATTTAAAATTCCAAAAATCATTATTTTAATTCTGAAAATTATTTTTTTTCAAAAATAAATATTAATTAATAATTAATTATTTTTAGTTAATATTTAATTATTTAATTGATCAATTAATTTAAATATTTATTGATTGATTGATTTAATTAGTTATTAATTAATTTTATTTGATTATTTAATTATATTTAAATATTTCTTTTGATTTTAAAATTTCGAAAAATAATTTCGAGCTTTAAAATATTTTTTTAAATTATGGTCAAGGCTTGATAATTATTATTAAATTATTTGAAATTCAGATTTAGGTGTTCAACTATATTATTTAATTATAAAATTATTCGAAGACCCGTTTTAACTCCAAAAAATGTTCAAAAATTCGTAATAAATACTTAGAAAATTATTTTAACCCCGTATCCTCTCTGAAAAATTATTTTGATCGAATATCCTGTATGCTATTTGCTAAGTGCTATGTGATTTATCTGGTATATGCCTATGTGGTTAGTGTTTTACTGTTTTAGTCATGACTTTCAATCCGTAAATCGGATTTGGGTAAAATGAAGGGTATATATAAAAGTTTATGACGTCAATGTGATGATTAGAATGATATGAGATTGAGTATTAATAGATACTTGTGATGCCTAGAAGAGTAAGCAAGGCATAGAAAAGAAAGCTAGTGATCAGTAAATAGAACTGAAGTGAAGAAAAAGAAAGCAACTGATCGATGAATAGAAACAAAGCATAAAAAAGGAAAATGTTGGAAAAGTAAAACGGTGAGATCAGTACAAGTAAAGTTGGAAATCATCTGTGATAAAGCAAGTATTTCTGAACCTTTTTCAAGATATATTGCAAATATTTTCGAACTTTCTTATAACATGTTACTAGTATTCAAAATAAATTATATTTTAAATTGCAAGCGCTTTAAGCTATTCAACCTTGAACCCTAATTCTTATTGATCTTGAGCCATAAGCCTTATTCTTCATAAACCACTGAATGTTGAATTCTCATATATGAGCCTGACATATACAATACTACTCCACAAATACATATCTACCACATACTGATTTATGATATTGAATTGTTTGACATACCAATCCTTATGCCATGTTTAACAGAAGACCAAACCTTCTAACTCTTGAACTCTAGAATTGGATGGTTTTATAAATGTTGACCAGATTCGTGGTAAGACCAGATTTGTGGTCATATTAGGCCAATGTGTTCCTTGTATCCAGTATAGAGAGCAGAGCTGTGTGTCTTGCTCGGGGTTAGTGCGTGACTGATCAGCAGCCTAACCTTGGTTTTTTTTTAAAAAAATGAAAGTGAATATCCAATTCTAATCATTGCATATCCAGAAACTTCATCCTTATGAATCATTTCAATTGGTCATTATTTAATCTCAGTTATTGCTATTATTACTTGCTGAGCTAGTTAGCTCACTCTTGCTAACCTTTTTAAGTTTTCAATAGCTGAAAAGGAAATTATCCATAAAGAGACTTCCCCGTCCAGTCTACGGGCTAAGATTCCAGGTTATGTTGGATCGAGCTAGCAGGAGCTTTATATTATAGATGAGTTATGCAAGATTATAAGAATGATACCATTATCAGATGTAAGTTGAAATAGTTGGGATTTGGTACGATGTAATAAAAGATAAGGTTGTGGCTTGTTTTCATACTTGAACCTGTTGCGATCCATGGTTGTGAAAAGAAAGGTCAATGCATATAATATTTTATATACACGTTTATATATTGTGTGTGTGTGTGCGTTGTGAGCCCCAAACTTCTGACCCGGGTTTGGAGGGCGTCACAGGTTTGGTATCAGAGCTACATGTTGTAAGATACTGAAACAAGCCTAGATTGTCGGGAATGGATAGTGGGTTAGGATTAGGATTAGGAATTAGAAAGATAGGACGTCGAGAGGTTGAGTGCGACTAAATTGTAGGTTTTGGTATGATTCGTGATGAGATTCGAGATTCTTATCTAGCGATGAGATTGTCAGATAGCGGTGATGGCATATTCTTTTATCCCAGGATCGTCTGATCATTCGGAGCATTCAGTTGGAGGACTATCATCTGATTCACGCCCTGTTCTTCCATCGGTGTTAGCCATATCACCTTTTACCTGATTCTAGTTCCACCAGATATTCAGCTGTGAGCACATCTTTCTTTCTATCCTACACCTTCTTTTATACCAGCATAGATGGTGAGCATCAGTTCAAGCCTTTCTCAACGCAAGTCGAGACGAGGGTAAACTTGCCATTAAAGTCGAGTGAAGCTCCAATTGCTCCCACCTTCCAGTCAAGTCAAGCCTTTCTCAAGGCAAGTGTTTTAACCTACCTTTTTGTTTATACTGCAAGATAGTGTTAGCCCAATTTTTATATATGATGCGAGTATTCTAATTCACCTTGATATATATGATCCAAGTGGTTTCAAATCTATCTTTCGTATTATATGCAAATGCCATGAACCCTCAAGTATCTATTGTAAGTAGTTTAAATTTGCTTGGAGATTTCTATGCAAGTAATTAAAAAGTCGTACCATGCTAATATACCAAGTAATTGTGATGTGGAACCCTGTGCAAGTTATACTCACACTACAAGGATTTTGCTATCCCACAACAGTTTTTCATCGTTATCTGATCTCAGAATTTCCCGCTGACTATCTAGCACTCGTCTGATAGTATATCAGACAACACTTTTTTTAACCATTGTTAGAATAATTTAGCACACAACAGATATGAATACTTGTTAGAATGTAGAAGAGACAACACTACAATGTGAGAACCATTGTTGAAAGAAATATAACACAACAGTTTCCAGAGGTATAGACAACGGGGAATTTGTGTTGAGTTAATGTTTCCAATATTTTACAAACTGTGTTGTATGTCTGTTTCAAACAATGGTAATTGTAATTACCTATTGTCTCAAAACTTAACAACAATTGTTTTGAAATAAAAAAAAATTCTAGTTTATTTAGAAAATGGTTTTAATATCTAATTGTTGTTTAGTGTTATCTTAAATCTCTTCAGACAATTGTGTGTGTTGGAGTCACATTGTGATTTTTATTTTCAGACAACACTATTTCACTTCCATGAGTTATTGGAATGTTACTGACACAATGGTTTTAATTATGTACCCATTCGATTATATAACATCATGCAATGGTTCCTTTTGCTTTATTTTAGGTGACTTGTTGTTTGAATCAGTATGGTACAATGGTTCTTTTTTCTTTTAAAGACCATTATCTGTGAAACTGCAAATTTTTTACAAATTGAATTAATATTTAATACACCTCCTGCATAAACCTAAAACTAAATTCAATCCATTCACAAATACACCTGACCAGAAATAAAATAAATCTATAAACAAGCCAAATCATAAATTAGCAATATCTTAATCCATCAACAACGCAACCTAACCAACTAAAATAAAAACAATGACCATAGACTATATGACGTTCAAGATTCATCATACTTAAACTACAAATTTAACAAACCAAATATTCAGGCATTCAAACCAACATCAAGCAGCCACATCCAAATTTACATAACAATTCACCAACTATATAAACTTAAAGTTGCACTTCCCTAAATAATTCAAAAGCGAATAGGTCAAAAGCAAAGAAACTGATCTAAAACCTAAGTGGCATGGCGTTTCATAAAGTACTTTGAAAAATCAATTCGGATCTCGTTGATTTCATCAGCGGTTTAAACCAATTTTGATCAGAAATTCAAAGAAATTAAAGTTCTCACAAGAGTAAATACTTATTTGGTCAGAAATTCAAAGAAATTAAAGTTCTCACCTTAGTAACAAAGTCAAGCTCCTTATCATGAACAATTTCTTTCATGTATCACATAAAAAATAGCCCACAGTCCTTGTTCCCGGTCTACACTAGAACTCCCTGAAAATTGTAACAAAATTTTAGTTATAATTTCATATATGACATAAATGAAACATGATTAGAATAAAACTGTACCGCCATGTTTTCCGATAATATTTTCTTCTTGACAACCTTATTCAAATTATCCTTGTACAACTTAATGGCATTGTAACGAAAATAATATATATATATCATTAAATACACATAACACTATAAAGTATGGTGTGACAAGCTTTACAAGTGAAGACTGAATACTAGAAGGGGACTTACTTTTCGACAACATCAACCAATTCACCATTTGCAATTCGATGTTTAAGAGGGTCCATGTAGTAGACTATCTCTGCATGCGGATTTACCACGGTCAACGTCCAGTGGTTCCTATCAAAACATATCATTATTACTAAAATAAAAACAAGCAGTAAAATTTTTAAAATCAGCAAATCAGTAAATTGTCACAAATCATGACACTGATTGCAACAACTTGCAATTAACAATTGTATTAAAATATGAAAGTTAAAGTTTTCATAAAAATTCAACTCAGAAATTGGAAGAGATATTAATGGTTTTTATATGATATAATAAATATTCTCTCCTCTTTTAATTTGTATATAAAAATTTCATGTTCAATTAAAATACTACATGTACGATTAAGTTGAATATCTAAAATTCAACTTTAGTAAGGCATGTTATCATTAAGCTAGAATCTTAAATTCAAACATTTTATTTAAGTTAAATGTTAAATTATCGTAAACAATCAACTTAAAAAATAAAACCTGCAGTTAATATTACAAATTCTAGCAAATTGTCTGAAAACGTGACAAAAACATATTCACCTTTCTATTAAAATTTAGAACCTAAATTACCGTAAAAAAATCAACTTACAATTTAAAAGAAATATTATCAGGTTTAAACTCAAAAATTAACTCTTACATTTAAATTCTAACTTAAATTATCGGTAAAAATTAACTTAAAATGGTAAGACATATGATCATCTCTAATACTAAAAAAACTAGTAACACTACTAGAAAAAAGACCTTAGACATCGGTTTTTAACCGATGTCTATGTAAAAAATATATGATGTCTTCGTGACTGATGTTAAATATATTTTCTCATAGACATCGGTTCCAAAATCGATGTCTATGTAATATTACACATCGTTTCTAGAAAATTTCTGATGTCTTATTCACATTGATGTTATATAATTGTTTAATGTCAAGTTCAGAAATGTAATATTAGGACGATTAGGCCTGTTTAAAACTATAACACACAATCAATATTTATAAAATAACATCGATTATAAATAAAAAACCGATTTCTATATCTTATTACACATGGGTTAAAAATAAAAAACCGATGTCTATATCTTATTAGAGATCGATCATTTTCTAAGTACCCGATGTCAATGTTGATAATAGACATCGATCATTTTCTAAGTACCCGATGTCAATGTTGATAATAGACATCGGTTGTTTTCTAAAAAACCGATGTTAGTATGATAAATAGACATCGGGTGTTTATTTTTAAATCGATGTTATTGCCCTGTTTACATGTGGTAATATACCTTTATTAACATCGAATATTTTGTTTTGACTGATTTTTATGTGATTTTAAGACATTGCTTTTATATGTGTAAAGTTATGTGTATTTATGGTTTTTAACATCGGTTCTAAAAACTGAAAACAACCCTCCTGCAATAAGTTTTATAATGCATATACATGAATTTAGTAAAGTAATCTTCTACGACATATGGATACAAGAATCCCTTCTGCAATAAGTTTTACAATACATGTACATGAATCTGATTTTTGTCATCAGACTACTACTAGTATACTTTGTCACATTATTAAGACACTACTAAATCTGATCTTTTATGTATGCTTAAAAGAGAGAACAAAAATAAACCAAGCAAACCTAACCCCTACTACACCCACCTAGGGATGATCTTCTTGGAGAACTAAATCAAAAAAAAATTGAACAATACAAGCAGCAACAAATAGCATCTTCGAAACTCCCAACTCCACACAGCTCCATACATGCACTCGAGCAAACCACACCCCGCAGTAAAAAGGCAACCTCAGACACAGCAAGCAATGATTCTCCTGAGAGTAAACTTGCACAGCAAAATCACCAGGGAGACAGCTCATAAAAATAAAAAGCCGAACAGCAACACCATCCCAAAACTCAAAACTGAACTCATTAATAGAGATTTCTAAAACTTTTAAAACTTGGGGCTAGGTAGTAAATTATACTTAATTTATTGTATCCAAAGTCACGAAACTTATAAAAAATGGACAAACTCAAACATTTGTTCCACGTCACTGAGAGCATTATTTATTACTGGATTCAAATATCGGTAAAGATTTATACAAGAATTTAGTTTAAATACAAAAGATGTACTGTTTCTAACCAACTACAAATACTTCAAACATATAGAATCATACTAAAATAAATAATCATACTCAATCTATTCATTGTGTAAAGTGCCTCACCCATTTCAAAGGATCGATTTCTCAATACAGCTCCCACCTAAGAAACCAATTCAATGTAAAAATTAATTTTGTAACAAATCAAAATATTTCACCAAAATCAGTGTATGCACCTTCTTCCTGAACTGGGCTTCCAGATTTTATGTCCACTATTTAGCAGATTCTACTACAAGAGACGTCACGACTATTTCAATGCCAGTAGACAAAGTTCCTTTATAGACTGTTCCCATTGATGATGTATCAATAACATTGCTAAAATCTTCACAAGCTACCTCGAGCTCTCTTCGTTTAAGACTTGGCACACCTGTGAGGTAAATAGTAAAGTAAATAAGTAACAAATAATTATTTGCATTTGCAACTATAATTCATGAGACATCATTTTAGGTTTCAACAGAACTGCAAAAATTATGTGATACAGAGACAGTCTTTGGCAAGCACAGATTAACAGGGCTTCAAGAAATCAATAGACATAACAAGCATCATAATTTAGGACCAGTATTAGTACTTACAAGTTACAAACACGTTTTGCAATCAGTAGTCTACATTTTTAGCATTAAGTTCCTGAGCATACTCATCTCTCTCCATCTCTGATGATCAGTGCCAGCGGATTCCATAACAAAGGAATTACAAGAAAGGAGAACAAGTAGCCAAATCCTATGTACCAGTTTAACACTAAGAAACTCGAGCAGAACCTAGAGTTTTGCTATTTTAGTTGGACGGACACCATTTTATTAAACATAATAAGCTCTTTGATCACAGTTTCAAAAAGAAAAGAATTGCCTCTGCATGAAGATAATGTTCATTCTATCACATAAAGATATGAAACTAAGGCTGATACTACTAGAATGACAGAATCAGATGGACAAAAAACATCTATTTCGGTAAGCTGAATTAGTAATAAATGCAACGCTAGCCCGTGAGACCCTTCTTTCAGCAGCCTCTCCATGTTAACAGGAGAGACCTCACGAATATTAGGATACCTCTTGTACACACTCTTGGACTTCCTTGTTGGGCCCATGAAAACTATTTCAGATTACCTACACAGACAAGAACAATATACACTTGTCCAAATCCTCATTTGCCCAGTTTCTTCTCAACTTTGTATGAAGGGGAAGAGACAACCTAGACCTCTTACATATAACCAATAGTTAATAAAAATTTCTATTACACCTCTAAAGGCCATAACATGTGAGCATACGTATATATGAATGAAAGTTCTCTTACTCTTACATCACAACACATTAAAAAGAACACAGATGATAGAACTATAGATGTCAATTAAATTAATAAATAAACATTTATATCAAAAAACTTAAAGATGTATGGTTAGACTAAGAGGTGAGAGTGGCGGCCAGGAGTTTTTATAGTAGTTTGAATATATTAAGTTATTGCTTTACTGGTCCAAGAAAAATGGGGAAATTAATGAACTCGGAGTACTTCTTTACCAATTTATGCAGTCAGAACAACAACTTAAAACATCAAACTCTTGGTACCAGTCAACTATCATCATACAGTGTCTTCCACAGTGTACTTAGACCTTGCAATTTGTGTTTAACTATTATTAGAAAAATATTTAAAGCACTCTTTTCCCTAGATTTTTAGTAGTTCGGTTGAAACCCTCAGCAAATATTTCATGTATGTTTGATATTGTTACATACAGGGAAATCCATAAAATTAGATAACCAACACAGTTCGCCTTGATATAATTAGCTATATACCACTGATATAAAAAATACTATTAAACTAAGAATTATTTTAAAAAATAACATATGTACTGGAATTAGCTACCAACATGCTGATTATCACAAGAAAGATCATTGAATATATGATCTGTACAACTGCTTCAAATAACATAATCATGCATTTAAATGTATGTGAATCAAGTAGCATGCATTATAATAAAGTTTTTTGACTGTGTGGTGCTTTACTTAACAGGTAGGTAAGTCAACATATGTCGTATGATGTCGTTTACATATATAAATCAAATATCAATATCAAATTTAAAAACCAATGAAACTTTGTACCCACATAAAACTAGTATAAGTCCTCTCTTACAAGTATGTGCTCTCAACAAATAGAACAAAGATGGAGAACAATACAGACCTTTAATTTAGATTGTTCCAAGTACTCCCCAGCTTCCTCTCTCAGGTGCAATCTGATTTCAGTTCCACGCCCTAGTGGTTCATTCCATTTGTCCTCTGAAATTGCAAACGAGCCATCAGCCTTCGACTCTCATACATACCTGCAGAAAATAGGGTAGCATTAATAAGCATATATGGGTAAAGACAAGTATGAGGACTAGAATCTGGTACAGGTCCAAAATAATGCTTGCTAATGATTTCCACATAGTATGCAACCACCAAAATTGCCCAATCAAATTAAGGTCACCACTTGTCTGTAGTTTCTCCACAAAAGCTAAAACACATAAAAATTAAAAAATAAATAAATCAATTAGTTCCTTAATTCATCATAAAAGAACAAGAGTAGAGATGTTCAATCTATATGCGAGGCATTAGCACTAGCTTTACCTGAAGTTCGGGATTTAGCTATGGTTCCCGAGTTCTTTATCAGATCCTCCTTTTTCATTTCTGTAACTCTGTCACGAATTGAAAGTATTTTACGTTCTGTGTCCAACTTGATCTATAAAAACCATATCATAAAAACAAGAAATCATAGATAATTAGAGTACAAACCTTATAAAGCTCACTAAATCTCAAAACCTTTTCAAAAAAAGAAAAAATCCACTAAAAAATATGAACATACCTAATGGAACAAATTAAACCTAATTGAACAAACATACCGAATTGAACAAACAAACCTGTTTAGACATTATGGTTTCTCGTAGATGGAGTTTGATTAATTGAAGGTGTTCTTCAATTTGGGGTTTAATTGAAGCTCTATGTACTTGCAATAAACTGATATGGTGTGTGTGTGTGAGACAGAGGGAAGTAGAGAGATGGAAGAGAGAGAGAACGAGGGAGATGGAAGAGAGACAAAGAGAGAGAGAGAGAGAAAGAGAGAGAGAGAGCGCCCGAGAGATATGAGAGTGAGCTGAGAGAGAGTAAGAGCGAGAGAGACGAAAAGAATTTGGTCCTGAAGGGGGGAAACGAGTTATTTTTTGGTTAAGGGGGGAATAATTTGGGGAATAAAGGGGGGAAAGTTTCCACGTGTTTTTTTTAATTTTTTTAAGTTAACCATCGACAACGGTTGTAAAATCCAACCGATGTCTAAAAAACAAAGACATCAGCTATATAAAAAACCGATGTCTAACTAATGTTTCTCATTTTAAAAAAAAAAAAAAGACAACAGTTATTTTCTCGACCGATGTCTAATATATGCAGTAACATCGGTTTTAAAATAACCGATGTCTAAAAGAACTTTAACATCGGTCGTCTAAGCAACCGATGTCTAAGGACCGATGTCTATTGATAAAATTCTAGTAGTGTAAGGCAGTAATGTAATACTCACACATCATTGTAAGGCATAAGAAAGTATTTCCCTTTGCTCGCACCCTTAAAACGTGCAACGAGTGCATGCGACCTCTGCGTTGTATTACCGCATCCAGTAGCACCAATCGTACTCGAATTAACGAAGCTTATCATGCTCGACATCTTATTCTTTTTCACGTAGTCATTTAAAAAGCTACATACATTATTAAGCCATAAACTTTTGAACTCCCTCTTTGATTATCCTTGGAGTCTCCACTGCCATAAACTTTTGAACTCCGTCCTCTATACGTTCATCCATTATTCTTGCTTTCTTGTGCCTTGGAAGATCAAAGTAAACCGACTGCTTCACGTGGTTTCCTTGACCACGTACTCTGCCTCCATGCTCAGGCTTACGAAGGGCCATGGTTAAAATATCATTAGCACCTTCTACTACGACTTTCCATTCTTTAACCTCCTCCTTTAACTTTTCCTACAAAATTAAGAGTAGCATTTTCTTAATCTGAGCAATTCCCATATAAAAAGTCTAATTTGTTTATGTATGTAACAAGTCTAATTTATTTATGTATGACTTTTATTTTTTGTACAAGGAGATAGTTTTTAAAGGTTGAAATAAATTTTCTTTATTTATTAATTGAATTTTTAATTGGTCACATATTTTCATTATTCAATGTTAAAGATTTTTTAAAATAATTGTAGTTACTTTTAAGGAGTATTTTAAACAAAATGGCCTAGTCAAGATATTTAATTGAATTAAATATCTATTAATAACTTACAATTTACTTAGCTTTTTCTACAACAATATCGTTTATAAAATTTCCATCTTTGTCCTTCCTTGCCTTGAGCCAGGTATCTGATCGATCTACCTCCTCTACTTCTGGATGAGATTCAAACTGCATAACATATAGAACATCATATTAGTAATAATATAAGCATGTTAGGAAAATTAGTGTGGAACCAAAATTTAACTTGTTTTATTATCACTGACCCTTTCATTCTTGAGGTTAGCATAATCTTTTCGAGATACTTGATATGGATATAAAGTCAGCATCCTTCTTTGAACTTGTTCATCATGAATTTTCTTCATAAAAAGCACCGATGAGGTTATATAATATTATTAGTAAAAGTACAAATTGTATGTGAACAAAGGTAACTAGAAGCATACCATAAACTCCTTCGACGCGCGATCAACAACAAATATGTCCCAGTGGGATTTTTAATAAAAGAATAGTCCGCAGGAGGATATGCCAACAATTTTGCTTAATCCAGATGAGGAAGAATATAATGTTTGGTCAGCCGGAATTTGAACTCCCTCTATTTTTGACACGCGGATCGTAAAACCATCTTCTTGGCTAACGGAGGTATAGTGAAAGCCATCTACATCCATAAGCAACACAAGTATAGTTAAAAAATGCAAGTAATAAAATGCATAGATAATAAGAAAGTAAATGAACTAGATCATTATAATTTTTTACCAGCACACAGTCCCAAATCTTTGTCTTTGTGTCTTGAGGAACAGATTTCAAAGAATCATACCAGATTGGGGGTTTAGTTCTTGCCAAAACTCCTATATATGATTGCATCTCTCCCGTCGCTTTACCATATGGCTCTCCTTTTGCATTAAAAGATACGGTAAGCTTTATCCCAGACATCTTGCATCTTAGAATTCGGTGCATCGTCACAGTGCCTCGCTTGAGTAGCTTTAGTCCTTGACTCTTGTCACTAGTGCTAACAACTTTTTCTCTTTTTCTTTTCTTGGAAATCTCCTTTTTTATGTTTTCAAATATGGGCTTCCTTTTTACAGATTGTGGGGAAGAACTCGATGGAGTGGGGGTCGCGTTGTTTAAGGACATTATCTTTTTTAATGCCTTAATGACATTCATGGTAGTTGGATGGGGTGATGATTGACTGGTCTTCTTAAACTTTGTCCTCTTCAACTTTGTTTTCTTTGCCTCTGTCTTTTTTGACTCATTCATCTTCAACTTTCCCTTTTTCTTTGGACTGGCCATAATCTACACAATAAACAAATAAGTATCAGTACAATTAATATTTATTAATCATGGAATGAATGACGAAAAAATAATGCAATCTAATTAAAAATTGATGCATAACTTGATATAAATGCTTCAAAATAAAACAAAATAATTGCCTAAAAACTATTAACACCTTGTCGTAGGTAACACATAACAATCACAATATTACCTAGCAAATACTAGCAACAAGATTCTGTAAAAATTATTGATAATGGACAAGTACGTATAAAAACTAAAAAGCATACTTCATACTCAACATATTATCAGTATATAATCACTACATAATATCATACTTCCGGTACCAAACTAAATTTCACATAATCAACCAACATTCTGCAACTCCATTTCACATAATCAACTCTGTAAACTCTGTTTTAAAGCTTAATGCAATACACCTTAATTCACATTTCTATTGAATTAAAATTAACCTAAAAATTATTTAAACGCACTAATTGTGAAAAATAATCCAAAATGTGATACTAGTAGAGTGTAATTTACTATAATAAACATGATCAGATATAACATCAAAAATTGAAGGCTCAGACTGATAAAATTTAAATTCCAGTAAATAAATCAACTTTAAAACTGAACCTATACAATTATCATCAAATTTGAACTTCAAATATTACAAGGTTGAACTATACAATTGCCCCCGTCTTAAAAACAAACCTAACATATAGTAACAAAATTAATTAAATACTGTAAGGCATTTGATTACTTTTATATTAACTTCAAAAATGTCAAGGCATTTGATTACGTTTATATTGAACTAATACAATTAATATAAATTTCAACAACAAATATAATCGAGTTTAACTATACAATTGAACCCATTCCTTAAAAATAAAAGCTAAATTCTTGAAAAAATTTAATAAAAAACTGGCAAGGCTTAACAGCTTAATATATATTGCACATATATGGGTTCGACTTGTTGGGGCTTTTAATTTATATGCTATAATTTGCTCATCTTTTTCATATACAATAACTTCAAATAAAAGTTCATTTTAAAACTAAAGTGAAAGTTCTGCTTAAACAACATGTGTGGTCCTTACTGTCAATATATTTATATTAACTGAATGATATGAATCTAAGAAAACCAAAATACAGCTTGCTAGAAAAACACACCTTCTTATTTCTGCAAATTTAGGCAATATAAAAGAAATACAAGGGAACTAGGAAACTGAAAATGCTAAAATCACAGGACACGATCACCTCCCTAAAACCTACACTAACTCTACTGCCCTGACTCAATCAAAACTCCTAAAACAACGGACCTGAAAACAAACACTACCCAAAATAGACGTTGACAACTCTTTATTTGAAAATAACATATAACCCAAAGTTTAAGATGTCCACTTTCTGGTTTTCACTACTTATATGCTCAAGAACAAGGTCTCCTCTCTCAATACATTCCCTTATGAAGTGATACCTGATATATATGTGTTTTCTCCTGCCATGAAATACAAAATTCTTTGCCAAATCTATATATGATTTATTATTGATAAATAATACAACTGGTCCAAAGTAGTATGATGTTATCTGACTTAAAACATTACGAATCCATATAGCTTTGCAAGCTGTTGCAGTTGCAGCCATAAACTTTACCTCACAAGATGATAAAACAACACACCTTTGTTTTTGGGACATTGAGATGGTGAACTTCCAATTCGTTCTTAGCAGCAAAAGCTAATAGAAAATGAACCATTTTAAGCCTTGTCACAGGAGCAAAGACTTCGTCAAAATCAAATCCATGCTCTAGAACATAACATTTTGGTACTAATCTCGCTTTATGCTTCACAATTCTTCCCTCAACATCCTTTTTTAACTTGAATATCCATTTCAGGCCTATAACATTCTTCAGAGGTGGTAGTTCAGACAATTTCCAGGTCTGATTTTCTTCAACTGACTGCATCTCTTTCTTCATGGCTAATTTCCAATTTATGTCCTTAGCTTCCTGTACAAAATTCATAGGTTCCTCGATTTCCATAAGGTATAACTCATCGTCCAGTTGCTGCTCCTCAGTCTCATTATAAATTTTACTCAGATTTATGATTGTCTTTAGTTCTGCACTATCATCGTAATTCTCCGGGTTCAGTTGTTGCACAGGTGATTGTAGTATTGGAGATTCTGCTGACTTGTTGCTTTCAATATCACTTTCACCAAAATTAGTTTTAATACTTCATGATTCCCTTCCTTTTACCTCATACATACCCTCAATTATAAACACGGCAGCTTCGCTAACATCATTTATCTCCCAAGGCCACGACTTATTTTTCTCAAATATAACATCGCGGCTCACGAAAACCTTGTTACTATTGGGATCATAAAGGCGATAAACCTTAGTTCCCGGTTCTTTACCCAGATTCACCACCAGTTTACTCCTGTCATCCAGTTTGCTCATTTTATGACTTGGAATTCTCATGTAAGAAATACACCCAAAGATCCTGATATGTCTGACTTGTGGCTTTTTCTCATTCCACGCCTCATATGGAGTTATTCCTGACAGAGCTCTCATTGGAAGCTTGTTTAGCAAATACACGGAGTGTCTAACAGCTTCACCCCACATAAAAGAAGGGAGTTTTATCTGTTTCATCTCTTTTAAATAATTCTTGGCCATCTCCACAACAGTCCGATTTTGACGTTCCACGACACCATTCTGTTGTGGCGTATATGGTGCAGTGTAATGTCGTGTTATTCCATCCTTTTCATAAAACTTCTTAAATTCGTTAGACCCAAATTAACCACCCCAATTAGTTATCAAGACTCTAACCTTTCTTTCTGGACCTATTTCAACCAAAGCATAAAAGATTTTGAAAGCCTCCAATACTTCATCTTTGTTTCTCAAAAAATATACCCACATATATCGACTAAAATCATCCACGGGAAGAAAAATATACCTCTTACCAGATGCAGTTTCAAGATGAAATGGACCACAAAGATTCCCATGAATCAGTTCCAGAACTTTTGTTACATTATTACTTGCCTTCGAGGGAAATTGCTTTCTAGTTTGCTTCACCATCAGACAACCCTTACACACCTCCTCTGGCTGATTGATCTTAGGCATTCCATTCATCATTCGATCCTTGTTCATTAGTGACAAAGAATGATAATTTACATATCCCAAACACATATGCCATAATTTTGATAACTCATCTTATTTTGACAGTAAGCACTTCGAATTGGTAGTATTAAGAACAATTTTATAGAGTCTGTTTTGAGATCTCTTTACCTTCATGAGGAGTGAGTCTCGAGTGTCATAAACCCACAAAAAATCTCCTTTAATAGGTATTTTAATTCCTTCCTCCGACCGTTATCGAAGACTTATTAAATTATTCCAAACAGTAGGGATATGTTATACATCGTCAAGGATTCGAACTTCTCCATTTTTGCAAATGAAAGATACAGAACCCTTTACCTCTATCTTCATAGTAGAACCATCCCTAAAACACACCAATCCAGTAATCTTCTCATTCAATTCCGTGAATTTTGATTTGAAACCCGTCATATCAGTACTTGTTCCGTTATCCAAATACCAAATATTTGATTCATTTTGAAATTTAATAAATTGAGAGGGCATTACCTACTTTTCACATAAGCATGTAGCAGCTGCATTGTCACACTTTGCCAAGAGAAGAGTCGATTCCTCGTCTTCATTGGCCTTGGCCATTTTATAACTTCCTTTAAATCTCTTGTACGCCTTGGTTTATGATAATCAGCAGCAAAGTGCCCATAGGCAAAACAGTTGTAACACTTCAAAATACTTTTATCATGACCTCCACGATTTATAAAATATTGACGATGAGTTATTTGTTTTGCTGCAACGATTTATTTTTAGCCAATATTGACGAGTCAACAACAATTTCCTATCACTACTCTCACGTTTCTGCCATTCTTCCTCGGTGAGCATGAGTTGTCCTTCATTAGATTCATCTTTCTTACCCCCTTTCACTCGTTCTTTATGAGCTTTCAGATATCCTACTACCTCTTCCACATATAGAGTTTCTAAATTTCTAAAATGCTCCAAAGTCGAAACAATTTGTAGTAATTTGGTTGGCATTGCACGAAGCAGTTTTTTGACCATATAGGCTTCTTTCATTTCTTCAGTGAGTGCTCTTATATTGGTCACCAACCCATTCAACCTCAGGTAGAAGTGATCAAGCTGTTCGCTGTCTTTTATGCACATTGATTTAAACTATATTCTCAATGTGTGAACCTTAGCCTTCTTCACGCGTTTGGCACCTTGACACATAGTTTTCAAGGCCTCTCAGGCCTCTTTTGCTGTTCCTTTTTCCGCAATTGAGGTAACATATTATCTGGCCGACCCTGATACAACATGGCTAATGTAACTTTGTCTGTCTTTTCTTCCACTGGAGCCTTCACATCGCTTTTATACACCTACATTTTTAGTGCCCAAGTTGTGTAGTTATTCTCGGCCAGTGTCGAATAGCTCAAACCTATTGACCCTCCTTGTTTAGCTTTGTTTATATCAATTACTAATGTTTCTGACTTTCACCGAGAGATCCTAAGCTCTGATACCAAATATTGTCAATATATTTATATTAACTAAATGATATAAAACTAAGAAAAACAAAACATAGCTTTCCAGAAAAATACACCTTCTTATTTCTACAAACTGAGGCAATATAAAAGAAATAAGCTAGAAAATTGAAAATGCTAAAAAATAGGACACGATCACCTTCCCACAACCTACACAAACTCTACTTCCTTTACTCAGTCAAAACTCCTAAAACAACGGGCCTCAAAACAAGCACTACATAAAATAGACGTTGGTAACTCTTTATTCGAAAATAATGTATAGCCCAAAGTTTAAGATTCACCAATAGTACTTTCATCGTACGAAATTCTGTCTAAAGAACTATCCTTTAGTTATAATTTTTTTTCTTGTGGAAAATAAATTTTGGTAAAATAGTAATATTGGTCTAATATACTTAGTATCGAGTACTCATTTAGGTTTTTACTCTTTTAATATACTTAGTTTTCAACACTCATTAAGTATTTTAGAAGTACTCATTAAGTATTTTAGAAGTAGAAAGACATGGATTTTGGATGTGGGTTACAACTAGCTTGTTCTAATTTCATGTTTCTCTGGGTTATTTTTGTTGTAGTAACATCCCTTGAAGCGTCTGACATCATTTAGACTTTGCATCATGTACCTACCCTAAAACAGTTTACTGGCTGTACTATATGCTCATCAAGCTTTTCTCATGGCGATATTCGGATTTATTTATACATAGTTTATTTTTCCTTTATATGTGTATTCTAATGGCTTGCAATTTTTAGAGAAATCCGCTTATAACGATCAAAGACAATCCTAATATGTACACCTTCTTTTTTATATGATAACATTAAACATAATGTATTATATAAATAGTTTATTTTGAGATATATAGCTAAACCCATATCTAATGTACACTTTATTTACCTTCAATGTTTAATCCTAACACCATAGTGGTAGGAGATTGTTGATATCCTTAAACCCCCCCCTCCCCTTCTCCCTCTCTCTCATCTTGTAATTTTTTTCATGTTTTTTTTTAAATTCAATTCTGATGAAACCTACCCATATTTGGGTATTGTTTCTAATTTTCTACTATATCTGTTTTAATTTGATGCAATCTAGTTAGATGTCTCTATATATAAATTTTTTGGTTTTTTATAATTTTTATGACTTTATTTGTTATGTAAATTTGTGTATACCCTGTAAAATATGTTTCTTTGTTTTTTAGGACTACATAATGTGTCAAACTTACAATTTTTAAAGATATTAGAATATGCGGAATTAAAGTGGATGATCCATACTATGAATGGTTGGATAGTGCTAAAGAGATAACTCATCTTGCTTCTGATGTTGCTACTAAAACTGCTTCACTAGCAGCTTCTACTCCTTAAAGCAAGTATTAAGTCATTCTATATATTCATATATCTTTATATATACTTATACTTTTGTATTTGTCTCCCTATTTCCTTGAAGACTCATTATATATGCAAACTTTGCAGGTAGTTAAGGTAATAGACAGAAAGGGCTTAGCTTTCTAAGACCAAAATGTTGGAAGCGTAGATGGGCCTTGAACAAATATATAAAAGCTTTGTATAACACAAACACACACCTGTATATATTAATAACAATAATAAACTACAGCTTATATACTCTTGACACAAACACAAGGCTCCTGCCTTTTTCTTTAACAAAGAGCTTCGGCTCTGATTTTTTTTTCCCAACTACAACTCTTCTTTTTCTTTTCGTTTTGTACATATTACAATACCTATTTGCAGCCTTTTTATAGGCTTGAACAAACATAAGGTTACATCATTGCTTACAGCATCATATTTATTATAACAACTAAACCGTGTATTGAGAACATATGCAGCCTACCTTTATTTGCTCCACAATTTTCTCCACATTGTGTATGCATGCATGTGCTTTGGATTTTCCTGCCTAGCATATTTTCAGGAAGCTGTATGTGTCTCTCATCTTATTCACACTTGTATTTTATTTATTATGTTTATAGAGAGTTTGACTTCTAACACTCCCCCTCAAACTCGACTTTCCATTCCAAGCTTCTTTTTCATTTTTTGAAATACGTCCGGCTTCAACGGCTTTGTAAAAATATCTGCTAAATTTTCTTCAGTCCTACAATGTACCAACTCCACAATTTTTCCGTTCACCTGCTCTCGAATAAAATGATATTTTATGTTGATGTGCTTGCTGCGACTGTGTGACACCGGATTTTTCGCGAGTGAAATAGCAGATTTATTATCCACATAAATAGTAATTGGATCTTCTTTGGCAAGATTTAATTCGCCCAATATATAGCCTAGCCACATAGCTTGACATGCGCATGCTGCTGCTGCGATGTACTCTGCCTCACATGTTGAGAGGGCAACTGTCTGTTGTTTCTTTGATGACCAAGAAAATATTGCTGAACCGATATGAAAAACATATCCTGATGTGCTTTTCCCGTCATCCAAATCTCCACCATAATCACTATCTGAGTAGCCAACTAATTTTGAATTTTGAGAATGCGTGTAAAACAGACCATGATCAAGTGTACCTTTTATATACCGCAAAATTCTTTTAGCTGCCATGAAGTGATCTTGCTTCGGCTTCTCCATGTACCTACTAACCAATCCAACTACATACATAATATCTGGACGAGTGAAAGTTAGGTACCTCAAACTTCCAACCAAACTTTTGAATAATGTCGGATTTACCGACTCCCTTGTTGAGTCAATTCTGAGCTTTATGCTTGACTCTGCTGGCGTACTCACTGGCTTGCATTTCTCCATTCTGAATTTCTTTAAAATCTCCTCGGCATATTTTTTCTGCGACATAAAAATTCCATCTTTGCTTTGCTTCACCTCGACTCCAAGAAAGTAAGACATTTGACCAATATCTGTCATCTCAAATTCGTTAGTCATAACTTTCTTAAAATCATCGAACATACCAGGGTTGTTTCCAGTGAAGATCATGTCATCTACGTATAAGCAAACGATCATAATATCTCCCCCTGAATTTGTTTTTGTGTAGAGAGCATGCTCGTATGGACTCTTCACAAAACCATTTTTCTGAAAGTATTCATCAACCCTTGTGTTCCATGCTCGTGGGGCTTGTTTCAATCCGTACAATGCTTTCTTCAGTCTGTAGACTTTATTTTCATGGCCTTTTCGAACATATCCTGGAGGCTGCTCAATATAGACTTCTTCTTCGAGGTAACCATTCAAGAATGCTGACTTGACATCCATCTGAAAAATCTTCCACTGATTCTGAGCTGCAATTGCTGTAAGAAGTCTTATAGTATCAACTCTTGCAACTGGAGCAAACACCTCATCATAGTCAATGCCATATCTCTGTTTGTAGCCTTTAGCCACCAACCTTGCCTTGTACTTTTCAACTTCACCATCTTGATTGGTCTTTGTCTTGTAGACCCATTTGACACCAATGGCTTTGTGTCCTTCTGGAAGATCTGTGAGCTCCCAGGTATCATTCTTCTTGATTGCACCAATTTCGTCATCCATGGCTTTGTTCCATTTGCTTTCTTCAGAAGCTTCCTCAAATGTAACTGGATCACATTCAGCCATTAAACAAAATAAAGAATAATCAAATGTTGTTTGTACCGGACTTGTTGCTTCATAGATATTATCCAGACTCCGCATCTTCCTTGGTGCTCCCCCTGAACTGTTGCTTCCTCCTGTTGATGGTGTTGATGCGGGAGTTTGTTGATTTGGACTTTGTGGAGGTGTTGGATCATCATCTCCGTCATCTTCAATATTGGGGTCATCATCGTCATCATCATCATCATTAAAGAACAAACCTCTAACTTTTCTTTCTTCATCACTCCATCTCCAGTAATCTGATTCATCAAATTCAACATCTCGAGAAATGATTAAATTCTTCGTTAGTGGATTATACAGTCTGTATGCCTTGCTTCTTTTGTCATATCCGGTAAAGATGCATTTCTCGCCTTTATCATCCAGTTTCTTCCTTTTCTGATCTGGAACATGTGCATATGCAATGCACCCAAAGATTTTGAGATGTCCAACTGATGGTTTGCTACCACTCCATGCTTCATTTGGAGTTTTGTTTCTAACACTTTTTGTTGGACAACGATTCAACAGATAAACAGCACATAACAGGGCTTCAGCCCAAAAAGTTCTTGGCATATGCTTTGCTTTCACCATGCTCCTTGCCATGTCAAGAATAGTGCGATTTTTTCTTTCTGCAACGCCATTTTGTTGAGGAGTATACGCCGTTGTCAACTGATGATTGATGCCATGTGCTCTACAGATACTTCTGAATAAGTTTGAAGTATACTCGCCTCCTCTGTCTGATCTGAGTGTCTTCAAATAATGTCCACTTTGTTTTTCAACCAGTGCTTTGAACTCCTTGAATTTATCAAGAGCCTCTGCTTTTTCTTTAATGATATATACCCAACTTTTCCTGCTAAAATCATCAATAAATGTTAGGTAATATCTGTTACCTCCGAGTGATGGGATATCAAACGGACCAGCAATATCAGTGTGGACAATCTCCAATGGCCTTCTGGCTCTCCATGATTTTCCAACAGGAAAACTTTGTCTGTGTTGCTTTCCTTTGACACATGCTTCACACAAATTTTCTGGTTCATTAATTTCTGGCAAGCCATCCACCATCTTTGTTTTTGACAATAATTTTAAGCCAGAAAATCCAAGATGACCATATCTTAAATGCCATAACCATGAGTCATTTTTAATGACCGACTTCAAGCACTTCTGCATTTTCGTCTGCATATCAAGTGTGAACAGACGATTCTTTGACATCTCCACATCTGCAATTAATTCTCGAACATGATTTCTGATGATGAGAGAATTATCCTGCATCTGAATATTATATCCTTTCTCCACAAGTTGGCCAAGACTGATGATATTACTTTTCATAGCAGGTATATAATAAACATCATTTATATACCTTTTCTCACCATTCTTTGATACAATCGTAATTGTACCTTTCCCTTTAACAGGAATTTTTGAAGAATCGCCAAATGTAACTTCCCCACTGACGGTTCCATCTATCTCCATAAATAAATCTTTGTGGCCAGTCATGTGATTGCTGGCCCCTGAGTCAAGATACCAAACATTCTTCTTGCTTTCCTCGTCTCCTTTATAAGTGAGGAACATAGCAGTACCAACATCTTTATCTTCTTTTGCTGCTGCAAAATGACTAGTTTCTTCCACCTTCGGGGATCTACACTCATAACTGAAATGGCCAAATTTATTACAGTTATAACACTGAAATTGAGATTTATCACCTCGTTGTTGAAATCCACCTCTTCCTCGGCCTCTAAAATTTTGAACACGACCAGATGATTGATAACTTCCCGAATTCTAGCCTCTATTTAAGGACTGCCTTCCTCGTCCTCGTCCACCTCGGTAGCCACCTCTAAAACCACCTCTGCCACGTGCAGAACTGCTACTACTAGAACTGTCACTGATGGACACCTTACTTTGCAACGCCTTCTCCAAATGGCTTGCATCATCATACTGGTTCATTCGTTGCTCGTGGGCTTGAAGAGAACCTACGAGCTCATCAATGGAAATTGTGGATAGATCTTTTGACTCCTCAATTGATGTAACAACGTAATCAAATTTTCTTGTCAATGAACGGAGCAACTTTTCCATGACCCGGATATCATTAAGACTTTCACCGTTTCTTTTCATCTCGTTTGTCACCGTTTTCAAACGCGTAACAAATTCACCAATATTTTCGGAGCTTTTCATTTTTAAATTTTCGAACTCGCCACGTAGAACTTGGAGCCGCACCTTTTTAACTTTTTCGACACCCTGGAATGATTTCTGCAGAATCTCCCACGCATCTTTTGCTGTTTTTGCTTCAGAAATTTTTTCAAAGGTAGATTCATCAACACCTTGAAAAATTGTGAATAACGCCTTTTTATCTTTTTTACGGGACTCCTTTAACGTCGTCTTCTCGGCATTTGGAAGAGCTGCTTCAGCGGCTGCATCCACGGGCTCGCTATACCCATTTTCCACAGTATCCCAGTTATCGTAAGAACCGAGTAACACCTTCATTTGTATACTCCAGTTCCCATAATTTGTTGCCGTCAATTTTGGAATTTGCGGTTGCATCATATTCGCCATTTTTCCTGAACAGAACCTTGGCTCGGATACCACTTGTTGGAAGCGTAGATGGGCCTTGAACAAATATATAAAAGCTTTGTATAACACAAACACACACCTGTATATATTAATAACAATAATAAACTACAGCTTATATACTCTTGACACAAACACAAGGCTCCTGCCTTTTTCTTTAACAAAGAGCTTCGGCTCTGATTTTTTTTTCCCAACTACAACTCTTCTTTTCCTTTTCTTTTTGTACATATTACAATACCTATTTGCAGCCTTTTTATAGGCTTGAACAAACATAAGGTTACATCATTGCTTACAGCATCATATTTATTATAACAACTAAACCGTGTATTGAGAACATATGCAGCCTACCTTTATTTGCTCCACAATTTTCTCCACATTGTGTATGCATGCATGTGCTTTGGATTTTCCTGCCTACCATATTTTCAGGAAGCTGTATGTGTCTCTCATCTTATTCACACTTGTATTTTATTTATTATGTTTATGGAGAGTTTGACTTCTAACACAAAAGCTAAGAAGGAAAGACATAGAGTAACTTTCTCTTTAGGTACATGTATGTATCTAATTTTTTCTTTTACATTTTTGCTATATATACTAGTTTCCTTCGGACAGTTTTATGCCTTGGTATATAATAATAAATAATTCATCTCCATACAACTACAACTACAGGTTTCTTTTTCGGGTGCACAAAAATGTTCATTTCTGCTCTTGTTTTTCTCATTCATGCTCACCATCTTCTAAACAAATAAGTCCAAGAACAGTATATGATAACAATGTTTCCTTTGTATAGGTCATTTAGAGCTCAATTCCCTAGTGTTAATCTGATCTTATTATGCTACCAAGTCCGTGTAACTAACAAACATATTTGTTTACTTTCTTCCTCTAGAGCTTGTTTTTGTCATATCTCATATCGTTCCGGCTGCATATCATACCTACATGTACATTTCATTGCATCAACTAACTATTTAACCGACGTAAAAGGTCAGTTTTGTACTAGTGAAACCACATCAACTAACTAGAAAATATTGTTTAAGCATACAAGTCTTCCAAATAACTTAAAGCGTAATCTACTACAAAACATGGTTTTTTTGTAACCAACCATATAATAATGTCTTACGCTGGATAGCAAAAGCTTAACTGGGATTACCATCAGCTCTATGTCGCTTGAATAGGAGTAATTTGCTCTCGTGTTGAGGAAACATTTTTAGGTGGTTGCTCTTCCTTCAGTACCTCTGGGGCAGGCAACTTGCCAGGTAAAAATGTTTTAAAAGACTTCTTTCTTGCCTCAGATACAAACATACGAGCTGCTTCAATTCGCTCATGTCATTAATAATATATACTAGTTAAGAGTATTTCCATGAAAATATTTATACTACCAATCAACAACATATGTGTATATGCCATAAAAATATAAATGTTAACGCACATACAATCACCCGGCTAAAAGAGAATCTATACTATCATATATGTCAAAAAAATGAAGCACAAGAACATTAAAATTTTAAACCACAGAACACATAATTCTCATAGTATAAGTATACAGGCTCCAACTACAGGAAGATAACTTTTTGTTACATATAAAAGTTACTCTAACCTATGTCAATAAAAACAACGACTCATATTAATTGGTAAAAAAGGACTGACCTTTTGTTAAACTTACTTGAAATCCAACACACGCACTGACTTGAGTTTATGGATAACATACAATCGATAGTTAGGTTTCTTGGTAATGTTGTTATCGATCAGACGAAGGAGCATGAGCTCTAAGAGATATGCAAGCGGAGTTAACATTCTATTCCATTCTGTTCCGGCGAACAATATAGAGCAATAAATTATTGTTGTCACTAGCTATCCAAATGTTGTTGTGACAGTAAGATGTAAAGAAAAATTGGATAATAACATATACATAACATAGTGGCATAAAAAAATAAACAGTCATGAAACGAACATTGTAATCTATAAAAATAATTTAAAGGCTTATATCAAATTAGTGCTACTAGAGATATTTCTCCTCTGCTGCTGCTAATTCTGCAGGGTGTTTGTTGTACTTGGCATTCTCACATTAAGTTCATCAAGGAGAGCTTGGCCATAGGGACGGCTTCTGTTTAATTTCGGTGAAGGCTTAACAATACGAGAAGTCTGACCAATTGCTTTTCTGATCTCCTTAGGTTGTATGTCAAATTCTTCAGCTGCAAAAAGTAAGGAGACTCTGATTTAGCAAAAAAAGTAAGGAGACATTGAACTAAAAACCATATTTAGATAAAAAATATTATTAAAGAAAGAAAATTAGAAGTCTAACCATCATCTTCAATGTCAATGATGATAGTTTTACCCTTGTCTAAACAAGGTTTTCTTCCGGCCTCCTCCAAGTTACACCCTTAGGCAGAGTTGTCACAGCCTCTGGAAAGTTCACAATCAACCAACTTTTAATTCTTTCCCAACATCTTCCAACTCGTAGAGCCAGTGACCAAGGATACATAGCAAATTTGGAGGAAGAACTAAAATAAATTAGTTTTCACAAAATAAAATTTCTAGAAATATTACCTCTAGGTAGATTTTGGAGCATTTTCTTCATTGTTTAATTATTAAAAAAAGGATACAAAGAGTAGGTATAGTAAATATATATATTAGTGAATACTCCATATTCATAAACATTAGAGGAAAAATGACTAGATTGGATTTGGCCCACAAATAACTATTTGGGGTTTTAAGGGGAGAGACAAAGAAATGGATGCTTTTTGAGAAAACAGGATTTATAAGGGGAGGGAAGGAGGGCTAGGAGCGGGGAAGAAGGAGGCTAGGAGAAGATGGCGGCACTTTGAACTTTAATGGACGGTATAGATTAAAACCCTAATTTAATAGACGGCCTAGACTAAATAATTTAAAAAATCCCTAATTCCAATTGCTCACATTTAAATCCTAATTAAAATTTACAACTCACATATCTAGCAAATTCATTCGTCCATCATATTCACTAAATAAAAAAAATCAATTATATCATATTTCTGCAAATAAAACTTTAGATCATGAAAAATAATTAATAAATACTAGAACATTTTTTACCAAGTAAATATTATATTTATTAATAAATAATATATTTAAGAGACTGCAAATTATTTTTCTTAATTTTGATGTTGATTATTAATATAAAAATATTTAGTTTGTACTATTAATTTATTATATGACACTGAAATATAAAGTTTACTTTCTCTTTACAACACTACTCAATAAAAAATATTTTAAAAAAATAGGAAGTGATATAATTTTTTTATTTATGAGGTATGCATAAACAAACTTATTATATTGGTATCACATTGTATCATAGTAGTATAAAATAATTTCCATTTCATAAAAAGCAAAATAAATTTTTTATCATATAATAGAATTAAGAAACGATGATATAATTTTATTATTTATGAGCTATGCATATAAATATTTTCGTTTCTTAATTCTATTATATGATAAAAAATTTATTTTGCTTTTTATGAAATGAAAATTATTTTATACTACTATGATACAATGTGATACCAATATAATAAGTTTATTTATGCAAATCACATTTATAGATGTGGGTCTTGTGTTTATATTTTAAAATTTATAAAATTTAATTTATTTCACAAATTTTAATGCAAAATAATTGAAATTTATGAAATACTATTAATAAAATTTATTGAGGAATTAAATTATGTCTTAATTTAGTGTATGGACTTATAAATTAAAATATACTTAAAAAGAAATTAAAACGAGTATCTATTTGTTGTTAATCTTTAGATATTTTTAACAACGTGAAAGATAAATGTAAAAGAATATAAATAAAATTCATTCTTATATAAATTTTACTACATTAGTGTACCGTAACTGTAATATCCTGGATATAGTGTGTAATTATTTTTATCAATAAATTAATTAATATATGATTATTATGTGAATTTTGGTGAATTATCTGATGATTGATATTTATATTTACATGTTTATATTTGATAAGATATGATTATGTTAATTTTACTATGCCCAGAATAAAAATAGATAATTTTGATATTTTTCTGGTAATTTTTGGATCATTATATGATTTTATAATGATTTATAGATTTAATAATTATTTTCTGAATAATTATAAAAATTACATTATGAAGCCGGGAATCGTCCAACCTCAACCTTTTTTACGTTTTTACAACCCAAACTATTCCGAAAACTCATTCCTAACCTAATCTGGTAATTCCGGACATTTTTCGTGTTTTGACTTTTTCGATTTGGATTACGGTTTGACCCGTACGCATCCCGGTGTATAATATTCGATACGATAATTATTTCGATATATCAACAAACCCGTATTCTTGAAAGACGGGATAATATTACATTATTTTCGTATAAGAAGCCCGATTTGGATAATTATACAATACAGGTATTAAATCTGATCATTTTTTGCAGTTACTTAGCTTTATCGATCCAAAACGATCCAACACGAAGCAATATTCTATAAATATATAAATCCCTTTTATTATTTCATTTTATTCGTATAATCATAATCAATCAGTAGAAATATAGAATTTATAGAGAAAAACCCCAAAAATGTCGCGTTCTTCATAATCAAACGCACAAACGAATGCGTTATTGAACTCCGATTTAAGCGTGCAATATATCAAATCGAAGCCTTGAAAAACACTTTCTGAATCCACCATCTATTCATGTGCAGAAATTAAGGTATTTTTCTTATTTAATTGTTTTAATTCAAATTTTGTATGGATTAAATTAGGAATTTTTGTTCTTGATGTTTTTGATGTGATTTGATGGCATAATCATGTAGATCTTTTCTTCCTGGTCATTTTGGTATATTATATGATGAATTTGGAGTCCAATAACATGTAGAGATTGATGTTTGATTGTTGGATTTTAAAATTAAGGTTCTTAATATGAATGTTCTAAATTGAAAATTGGGTTTTTCTGGGTTAAGGGTTATTGTTTAAAATTGATGTTACCATTCTGTAGATCGTTGAACAAAGAACTGATTGGTATACCAGATTAACAATCGATACCGGAAAGGTGATGATCGGAAAAACAATCGGGGTTGCGACGAAAATTTTAAACGGATTTTCCGTTCGATTCATCGATTGTTTGGCTTATTCGGTACGACAGATGTGTTTCTGGGATTGCATAGATCATACATCCGTGTTTTGGTTGAATTCCAGGTTGTTTTGGACGTGCCGGAAAAAGTCCATGGCGGCAGCCATGGAGTCCGGCCGGCGGATTGCCGGAGAAGGTGATCGGGGTGGATAAATTACAGTTTGGCCCCTAGTGGTTCTCCTAATTTACACGGATAATATTCTGGTTTTAAAAATATACAAATATCATATTTATGTTTTAAAATTTTATAAAATAAGGATTGTTGTTTAGTTATTTCCAAAAATAGTATTTTCTTTTTATAATATTTTCGGAAAAAATGTTTTTAATTATTTAAAATTCCAAAAATCATTATTTTAATTCTGAATTTTTTTTTTTCAAAAATAAATCTTAATTAATAATTAATTATTTGTAGTTAATATTTAATTATTTAATTGATCAATTAATTTAAATATTAATTGATTGATTGATTTAATTAGTTATTATTTAATTTTATTTGATTATTTAATTAGATTTAAATATTTCTTTTGATTTAAAAATTTCGAAAAATAATTTCGAGCTTTAAAATATTTTTTTAAATTATGTTCAAGGCTTGATAATTATTATTAAATTATTTGAAAGTCAGATTCAGGTGTTCAGACTCTATTATTTAATTATAAAATTATTCGAAGACCCGTTTTAACTCCAAAAAATGTTCAAAAATTCGTAATAAATACTTAGAAAATTATATTAACCCCATATCCTCTCTGAAAAATTATTTTGATCGAATATCCTGTATGTTATTTGCTAAGTGCTATGTGATTTATCTGGTATATTCCTATGTGGTTAGTGTTTGACTGTTTTAGTCATGACTTTTAATCCGTAAATCGGATTTGGGTAAAATGAAGGGTATATATAAAAGTTTATGACGTCTATGTGACGATTAGAATGATATGAGATTGAGTATTAATAGATACTTGTAATGCCTAGAAGAGGAAGCGAGGCATAGAAAAGAAAGTCAGTGATCAGTAAATAGAACTGAAGTGAAGAAAAAGAAAGCAAGTGATCGATGAATAGAAACAAGGCATAAAAAAGGAAAATGTTGGAAAAGTAAAATGGTGAGATCAGTACAAGTAAAGTTGGAAATCATCTGTGATAAGGCAAGTATTTCTGAACCTTTTTCAAGATATATTGCAAATATTTTCGAACTTTCTTATAACATGTTACTAGTATTCAAAAATAAATTATGTTTTAAATTGCAAGCGCTTTAAGCTATTCAACCTTGAACCCTGATTCTTATTGATCTTGAGCCATAAGCCTTATTCTTCATAAACCACTGAATGTTGAATTCTCATATATGAGCCTGACATATACAATACTACTCCACAAATACATATCTACCACATACTGATTTCTGATATTGAATTGCTTGACATACCAATCCTTATGCCATGTTTAATAGAAGACCAAACCTTCTAACTCTTGAACCCTTGGTCTTCTACTTTCTAATTCTTTCTTTGATTGAAATCCAACCTTTATGATTCCATTGTTATACCTTTTTGGAATTATGAATCACCCTATGCTTTGAGATAAATGTTATTTATAATTCAGTTTATTGATTTACATCATTTATCATATTGTTATTTTAGAATTGGATGGTTTTATAAATGTTGACCAGATTCGTGGTCAGATCAGATTTGTGGTTATATTAGGCCAATGCGTTCCTTGTATCCAGTATAGAGAGTAGAGCTGTGTGTCTTGCTCGGGGTTAGTGCGTGATTCATCAGCAGCCTAACCTTATTTTTAAAAAAAATGAAAGTGAATATCCAATTCTAATCATTGCATATCAAAAAACTTCATCCTTATGAATCATTTAAATTGGTCATTGTTTAATCTCAATTATTGCTATTATTACTTGTTGAGCTAGTTAGCTCACTCTTGCTAACCTTTTTAGGTTTTCAATAGCTGAAAAGGAAATTATCCGTAAAGAGACTTCCCAGTCCAGTGTGCGAGCTAGGATTCCAGGTTATGTTGGATCGAGCTAGCAGGAGCTTTATATTGTAGATGAGTTATGCAAGATTATAAGAATGATACCATTATAAGATGTAAGTTGAAATAGTTGGGATTTGGTACGATGTAATAAAAGATAAGGCTGTGGCTTGTTTTCATACTTGAACCTGTTGTGATCCATGGTTGTGAAAAGAAAGGTCAATGCATATAATATTTTATATACATGTTTATATATTATGTGTGTGTATGCGTTGTGAGCCCCAAACTTCTGACCCGGGTTTAGAGGGCGTCACAGGTTTGGTTTCAGAGCTACGGGTTATAAGACACTGAAACAAGCCTAGATTGTCGGGAATGGATAGTGGGTTAGGATTAGGATTAGGAATTAGAAAGATAGGACGTCGAGAGGTTGAGTGCGACTAAATTGTTGGTTTTGGTATGATTCGTGATGAGATTCAAGATTCTTATCTAGCGATGAGATTGTCAGATAGCGGTGATGGTATATTCTTTTATCCCAGGATCGTCTGATCATTCGGAGCATTCAGTCGGAGGACTATCATCTGATTCACGCCCTGTTCTTCCATCGGTGTTAGCCATATCACCTTTTATCTGATTCTGATTCCACCAGATATTCAGCTATGAGCACATCTTTTCTTTCTATCCTACACCTTGTTTTATACCATCATAGATGGTGAGCATCAGTTCAAGCCTTTCTCAACGCAAGTCGAGACGAGGGTAAACTTGCCATTAAAGTCGAGTGAAGCTCCAATTGCTCCCATCTACCAGTCAAGTCAAGCCTTTCTCAAGGCAAGTTTTTTAACCTACCTTTTTATTTATACTGCAAGATAGTGTTAGCCCAGTTTTTATATATAATGCGAGTATTCTAATTCACCTTGATATATATGATCCATGTGGTTTCAAATCTATCTTTCGTATTATATGCAAAAGCCATGAACCCTCAAGTATCTATTGCAAGTAGTTTAAATTTGCTTGGAGATTTCTATGCAAGTAATTCAAAAGTCATACCATGCTAATATACCAGGTAATTGTGACGTGGAACCCTGTGCAAGTTATACTCACACTACAAGGATTTTGCTATCCCACAACAGTTTTTCACCATTATCTGACCTCAGAATTTCCCGCCTACTATCTAGCACTCGTCTGATAGTATATCAGACAACACTTTTTTTAACCATTGTTAGAATAATTTAGCACACAACAGATATGAATACTTGTTAGAATGTAGAAGAGACAACACTACAATGTGAGAACCATTGTTGAAAGAAATATAACACAACAGTTTCCAGAGGTATAGACAAAAAGGAATTTGTGTTGAGTTAATGTTTCCAATATTTTCCAAATTGTGTTGTATGTCTGTTTCAGACAATGGTAATTGTAATTACCTATTGTCTCAAAACTTAACAACAACTGTTTTGAAATAAAAAAAATTCTAGTTTATTTAGACAATGGTTTTAATATCTAATTGTTGTTTAGTGTTATCTTAAATCTCTTCAGACAATTGTGTGTGTTGGAGTCACATTGTGATTTTTATTTTCAGACAACATTATTTCACTTCCATGAGTTATTGAAATGTTATTGACACAATGGTTTTAATTATATACCCATTCGATTACATAACATCATGCAATGGTTCCTTTTGCTTTATTTTAGGTGACTTGTTGTTTGAATCAGTATGGTACAATGGTCCTTTTTTCTTTTAAAGACTATTATCTGTGAAACTGCAAATTTTTTACAAATTGAAATAATATTTAATACACCTCCTGCATAAACCTAAAACTAAATTCAATACATTCACAAATCCACCTGACCAGAAGCCAAATCATAAATTAGCAATTTCTTAATCCATCAACAACGCAACCTAACCAACTAAAATAAAAACAATGACCATAGACTATATGACGTTCAAGATCATCATACTTAAACTACAAGTTCAACAAACCAAATATTCAGGCATTCAAATCAACATCAAGGAGCCACATCCAAATTTACATAACAATTCACCAACTACATAAACTTAAAGTTGCACTTCCCTAAATAGTTCAAAAGCGAATAGTTCAAAAGCAAAGAAACTAATCTAAAACCTATGTGGCATGGCGTTTCATAAAGTACTTTGAAAAATCAATTCGGATCTCGTTGATTTCATCAGCGGTATAAACCAATTTTGATCGACGCATCAACAGAAAAATCGTGAAATTTTTTTGTTAAGTCACATATTTTACGGTACAAGAGTAAATACTTATTTGGTCAGAAATTCAAAGAAATTAAAGTTCTCACCTTAGTAACAAAGTCAAGCTCCTTATCATGAACAATTTCTTTCATGTATCACATAAAAAATAGCCCACAATCCTTGTTCCCGGTCTGCACTGGAACTCCCTGAAAATTGTAACAAAATTTTAGTTATAATTTCATATACGACATAAATCAAACATGATTAGAATAAAACTGTACTGCCATGTTTTCCGATAATATTTTCTTCTTGACAACCTTATTCAAATCCTCCTTGTACAACTTAATGGCACTATAATGAAAATAATATATATATATATATATATCATTAAATACACATAACACTATAAAGTATGGTATGACAAGCTTTACAAGTGAAGACTGAATACTAGAACGGGACTTACTTTTCGACAACATCAACCAATTCACCATTTGCAATTCGATGTTTAAGAGGGTCCATGTAGTAGACTATCTCTGCATCCAGATTTACCACGGTCAATGTCCAGTGGTTCCTATCAAAACATATCATTATTACTAAAATAAAAACAAGCAGTAAAATTCTTAAAATCAGCAAATCAGTAAATTGTCACAAATTATGACACTGATTGCAACAACTTGCAATTAACAATTGTACTAAAATATGAAAGTTAAAATTTTCGTAAAAATTCAACTCAAAAATTGGAAGAGATATTAATGGTTTTTATATGATATAATAAATATTCTCTCGTCTTTAAATTTGTATATAAAAATTTCATGTTCAATTAAAATACTACATGTACGATTAAGTTGAATATCTAAAATTCAACTTTAGTAAGGCATGTTATCATTAAGCTAGAATCTTAAATTCAAACATTTTATTTCAGTTAAATGTTAAATTATCGTAAACAATCAACTTAAAAAATGAAACTTGCAGTTAATATTACAAATTCTAGCAAATTGTCTGAAAAGGTGAGGAAAGCATATTCACCTTTCTATTAAAATTTAGAACCTAAATTACCGTAAAAAAATCAACTTACAATTTAAAAGAAATATTATCAGGTTTAAACTCAAAAATTAACTCTTACATTTAAATTCTAACTTAAATTATCGGTAAAAATTAACTTAAAATGGTAAGACATATGATCATCTCTAATACTAAAAAAACTAGTAACACTACTAGAAAAAAGACCTTAGACATCGGTTTTTAACCGATGTCTATGTAAAAAATGTATGATATCTTCGTGACTGATGTTAAATGTATTTTCTCATAGACATCGGTTAAAAATCGATGTCTATGTAATATTACACATCGTTTCTGGAAAATTTCTGATGTCTAATTCACATTGATGTTATATAATTGTTTAATGTCAAGTTCAGAAATGTAATATTAGGACGATTAGGCATGTTTAAAACTATAACACACAATCAATATTTATAAAATAACATCAATTACAAATAAAAAACCGATTTCTATATCTTATTACATATCGGTTAAAAATAAAAAACCGATGTCTATATCTTATTAGAGATCGATCATTTTCTAAGTACACGATGTCAATGTTGATAATAGACATCGATCATTTTCTAAGTACCCGATGTCAATGTTGATAATAGGCATCGGTTGTTTTCTAAAAAACCGATGTTAGTATGATAAATAGACATCGGGTGTTTATTTTTAAATCGATGTTATTGCCCTATTTACATGTGGTAATATACCTTTATTAACATCGAATATTTTGTTTTGACTGATGTCTATGTGATTTTAAGACATTGCTTTTATATGTGTAAAGTCATGTGTATTTATGGTTTTTAACATCGGTTCTAAAAACTGAAAACAACCCTCCTGCAATAAGTTTTATAATGCATATACATGAATTTAGTAAAGTAATCTTCTACGACATATGGATACAAGAATCCCTTCTGCAATAAGTTCTACAATACATGTATACATGAATCTGATTTTTGTCATCATACTACTACTAGTATACTTTGTCACATTATTAAGACACTACTAAATCTGATCTTTTATGTATTCTTAAAAGAGAGAACAAAAACAAACCAAGCAAACCTAACCCCTACTACACCCACCTAGGGATGATCTTCTTGGAGAACTAAATCCAAAAAAAATCGAACAATACAAGCAGCAACAAATAGCATCTTTGAAACTCCCAACTCCACACAGCTCCATACCTGCACTCGAGCAAACCACACCCCACAGTAAAAAGGCAACCTCAGACACAGCAAGCAATGATTCTCCTGAGAGTAAACTTGCACAGCAAAATCACCAGGGAGACAGTTCATAAAAATAAAAAGCCGAACAGCAACACCATCCCAAAACTCAAAACTGAACTCATTCATAAAACTTGTGGCTAGGTAGTAAATTATACTTAATTTATTGTATCCAAAGTCACGAAACTTATAAAAAATGGACAAACTCAAACATTTGTTCCACGTCACTGAGAGCATTATTTATTACTGGATTCAAACATTGGTAAAGATTTATACAAGAATTTAGCTTAAATACAAAAGATGTACTGTTTCTAACCAACTACAAATACTTCAAACATATAGAATCATACTAAAATAAATAATCATACTCAATCTATTCATTGTGTAAAGCGCCTCAACCATTTCAAAGGATCGATTTCTCAATACAGCTCCCACCTAAGAAACCAATTTAATGTAAAAATTAATTTTGTAACAAATCAAAATATTTCACCAAAATCAGTATATGCGCCTTCTTCTTGAAGGGCTTCCAGATTTTATGGCAACTATTTAGCAGATTCTACTACAAGAGACGTCACGGCTATTTCAATGCCAGTAGACAAAGTTCCTTTATAGACTGTTCTCGTTGATGATGTATCAATAACATTGCTAAAATCTTCACAAGCTACCTCGAGCTCTCTTCGTTTAAGGCTTGGCACACCTGTGAGGTAAATAGTAAAGTAAATAAGTAGCAAATAATTATTTGCATTTGCAACTATAATTCATGAGACATCATTTTAGGTTTCAACAGAACTGCAAAAATTATGTGATACAGAGACAGTCTTTGGCAACCACAGATTAACAGGGCTTCAAGAAATCAATAGACATAACAAGCATCATAATTTAGGACCAGTATTAGTACTTACCAGTTACAAACCCTTTTTGCAATCAGTAGTCTACATTTTTAGCATTAAGTTCCTGAGCATACTCATCTCTCTCCGTCTCTGATGATCAGTGCCAGCGGATTCCATAACAAAGGAATTACAAGAAAGGAGAACAAGTAGCCAAATCCTATGTACCAGTTTAATACTAGGAAACTCGAGCAGAACCTAGAGTTTTGCTATTTTAGTTGCACGGACACCATTTTATTAAACATAATAAACTCTTTGATCACAGTTTCAAAAAGAAAAGAATTGCCTCTGCATGAAGATAATGTTCATTATATCACATAAAGATATGAAACTAAGGATGATACTACTAGAATGATAAAATCAGATGGACAAAAAACATCTATTTTGGTAAGCTGAATTAGTAATAAATGCAACGCTAACCCGTGAGACCCTTCTTTCAGCAGCCTCTCCAAGTTAACAGGAGAGACCTCACTAATAATAGGATACCTCTTGTACACACTCTTGGACTTCCTTGCTAGGCCCATGAAAACTATTTCAGATTACCTACACAGATAAGAACAATATACACTTGTCCAAATCCTCATTTGCCCAGTTTCTTCTCAACTTTGTATGAAAGGGAAGAGCCAACCTAGACCTCTTACATATAACCAATAGTTAATTAAAATTTCTACTACACCTCTAAAAGCCATAACATGTGAGCATATGTATACATGAATGAAAGTTCTCTTACTCTTACATCACAACACATTAAAAAGAACACAGATGATAGAACTATAGATGTCAATTAAATTAATAAATAAACATTTATATCAAAAAACTTAAAGATGTATGGTCAGACTAAGAGGTGAGAGTGGCGACCAGGAGTTTTTATAGTACTTTGAATATATTAAGTTATTGTTTTACTGGTCCAAGAAAAATGGGGAAATTAATGAACTCGGAGTACTTCTTTACCAATTCATGGAGTCAGAACAACAACTTAAAACATCAAACTCTTGGTACCAGTCAACTATCATCATACAGTGTGTTCCACAGTGTACTTAGACCTTGCAATTTGTGTTTAACTATTATTAGAAAAATATTTAAACCACTCTTTTCCCTAGATTATTAGTAGTTCGGTTGAAACCCTAAGCAAATATTTCATGTATGTTTGATATTGTTACATACAGGGAAATCCATAAAATTAGATAACCAACACAGTTCCCCTTGACATAATTAGCTATATACCACTGATATAAAAAATACTATTAAACTAAGAATTATTTTAAAAAATAACATATGTACTGGAATTAGCTACCAACATGCTCATTATCATAAGAAAGATCATTGAATATATGATCTGTACAACTGCTTCAAATAACATAATCATGCATTTAAATGTATGTGAATGAGGTAGCATGCATTATAATGAAGTTTTTTGACAGTGTGGTGCTTTACTTAACAGGTAGGTAAGTCAACATATGTCGTATGATGCCGTTTACATATATAAATCAAATATCAATATCAAATTTAAAAACCAATGAAACTTTGTAGCCACATAAAACTAGTATAAGTCCTCTCTTACAAGTATGTGCTCTCAACAAATAGAACAAAGATGGAGAAGAATACAGACCTTTAATTTAGATTGTTCCAAGTACTCCCCACCTTCCTCTCTCAGGTGCAATCTGATTTCAGTTCCACGCCCTAGTAGTTCATTCCATTTGTCCTCTGAAATTGCAAACGGGCCATCAGCCTTCGACTCTCATACATACCTGCAAAAAATAGGGTAGCATTAATAAGCATATATGGGTAAAGACAAGTATGAGGACTAGAATCTGGTACAGGTCCAAAATAATGCTTGCTAATGATTTCTACATAGTCTGCAACCACCAAATTGCCCAATCAAATTAAAGTCACCACTTGTCTGCATTTTCTCCACAAAAGCTAAAACACATAAAAATTAAAAAATAAATAAATCAATTAGTTCCTTAATTCATCATAAAAGAACAAGAGTAGAGATGTTCAATCTATGAGCGAGGCATTAGCACTAGCTTTACCTGAAGTTCCGTATTTAGCTATGGTTCCCGAGTTTTTTATCAGATCCTCCTTTTTCATTCCTGTAACTCTGTCACGAATTGATAAGTATTTTACGTTCTGTGTCCAACTTGATCTGCAAAAACCATATCATAAAAACAAGAAATCATAGATATTTAAAGTACAAACCTTATGAAGCTCACTAAATCTCAATACCTTTTCAAAAAAAGAAAAAATCCACTAAAAAATATGAACAGACCTAATGGAACAAATTAAACCTAATTGAACAAACATACCGAATTGAACAAACAAACCTGTTTAGACATTATGGTTTCTCGTAGATGGAGTTTGATTAATTAAAGGTGTTCTTCAATTTGGGGTTTAATTGAAGCTCTATGTACTTGCAATCAACTGATATGGTGTGTGTGTGTGAGAGAGAGGGAAGTAGAGAGATGGAAGAGAGAGAGAACGAGGGAGATGGAAGACAGATAGAGAGAGAGAGAAAGAGAGAGAGAGAGAGCGCCAGAGAGATATGAGAGTGAGCTGAGAGAGAGTAAGAGCGAGAGAGACGAAAAGAATTTTGTCCTGAAGGGGGGAAACGAGTTATTTTTTGGTTAAGGGGGGAATAATTTGGGGAATAAAGGGGGGAAATTTTCCGCGTGTTTTTTTAATTTTTTTAAGTTAACCATCGACAACGGTTGTAAACTCCAACCGATGTCTAAAAAAAAAAGACATCGGTTATATAAAAAACTGATGTCTAACTAACATTTCTCATTTTTAAAAAATAACTATAGACAACATTTATTTTCTCGACCAATGTCTAATATAAGCAGTAACATCGGTTTTAAAATAACCGATGTCTAAAAGAACTTTAACATCGGTCGTCTGAGCAACCGATGTCTAAGGATCGTTGTCTATTGACAAAATTCTAGTAGTGTAAGGCAGTAGTGTAATACTCACACATCATTGTAAGGCATAAGAAAGTATTTCCCTTTGCTCGCACCCTTAAAACGTGCAGCCAGTGCATGCGACCTCTGCGTTGTATTACCGCATCCAGTAGCACCAATCGTACTCAGATCAACGAAGCTTATCATGCTCGACATCTTATTCTTTTTCACGTAGTCATTTAAAAAGCTACATACAATATTAAGCCATAATGAGTAAGTGTTCACATTTCAATTGTAGGACAATCCACGAAAAATTAAAAAAAAAGTTTTTATTTACAAGCAAACTTACTGAATGTAAAGGCAGATAACAGACCCTGCCATTTCACCTTTAGAGCAGACTGCATGTATGTCTGATAAGAACATGATCTGCTTTTTTGTCAAGCCAAATGCTTCTTTGCTCAACTAAAAAGAAATAGTTCGGCCATCACTCAATGAATCTTTTGCCCATGTCCATAAGCGATTCAATGTAGATGGATAATTTGGACCCATGTCCACAACAAGCTCTGGTTCAACTTTTTCATCAATTAACTTGCATGACTTCTTCATTTTCTTTGCAAGACCTTTCTTGGCTCTCTAAAAAATGCATGTCAAAAGAGTAAGAAATAAAGATACAAATAAACACATACTTCTACTAAACATAATGCAAAAACCCTTCTGACCTTTGGAGCAGAAAAAGCCCGGTTAAGGCTATTGTTTCCCACATCTATGAGGTCTTTTGGCCATGTAATAAAAGTTCCCATGGCTTCTTGTAGAGTAACAATTTCATCGCCAATGGGGAAGGGAATCTTTACGTTGCCTTGAATGACTTGAGTGATTGACACTCTTGCATTTGCTTCTCCAAGTTAGACTCCATGGATAGTCTGTTCACGTCCATCAAGAACAGGGTCTTCATCCATCTTTGCAAAAGCAACAATGTTGCTCAATGATCCTATGGCCAATTTGTAGTCAGAACTACCTGAACCATCCACTTTCACTTTCTCACATGCATTGTTTTCAACGACATACACACCATTATCATCCTCAACAACAACCTTCTTATCATCCTCACTATCCACCTTCTTATCATCATCACCACCCACCTTCTTATCATCCTGACCATCCACCATGTAATCATCCTCACCAGCCACCTTGTATCATTCTGAAGCTCTTCACCAAAATCAACAAATAAAGTATTAATCATTTTAACATTATGAACAGCTCTGTCCTCTTCGGTAGAAAAAATCTTTTTTGTAGTTTCAAGTGTATTGGGATCATCGACACCTACATCCCCAACAACCGTACCCTTAGACTGATAACTTGCTTGCTGCGAAGTGGGTTTTGGACTATCATGACATCCACCCCTAGTCAATGATAATTCTGCTCTAATCTTTTCAATTTTTACCGCCTAAAATGCATCTCTCTCTTTGATTATCCTTGGAGTCTCCACTGCCATAAACTTTTGAACTCCCTCCTCTATACGTTCATCCATTATTCTTGCTTTCTTGTGCCTTGGAAGATCAAAGTAAACCGACTGCTTCACGTGGGTTCCTTGACCACGTACTCTGCCTCCATGCTCAGGCTTACGAAGGGCCATGGTTAAAATATCATTAGCACCTTCTACTACGACTTTCCCTTCTTTAACCTCCTCCTTTAACTTTTCCTACAAAATTAAGAGTAGCATTTTCTTAATCTTAGCAATTCCCATATAAAAAGTCTAATTTTTTATGTATATAACAAGTCTAATTTATTTATGTATGACTTTTATTTTTTGTACAAGGAGATAGTTTTTAAAGGTTAAAATAAATTTTCTTTATTTATTAATTGAATTTTTAATTAGTCACATATTTTCATTATTCAATGTTAAAGATTTTTTAAAATAATTGTAGTTACTTTTAAGCAGTATTTTAAACAAAATGGCCTAGTCAAGATATTTAATTGAATTAAATATCTATTAATAACTTACAATTTCCTTAGCTTTTTCTACAACAATATCGTTTATAAAATTTCCATCTTTGTCCTTCCTTGCCTTGAGCCAGGTATCTGATCCATCTACCTCCTCTACTTCTGGATGAGATTCAAACTGCATAACATATAGAACATCATATTAGTAATAATATAAGCATGTTAGGAATATTAGTGTGCAACCAAAATTTAACTTGTTTTATTATCACTGACCCCTTCATTCTTGAGGTTAGCATAATCTTTTCGAGATATTTGATGTGGATATAAAGTCAGCATCCTTCTTTGAACTTGTTCATCATGAATTTTCTTCATAAAAAGCACCGATGAGGTTATATAATATTATTAGTAAAAGTACAAATTGTATGTGAACAAAGGTAACTAGAAGCATACCATAAACTCCTTCGACGCGCGATCAACAACAAATATGTCCCAGTGGGATTTCTCTATAAAAGAATAGTCTGCAGGAGGATATGCCAACAATTTTCCTTAATCCAGATGAGGAAGAATATAATGTTTGGTCAGCCGGAATTTGAACTCCCTCTATTTTTGACAGGCGGACCTTAAAACCATCTTCTTGGCTGACGGGGGTATAGTGAAAGCCATCTACATCCATAAGCAACACAAGTATAGTTAAAAAATACAAGTAATAAAATGCAAAGATAATAAGAAAGTAAATGAACTAGATCATTATAATTTTTTACCAGCACACAGTCCCAAATCTTTGTCTTTGTGTCTTGAGGAACAGATTTGAAAGAATCAGACCAGATTGGGGGTTTAGTTCTTGCCAGAACTCCTATATATGACAGCATCTCTCCCGCCGCTTTACCATATGGCTCTCCTTTTGCATTAAAAGACATGGTAAGCTTTATCCCAGACATCTTGCATCTTAGATTTCGGTGCATCGTCACAGTGCCTCGCTTGAGTAGCTTTAGTCCTTGACTCTTGTCACTAGTGCTCACAGCTTTTTCTCTTTTTCTTTTCTTGGAAATCTCCTTTTTTATGTTTTCAAATATGGGCTTCCTTTTTACGGATTATGGGGAAGAACTCGATGGAGTGAGGGTCGCGTTGTTTAAGGACATTGTCTTTTTTAATGCCTTAATGACATTCATGGTAGTTGGATGGGGTGATGATTGACTGGTCTTCTTAAACTTTGTCCTCTTCGACTTTATTTTCTTTGCCTATGTCTTTTTTGACTCATTCATCTTCGACTTTCCCTTTTTCTTTGGACTGGCCATAATCTACACAATAAACAAATAAGTATCAGTACAATTAATATTTAGTAATCATGGAATGAATGACGTAAAAATAATGCAATCTAATTAAAAATTGATGCATAACTTGATATAAATGCTTCAAAATAAAACAAAATAATGCCCTAAAAACTATTAACACCTTGTCGTAGGTAACACATAACAATCACAACATTACCTAGCAAATACTAGCAACAAGATTCTGTAAAAATTATTGATAATGGACAAGTATGTATAAAAACTAAAAAGCATACTTCATACTCAAAATATTATCAATATATAATCACTACATAATATCATACTTCCGGTACCAAACTAAATTTCACTAATCAACCAACATTCAGCAACTCCATTTCATATAATCAACTCTGTAAACTCTGTTTTAAAGCTTAATGCAATACACCTTAATGTCATCATTTCAGTTGAGGAATGAGAATTCAAAGTCCAATTCATCCATGTTTTTCTGTATTTTTTTAGTCTTTTTCATATTTAGCCATACTCATTACTAATTTCTCTGCCTTGTTATCTCTATATCAGTGTACAAACATGCTAACAAACAAACATAAATACATCAAAACTTTCTACTAACATAAATGCATGCAAAGTCAACACATAATGTAAACAAATTAAGGGCCTAAACCAAACATCATCACATGCTAAAACAAATTAAGGGTTTAAAAAAATATTTTAAAAAAATCCCCAAATAATGAAACCTTAAAAATTGATATCAAGGTTTCCAAATCAATCGAACTATTTTAAAACAAATTAAGGGAATATTGAGGTTTTGGACATGTAAAAATCCAAAACCACCAAATGCGGATGAAGTTCATAACAATAAAAGAAATATGAGTTGAAAATACGTACCGGGAATGGGCTGTTTTGATAATATGGATGAGCTAAAATGGGTTTGAGGTGAGTGAAATTGCCGAAGAAATGGGTTTGAGATGAGTGAAATCGCCGGTGAAATGAGAGCTGAGTGAAGAAATGGTTGAATGGGTTTGGGTGTTTGATTTTGTGAAACTGTTGGGAGACTAAAAGAGTAAATGGGGGGAGAATAAGATAAAAGGGGAGGGAATCTGAAAATATTTTCATTTTGAAGCAACAGCCCAGATGCTAGAGTTGTTTAGATCTAACGACCCATATATTGTCTTTTTTAAGGTCAACAAATATATTGTTTCTTACAACGGTTTGTCCAGAAACCGTTGTGTAATTGAACAGGAACATGACTATGGTTACCCGTAAAAATTGAATAATTTGTTCAATTTTTTCATTCACCGGTGTACCATATCATTAAAATATATTATTATTTATTCTACATTGTGTGCAGATATCGTGCGAAGTCGATTTTATTGACTAGAAAAAATGCTCAGAATTTTTAAAAACTATCTTCCGTGACTTTATAAGGAAAATGAAGCGAAAGTGTAAACCCCTAAACTGAGATACGTTGCAGATTAACGGAAAGATTTTTTTAAAATGTTTTTTTAACGATCCAACCGTATGGATGTCGGGGGAAGGCGATTTTATTGACTAGAAAAAATGCTCGTAATTTTTAAAAATTATATTTCATGACTTTATAAGGAAAATGAAGCGAAAGTGCTAATCCCTATATTGAGATACGTTGCAAATTAATGGAACGATTTTTTTAAAATGGTTTTTGGACGATCCAACCATACGGATGTCAAGGGAAGGCGATTTTATTGACTAGAAAAAAAGTTAGGAATTTTTAAAAATTATCTTCCTTGACTTTATAATGAAAATGAAGCGAAAGTGCAAGCCGCTAAACTGAGATATGTTGCAGATTAACAAAACGATTTTTTTTAAAATATTTTTCTGGACGATCCAATCATACGGACGTCGAGGGAAGGCGATTTTATTGACTAGAAAAAATTCTCAGAATTTTTAAAAATTATCTTCCGTGAGTTTATAAGAAAAATGAAGCGAAAGGGCTAACCCCTAAACTGAGATACGTTGTAGATTAATGGAACGATTTTTTTAAATTGTTTTTTGGTCGATCCAACCTTACGAATATCGAGGGAAGGTGATTTTATTGACTAGAAAAAAATTCTCTGAATTTTTAAAAATTATCTTTCATGACTTTATAAGGAAAATGAAGCGAAAGTACTAACCCCTAAACTGAGATATGTTGCTGATTAACGGAACGATTTTTTTAAAATGTTTTTTGGACGATCCAACCGTACGGATATCGAGGGAAGGCGATTTTATTGACTAGAAAAAAATTCTCGGAATTTTTAAAAATTATCTTCCGTGACTTTTTAATAATAGAAATAGAAAGAAGATATAGTTTATTAATAATATTTATTAATTTAAATATAATCACACACATTAATCAAAGACAGACATTAATATTTACACCCTTAATAATTGTGTTCGGATAAGAACACAATTATTGGGCTCTAATAGTTAGGTCGTTGGTTTCTTTCTCTTATCCATTTCTTTCTTCTTTTTCTCCTTAGTGCTTCTCTTTCTTTCATCTTTTCTCTGTTAATTTGTTTTCGATTACTCTGTTAATTTGTTCATCAAGGCATAATTGTTTCATCTTTTCCATCTTTTTCATCCGCTAATTGTTTCATCAAGGCGACCATCTACACTTAATTTTAGGTAAATGTTTTATGAATTCAATTTTATAAGTTCATTTTGATAAGTTTGTTTCAGTGGTTCTGCACCTAATTTGGTTTTTGGTGATAATGGAGAACTTTAATTTGGTTCTTTTTCAATGGTTTGTGGTTTTGAGGATATAATGGTTTGTGGTGATGTGGTGATTAATTGTTATTAAAATTTAGTTGTCTTGCTATCCTCTAGAGGAAACCAAGTTGATTTCTGTAGTGACTGTGAGTGAGTGATTCAGGAAACAATATAAACATATTTTAAGCCCCCCCGGGAGAAGGGCTTGTTCAAAATTATTCGTGATATCGAACACGATGGATACTTGTAATTCATTTAATTCCCTCCTTATATACATGTATTCTTTTAATTTTATAGATATAAATCTAAGTCAATTTGTTTTTATTTGTTCTTTTTGGATTTACTTATGTTTCTTGATAATTTGTAAGCTAGCCTATTGCTTTCAAGATTCGGATTTATCTGGTGTTTTGCGTGCGCATCTAAAAATATTAGGGATAAATCAAATTAGACATGAAATTAGTTAGCTCATTTACGATTTCATTTTATGTTGTTGTGCCCGGATAGAGTTAGTCTAGGGATGCTAACCTATGATCGAATTGAAAGAAAAGCACGGCAGTGGGCTAAGCTAAGCAGCCACCTCTACAAAACCTATCAAAAAATAAGTAGCACCTATATTATCATAATTTTGTTCTAGAGTAAATGGTTTAAATACCTCTATTTTGTTATGTGATGGGAGAGCAGATCTACGCAATGGTTCCACGAGATAAATGTCATCCTGTTTTGTTATTGTAATAAAGATATCTTCGGTATATTTTAGCTACTTAATGGGTGTAGTAAATCGAGTTTTTTCCATGAGATAGCGAAACAGGGCTTTCCTGGCTTATATTTATACCTGTTGATGTTCTACTATCGTTCTAATTTCCTTATACTTGTTGATTAATTTGGTTTCTTGTTAATATAAGATGGATAGGTCATGGTTACGAGCAGATAGAAGAACAAAAGAGTTTCAAAGAGGCGTTGAAGATTTATTATTGTTTGTATATGGAAAGGGGTATACCGAAGAAAAGATTAGGTGTCCATGCACAAGGTGCGCACATATTAAATCATGGAAAGCTCAAATGGTTAAAAATCATCCTTTTCAATATGGTATCGATCAAACTTATACACGTTGGATATGGCACGGGGAGTCAAATTTAGTAGAAAGTCCTGTACCGACTGAAATAGACAGTACTTCAGAATCTATTAATCAATTTTCCATTATGATATACCCGAGGACGATGAAGATGATATTTCTTCTGATTCTTTAGATTTTATCAACCATGTTAAAGGTGAACCGAGATTAAGAAATTTATTCAGTACACCGCACATTGCAAAAAAAATGACTTGGCATGACACTGGGCGACAAAAGGATGGTAAAATGAGGCATCCAGCTGACTCAAAAACATGGATGGATGTCAACCAAAACTGGCCCGAATTTGCATCAGAGACCAGGAACCTTCGATTAGCTTTATCTGCTAATGGTTTCAATCCCTTTCATGGAAACCGTACAGATCACTCAAGTTGGCCTATTTTGCTATCAATTTACAACTATCCTCCCTGGATTTGTATGAAGAGAAGATATATTATGCTCTATTTATTGATATCCAGACCAACTGAGGCAGGAAATGATATCGACGTGTACTTTTAACCACTTATAGAAGATTTACAAGAGTTGTGGCGGGGGAAACAAGTGTATGACGCATATAAGGAAGAATCTTTCATACTTAGGGGCATTTTATTATGGGCAGTAAGTGATTATCCAGCCTTAGGGAACTTATCGGGAAACATCATTAAAGGTTATAATTCTTGTACTGTATGCATTGATCAAATAAAAGCTACCAGGCTTCTTAATTACCGCAAGACGGTGATCATGAGGCATCGGATGTGGTTGCCCCGTCATCATCCGTATAGAGAGCAAAAATCATCTTTTGATAACACGTAGAGAAGGAGGGTGCTCGTATTCCGTTAACTGGAGAGCAAGTTTTTCAAAGAGTACAACATCTGAGGGGTCATGTCTTTGGTAAGACACAAAGCCCACTTCGATGGAAGAAAGGTGAAGCTCGACCCATATGGAAGAAGGTTTCTATATTCTTCCAACTAGAGTATTGGAAGTTTTTTCTAGTCAGGCATGTCCTCGATGTGATGCACATCAAGAAAAATATATGTGAAGCTTTGCTTGGAAATTTGCTAAATATTCCGGGAAAGACAAAAGATCGGGAGTCTGTCCGTCTTGACATGGCTGAAATGGGAATAAAAATAGAGTTAAGGCTAAAAAATCCTGGAAAGAAAGAGAAGGTATCGTTGGCGTCATGGAACTTATTACATGTTGAAAAAAAAATTATTTGCTCATCCTTTTTTAAAATGAAGTTACCGGATGGATTTTTTTCAAATATCAAGAATATGGTAAATATGGAAAATCTGCGACTTGGTGGAATAAAAATCGCATGATTGTCACACAATATTGCATCATTTGCTTCCAATTTAAATTCGATCAGTACTGCAAAAAGAAGTCACGTGCACAATTATTAAGTTTTGTCTCTTCTTCAAGGCAATTTGCAGTAAAGTCATCGATATATATAAACTGGAAAAAATCCAATCTCAGTTGGTGGAAACATTATGCCAGCTTGAAAAACACTTCCCTCCCTCATTCTTCGATGTGATGATCCATGTCTCAATTCATCTTGTGAGAGAGGTTAAACTTTACGGTCCAATATTCCTACGTTGGATGTATCCTTTTGAAAGATACATGAAGGCGTTTAAGGGATATGTATGGAATCCAGCTGATCCTGAAGAATGTATTGTCGAGGCATATGTTGCCGAAGTGGCCATCGACTGTTTGGTAAATTTTGAAGAAGCTACCATAGGATTACCGCAAAATCCTAGGCAAGAGCAGAATGCTAGCACTTGCACCTAGCACATTTGTGTTTTTTGCAAATTAGTAATGACATAAGGCCATATTTTGAGTAAGAAGTTATTGAAATATGTGCGTGTGTTATTTCCATATTTTGTGCATTTTGATTAATATATACTCGCAGGGAGCATATGGCATCTTTGATGACGACATTCAAACACCATGAAAATGACGATGTCTGGCTAAAAAATAAGCAAAATGATTTTTATTCGGTTTTAACATTATATGTAGGCCTAATTAATATGCTCACAATAATTAGTCATACTCAAAGATGTTAATTTAACAAATCTAGAACTCCACACTATCAGTTTCTACATATTTCAAATTCAGTAATTATTAATTTTCGTCGGATGCATATTACATTTTTGGTACATTACAAAGAGAATGATTATCACACAAGAGAAGAATGCAGTAAAATACCTCTCTCAACCTTTATTTTCTAGTTTTACCCTAATAAAAGACTTGTTATTTACATGTTGTCTCTGTACTTTAATTTATGTTTCGTGTGTGTTATTTTTACATTTTTCAAACTTTCCTTTGTACAACTAAATAATAGTACTGCCACTAAAATGCTCTGCTTCTGCAACTAAAAGTTCAGATATAAAATAAGGGGAAATATAAAAACCAATAGATCTATAATAAAAAAATAACTAAAAAAATGCCTCAATACTTTTATATTTTTATAGTAGCATGAAGAAAATTTAGTTTGTTTAAAAAGGTGAAAATAGGAATAGCCATGTCTATCATGATAATTAAATATTAAATACTATAAATATAGAAATAATTCAATATGTTTTTTCTCACTAAAACGTAATGAACCTCTCTTTTATTATTTAACTTATAAAATTGCATAATAATTTAACTTTCCTGCTCTGGCTAAAATAATAAATTTGTATACATTAATAATTTGGTTTGCACAATATATTTGAAAGGCCTAGCCACCCACACTATTATGGAAATTAATAACCTTTTAAGTTAAATTTATACTTTATCAAAAGAATTTATATAATTACATTTTGAAACACCATATAAAATTGAAACCATAATATTTCACTCCCTAGTATTATGAAATAATTAGTTCTAAACAAATTTTTTTGGACAGATTGAATCAAAATTGTTGGACGAACACAATACTATAACTGACGAGATAAGGTGGATGGCAGAAGGCCCGAACAAGATTGTGCCTACATTTAGCGGATATGAAATCAACGGTGTTACTTATAGCACGAAGGAGCGTGATGATAAATGGCAAGTTCAATGCACTGGTGTTTGTGTGGTTGCACATACAATGCTTGTGCAGGGTAAGGATAAGAATATTGAACATACTTCGCACACCTACTATGGAGTTATAACAATTATTTGGGAGTTCCTGTATTTCGTTGTAATTGGGTGGATATGAAGAAAGGGGTTAAGGTAGATAACTTGGGATTTACACTGGTTAATTTAATTAAATTAGGCTTTATAAATGATCCTTTTGTGCTAGGTAAACATGTTAAGCAAGTATGTTACATTGAGGATCCTCTTGAAAAGAATTAGTCTGTTGTGTTGAAATTACCGGAAAAGAACTACTATGACCACTATGATGATGATAGAACTTGAGAATAAGTTACATGTGCCAACGTTCCCAAATGATGACGAACATGACGAGGAAAAAGCTAGTTATATGAGGGACGAAGAAGATTGGATCCAACTTTCATGATGGTAATAAATTACACTTGTTTTAAATTTGAAGAAGAGTACACATGTTTGCCTTTTATTACTATTTATTCATAATAATTTCTTCTTAATTTCTTAAATGATTCTATTTGTTGAATTATATATTTTTCAGTTAATATGTGTCATTTACGATTACTGTCTTAATATGCATGAATTTATGAGTTTTATAAATTTTAATATATCTTAATTATTTGGACTCTTCCCTGTATTTGGTTCCAAATAATTATACTACGCATACATTAAGAGTGTCATGAATCGTGTTCCTTTAATATTTGTTAATGTTTAAATTTTTATTTTGATTTCAGTGAATGATCCAATTTTTTAGCCTCATTTGAAACTACTTAAGGGCAAGAAAATTTAGGTCATTTAATGATGATGGAACCTGCAGGGTTTACAGATGATGTTGATCAAGTTGAGACGATGTTGATCAAGCTGAGGTAGAAGAAATATTAACAGTTTGGCCAATTTGGGTGGCCAATTTTATTTGACTTGTCCATTTGAGGAAGTATTTTTTGATTGCTAGTCTATTGGTCGGATGATTTATGGTTTGTAAATTTCATGGTTGGATGGTTTTGGATTGGTTTTCTGGGGCATTGATATGTACAAGTAATTTTTTTATATTGCCATTACTCAACAGACAATGGTTACTCTCACAATCTGTAAAACAGTCTTCTAAATAAGGTGTTCAGACAACGGTTCTATAGACTCGTTATCTATATGAGCTTTCCATTTAATACCATTTAACAATGGTATGCAAAAACCATTGTTTGATGGCTAACCAGACAACTATAATAAACACTTGTTTGAATAACACAACATAAAGGCCAAAACTGTTGTCTCAGACTACAAAAACTTAGTTTATTAACAACGGTTTTGAAGTGTTGTGGTTAAAGAAGTTTTACAATAGTGCATTTTAAAACGGTTGTCTTACTTGGTAATAGAACATCAAAAAGACAACACTTTCAAAAAATAGCTATAACTGTTGTTATAGAACCAATGAGACAACAGTTTTTCATGTCATAGAAATCCACCATTATTTGTCAATTTCAGACAACGGGTTTTTTTCACCGTTATTTAAGATGTGTTGTCTGATAGAAAAATAATTGTAGTGTCAGTAACCTTATCTTGATGCCTAAAACTCATCTATCCCTTAAAAGTCGTTCATGATTGCTTGATAACCCTATTCTTACTCCTAAAACATGATACCCTGTTATACTTTGAACTGATGCTCACCTTCTTTATATTTCAATACCTATGTCTTACCTGTCTATCCTACCAGAATTTCCCGTCTTATAAATTAATAGCACATATGAGAATGGATTTGAGAGCTACAGCATATGGTGAGTACACGAGATATTAAGAAGGGTGATAAGAAACCTAAAGAGAAGATTCATGTGTTCCGGAGAATAACTGCTACCAGGTTATATGGAGCCACTAGTAAGTATTCCACCTATGGTTATCTTGTGGAGCGAGATAGATGGATTTCAAAGAAGTTTGAGAAGATTGGAAATCAAAAGTTTTCTTAGAAATAGATGATAATGTTATGACCAAGCATGATACTTATCAAAATAATGTGATGTGTTATTAGTCGACCTTGTTTTATAAAATAGATTTGATGATTACTAGATAGACTTGTTATACTTAGTAATCATAAGAGATAATGATAAGAGTGTTACCGGTATGGAAGACTGGAAGTGAAGTTATGAATAAGATAATATGCAACGATAACTGGAGTTTTTGTCGACCAATAAAGATAAAATTAACCCAATAAAGGGTAGAAGGTATATGGAAAGGAATGAGCTCTTATCTGAATGTTTCCCTAATTTGATACTTGGTAGTGGAAGAGAAGGACGACAACCAACTCATATAGTAATGACGACCAGGCGTGTGATTTCCAAAAATTTATACAGTTTTCAAAAGAGATTTTCTTAATAAAAAATTTAAACAAATTAAGTTTTGAAAACTTGGTTGTCAAACTACTAATTGAGTTTCTTGTTTGCTATAAGATTCAGATTATCGAGAAGAACACTTGTTCTAGAAGTTAGTATGCTTCATTTAGCAATCCAAGTTGACCTGCTATTATCGAGAAGATTTAATTGTTCCTAACAGGAGTACAAATATTACTTGATAAGTATAACGACAGAACCAATGAACGGAGAAACTATTCATCCAATTTCTGAGACTATTAAAGTTCGAAGAATACGTCCATTTACAAGAAGCCGAGTAGGAGCAAAAAAGATTGAGAGAATCTCCAGATTTTTCTAAAGGAAGAATGTTATTAGAAAAGGAGTCGATATGTTGAATGATCGGTAGCGTAAGAAAAATTTGAAGTTATGATTGTAAATCTCGTAATTGTGCAAATAGGGTCAAATTATAAAAATATGGAGCATGGAAGCGTGATGTTAAAGATATAAGACCTAATGAATGGGAATTTATTCAAATGATCAATTAAAGAAGGCATTTCAGTGAACTTTCTAAAGTTAATATATGACTCGGAATGGGATCTGTTGATCGAACAAGCGTTGAAGCTGTAAATAGATGAAATGTGGATGGCGATCTATGATATCATTCTTTTCTATACTACTATATATTCTTATGAATCTTGAATAAAGTATGAACTTCTTTCATGATCAGCTTTATGAGGTGATAAGGAAATTGTTGTATTTCTTTCAAAATTATTTTTCCCTCAAATTTTGTTTTCTGAATGAGACAAGCAATGTTATGATGTGACACTTTGTTGAAATAACGAAGAGTTTGGTGGGACGCCACCTAATCATGTGTTGTATGACATATAGTATGAAAGACTGGCCATCTTGAGTACAAATATGTTTGTCTCACTCATATCCAAATCATCATTTATTCCTTCTTCTTCAATCATAATATATTGATTTATGGATCCTTCCAATTGTTTCCTTGCACTATTATTTCTTACAAAAAGGATTTCCAGTAAGAATCATATACACAAATTCCTTCTTGTGTAAGGTCTATTCTTTGAATATTTTAAAAGGAAGTTAAATGAACCCGTATAGTAGATGGAGTTATGTGCATAATTGCAAGCCAATAAAGGGTGGACATTTACGTGCAGAGAAGAACCATTATGCCGATAATGTGGTTATTATGAGGACATCAAATCAGAAGTGGAAATCTTTATACATGATACATTGCAAGTATGAGATTTTGGCATGAATTGGAGTAATTAATGAACCGTACGAGGTAAATTAACTAGAAGAATAAGAAAGTGAAGTTGCATATATCGGATAAGGAAAATAATTGATTGGACAACGAAATCGAATGAAGAAATTCGTAATAATAACCAGATAACCGATTAATACATTATGAAGATGAAACATACCTCAATCATGTGAGAGATATTTTTCATGAAGATTCAAGATCGAAGAAGTTCTAGTTACGAATAAACTTCAAGGGTATTCTTCCAGGAATGGTTGGGTTTTCTCACTAAAGTAAATGAGTTATGGAAAATTTTATACTCATAACCGAACCAGTGAAGGAAGTTCAGTATAAAAAGGCATAAGTGGAGATGAAGGTATGGGGGTTTCACTGTAATAATTTTTAAGAAATGTTGCTTTAAAACTAAATAAATTCTTTCATAAGATCATGATAGTTGAGACCATGTGTTGGTTATCAAAAGATGAACAAGTTAACAAATAAGAATAAGTGTATGTTTTCAAGGATGGATAAATTATTAATTAGAAAGCTTGAATCGAAACACGAACTAGAAGGATTCTAGAATAATTTATAATTGTACTCAGTAGTGATATATTGTTATAATCAGAAGATATGATTAAATGTATGGTATAATAAGAATTATTCGCTATAATCTTAAGTTGAACTAACGATATGAGTTATATGGGTTAATATTATGTATGGTGGTGAAATGGTGAGTTTAGAAGGCAGAAGTTGATTGTTGGTTGTGTGATTGATTGTTGGTGTCGGCTTGAGTCCGACTTGTAGTCAATAATATAAAGGAGATGCTGCCCAAATTTTCATAAAATACCCTACTCTTAAAAATAGAAAGAATACTTCCATGTGTTATTGATATTCATGTTGATACTCCAAACAATTGTGATCTTGGCTCCTAAAAAAACGGTAGTTACAGCAAATCCGACTATATATAATTGGTCTTTAATTTCATTTAGCTAGTCATCACTTGGTGTAATTGATCAATTAAGTGAGATAATTGGCTAATTTTACCAATTAATGGTCAGTTAGATGGAAATCGATTCCAATTAGATTAAGTCATATTTTGATGTGACTTTCAAATTCAAAATCAAAGCAACACTACAACATTTTTGCAATCATACAACTTTTTTTTTCGTTGTCTGAAAGGTAGTTTTTCTGTTCTCTATCCAACACTCGTGTGATCGAAGGTTGGACAACAGTTGTTAATACAGTTGTAATAAGGGAGATTCAACAACAATGTTTAATACTGGTTACAATCTGGATGACAGAACGGTTGTTTTAGAAAAACTATTGTTAGAACATTTTTAACATGACAGTTTTCTTAGTAATAAACAACGGTTTATTTACGTCAAGAGAAAGTTCTAAATTTTCTTTCCAATTTTAAATATCTTTTCCAAACAACAGTTATTTTATCCATCTATTATTTATATAACAGAACAACAACAGTTATTTTCAGAGGTAGTAATATAAATATCTTTTAGACAACAGTTTTAGGGTGGTGTTATAATGCAAAAGAGATAACGAATTACTTTTCGGGAACTATTGAAGAAACATTTGTAACACAACTGTTTTACTAAGTAATAGACAACAGGGAGTCAATGGCAAGAAAAAGTTCAAAACTAATTCCTTATTATTCAAGCAATGGTTTGTTTAAAGCAACAGTTGTGTAAAACCTTTTAAACCAATTCTTTTTATATTGTGTTCTAAGTCATGTCTTTATAGTTCAAACAACAGTTAATAACTAACTGGTGTTATTGAATTATTGTTTAGACAATGGCTTATATTTTGAAAAAATTATGTACTTGAGGTAACCGTTGTCCGAAAATGATACAATGCTTACTTTTGTTTTAAAACCCCATTATTTTATTAGGTATATGAATTTTGCATATCAATTTCATATTTAAATTAAAACCAGTTGCATAAAAAACCACAAAATATAGGCCCCTGCCAAAATAAAAACACCATAATCCATACCATAATCCAAAACAAAATCATACCATAATCTAGGCCCCTGCCAAAACAAAACCAATTCATTACCATACCATAATCCATACCATACCGTAATAATCCATCCGTTCGACAATCCAAAATAACCAGATCTACCTACCAAACTACCAGCAATCCACCGAACACAAAATACATTATCGCAAGTCTACTTATCACCAACTACATACATAAAACATCCACTTTATGATAAGTTCAAACGAGTCTATTTGTCAACATACGATAAGTTCAAACGAGTCTACCTGTCAACATACGATAAGTTGAAACGAGTCTACTTGTCACCAACTACATACATAAAACATCCAGTTTATGATAAGTTCGAAAGAAAAAAAAGGCGAGGACCTAGCTTGCACAATGTTTCATAAAATATTTTGCAAACTCAACCCTGATCTCGTTGATGTCATCCTCGGTGTAAACCAGGTTTGATCTACGCAGCCACTGAAAAACCATCCAAAATTTTGTATAAGTAACATGTTTTACCCTTATAAGAGTAAATACAAAGTGGATGAAAAGGCCCACACATAGTCAATTGTCACCTTATTAGCAAAGTCCAGCTCCTTCTCATGAATGATTTCCATCATGTATCACATCACAAACAGGCCACAATCCTTGTTCCCGGTCTGCACTGGAACTCCCTAAAATATCAAACAAAAATTCATTTAAAATATCCAGTCTCCTTTAATAACATAATTAATATATGATCACAAAAATAAATAAATACCACCATGTTCTCCCACAATACTTTCTTCATCGGAACCTTTTTCAAATCCTCCTTGTACATTTTAATGGCACTACAACCAAAACAAGATATATCAAAACATAAAATAACCACTGTAAAACATGGCCGGGCAAGATTTACAAGTCAAGACTTAATAATCAAATTTTATAACGTGAACTCTTACTTGTCGACAACATCCACCCACTCTCCATTTGCAATTCGGTGTTTAAGAGGGTCCATATAGTAGACTACCTTTGCGTCTGGATTGACAACTGTCAAGGTCCAGTGGTTCCTACGAAAAATAAACAGAGGTGCTTGTTAAATAGTAAAGCTTAAATTTGATGCTTTTTTGTCATCCAAAAAACTTAAATATCATCAAAAAAAATTACATTTCTATTGAATTAAAATTAACCTAAAAATTATTTAAATGCACTAATTGTGAAAAATAATCCAAAATGTGATACTAGTAGAGTGTAATTTACTATAATAAACATGATCAGATATAACATCAAAAATTGAAGGCTCATACTGATGAAATTTAAATTCCGGTAAATAAATCAACTTTAAAACTGAACCTATACAATTATCATCAAATTTGAACTTCAAATATTACGAGGTTCAACTATACAATTGCCCCCGTCTTAGAAACAAACCTAACATATAGTAACAAAATCAATTAAATACTGTAAGGCATTTGATTACTTTTATATTAACTTCAAAAATGTCAAGGCATTTGATTACCTTTATACTGAACCAATGCAATTAATATAAAGTTCAAAAACAAATATTATCGAGTTTAACTATACAATTGAACCCATTCCTTAAAAATAAAAGCTAAATTCTTGAAAAAACTTAATAAAAAACTGGCAAGGCTTAACAGCTTAATAGCTTGGGATAGTAAAAATACTTACACATCATTGTACGGCAGGAGAAAATGTTGCCCTTTCCTAGAATCTTTAAATCTTGTACACAATTCACGCGACCTTTGCACTGCACTTCACTGCCACATCCAATGGCACCGATTATGCCCGGATCTACAAAGCTAATCAGGTTGACCATCTTATGCTTCTTCACATATTCATTCAAGAAGCTACAAATTAAATTAAGCAGTCCTTAGTAAAGATTGTCATATTTATTCCAAGGCTATATACTCCGAAAAAAACTTTGAATGAAAAGCTTACTGAATAAAAAGGCAAATGACAGAGCCGGCCATTTCACCTCCAGAGCACACTGCATGTATATCAGATAAGAACATGATTTACTTCTTGGCAAAGCCAAATGCTTCTTTGTTTAGCTCAAAAGAAATTGTTCGGCCACCACTCAAGGCTTCCTTTGCCCATGTCCATAAATGTTTCATTGCAGAAGGATAATTCGGACCAATCTGAACAACAAGCTCTGGTTCAACATCTTCAATTACTTTATACGTCTTCTTCATTTTCTTAGCATGGGCTTTCTTGGTTTGCTAAAACAATTGCAAATAAAAATAATTAAAAAAATAGACTAAACAAACACATAGTACATATATTAACCATACTAAAAAAGCATTCTGACCTTGGCGGCCAAAACATGAGAAGTACTGTTACTGTTTCCTGCAATTATCATGTTTCTCAGCCATGCAATAAAAGTTCCCATGGCTTCTTGAACAGTCAAAATTTCATCCCCGATAAGGAAGGGAATCTTAGCATCTCCTTGAATGACTTTAGTGATAGACACCCTTGCGTTCTTTTCTCCAAAACTTACTCCACGGATAGTCTTCTCATGTCCTTCGCGAACGCGTACTTCATCAATTCTTGCACAAGCAACAATGTTTCTCAATGATCCAACAGCCAATCGGCATACAGAACCACCCGAAGAATCCACTTTCATTTCCTCAACATCCCTTCCATTATCATCCTCATCCGCCACCTTTTTATTATCCTCAAGCTCCACCGCTAAATCCACAAACAAATTATCTATCAATGTTTTATGAACACCTACATCCACATCCACATCAACCCTACCCTTAGAGTGACAGCTTGCCTGCTGGGAATTTGGTTTCAGACTACCATCATGTTGTACACCATTTTTCGATGAATGTGCATTGTATTTTTCAAATTCAGCAGCCCAAAATGCATCTCTCTCTTTAATATTTTTTGGAGTCTCCTCTGCCATCTAGATATTAAGTTAATAATTTTTTTAAATTTAGCCATATTTTTTGAAAGATTTAAATTACAAAAAAAAATATACGGGTTCCAATATATATTGCACATATATGGGTTCGACTTGTTGGGGCTTTTAATTTATATGCTATAATTTGCTCATCTTTTACATATATAATAACTTCAAATAAAAGTTCATTTTAAAACTAAAGTGAAAGTTCTGCTTAAACAACATGTGTGGTACTTACTATCAATATATTTATATTAACTGAATGATATGAATCTAAGAAAACCAAAACACAGCTTGCTAGAAAAACACACCTTCTTATTTCTGCAAATTTAGGCAATATAAAAGAAATACAAGGGAACTAGGAAACTGAAAATGCTAAAATCACAGGACACGATCACCTGCCTAAAACCTACACTAACTCTACTGCCCTGACTCAATCAAAACTCCTAAAACAACGGACCTGAAAACAAACACTACACAAAATAGACGTTGACAACTCTTTATTTGAAAATAACATATAACCCAAAGTTTAAGATGTCCACTTTCTTGTTTTCACTACTTATATGCTCAAGAACAGGTCTCCTCCCTCAATACATTCCCTTATGAAGTGATACCTGATATGTATGTGTTTTCTCATGCCATGAAATATAAAATTCTTTGCCAAATCTATATATGATTTATTATTGATAAATAATACAACTGGTCCAAAGTAGTATGATGTTATCTGACTTGAAACATTACGAATCCATATAGCTTTGCAATTTGTTGCAGTTGCAGCCATAAACTTTACCTCACAAGATGATAAAACAACACACCTTTGTTTCTGGGACATTGAGATGGTGAACTTTCAATTCGTTCTTAGCAGCCAAAGCTAATAGAAAATGAACCATTTTAAGCCTTGTAACATGAGCAAAGACTTCGTCAAAATCAAATCCACGCTCTAGAACATAACCTTTTCATACTAATCTCGCTTTATGCTTCACAATTCTTCCCTCAACATCCTTTTTTTAACTTGAATATCCATTTTAGGCCTATAACTTTCTTCAGAAGTGATAGTTCAGACAATTTCCAGGTCTGCTTTTCTTCAATTGACTGTATCTCTTTCTTCATGGCTAATTTCCAATTTATGTCCTTTGCTTCCTGTACAAAATTCATAGGTTCCTCGATTTCCATAAGGTATAACTCATCGTCCAGTTGCTGCTCCTCAGTCTCATTATAAATTTTACTCAGATTTATGATTCTTTTTAGTTCTGCACTATCATCGTAATTCTTCGGGTTCAGTTGTTGCACAGGTGATTGTAGTATTGGAGATTCTGTTGACTTGTTGCTTTCAATATCACTTTCACCAAAATTAGTTTTACCACTTCATGATTCCCTTCCTTTTACCTCATACATACCCTCAATTATAAACACGGCAGCTTCGCTAACATCATTTATCTCCCAAGGCCACGACTTATTTTCCTCAAATATAACATCGCGGCTCACGAAAACCTTGTTACTATTGGGATCATAATGGCGATAAGCCTTAGTTCCCGGTTCTTTACCCAGATTCACCACCGGTTTACTCCTGTCATCCAGTTTGCTCATTTTATGACTTGGAATTCTCATGTAAGAAATACACCCAAAGACCCTGATATGTCTAACTTGTGGTTTTTTCTCATTCCACGCCTCATATGGAGTTATTCCTGACAGAGCTCTCATTGGAAGCTAGTTTAGCAAATACACGGAGTGTCTAACAGCTTCACCCCACGTAAAAGAAGGGAGTTTAATCTATTTCATCTCTTTTAAATAATTCTTGGCCATCTCCACAACAGTCCGATTTTGACATTCCACGACACCATTCTGTTGTGGCGTATATGGTGCATTGTAATGTCGTGTTATTCCATCCTTTTCATAAAACTTCTTAAATTCGTTAGACCCAAATTCACCACCCCGATTAGTTATCAATACTCTAACCTTTCTTTCTGGACCTGTTTGAACCAAAGTATAAAAGATTTTGAAAGCCTCCAATACTTCATCTTTGTTTCTCAAAAAATATACCCACATATATCGACTAAAATCGTCCATGGGAAGAAAAAAATACCTCTTACCAAATGCAGTTTCAAGATGAAATGGTCCACAAAGATTCCCATGAATCAGTTCCGGAACTTTTGTTATATTATTACTTGCCTTCGAGGGAAATTGCTTTCTAGTTTGCTTCAACATCAGACAACCCTTACACACCTCCTCTGGCTGATTGATCTTAGGCATTCCGTTCATCATTCGATCCTTGTTCATTAGTGACAAAGAATGATAATTTACATATCCCAAACACATATGCCACAATTTTGATAACTCATCTTATTCTGACAGTAAGCACTTCGAATTGGTAGTGTTAAGAACAATTTTATAGAGTCTGTTTTGAGATCTCTTTACCTTCATGAGGAGTGAGTCTCGAGTGTCATAAACCCACAAAAAATCTCCTTTAATAGATATTTTAATTCCTTCCTCCGACCGTTGTCCAAGACTTATTATATTATTCCAAAGAGTAGGGATATGTTATACATCGTCAAGGATTCGAACTTCTCCATTTTTGTAAATGAAAGATACAGAACCCTTTACCTCTATCTTCATAGTAGATCCATCCCTAAAACTCACCAATCCAGTAATCTTCTCATTCAATTCCGTGAATTTTGATTTGAAACCCGTCATATCACTACTTGTTTCGTTATCCAAATACCAAATATTTGATTCATTTTGAAATTTTATAAATTGAGAGGGCATTACCTACTTTTCACATAAGCATGTAGCAGCTGCATTGTCACACTTTGCCAAGAGAAGAGTCGATTCCTCATCTTCATTGGCCTTGGCTAATGTAACTTTGTCTGTCTTTTCTTCCACAGGAGCCTTCACATCACTTTTATACACCTTCATTTTTAGTGCCCAAGTTGTGTAGTTATTCTCGGCCAGTGTCGAATAGCTCAAACCTATTGACCCTCCTTGTTTGGCTATGTTTATATCGATTACTAATGTTTCTGACTTTCACCGAGAAATCCTAAGCTCTGATACCAAATATTGTCAATATATTTATATTAACTGAATGATATAAAACTAAGAAAAACAAAACACAGCTTTCTAGAAAAATACACCTTCTTATTTCTACAAACTGAGGTAATATAAAAGAAATAAGCTAGGAAACTGAAAATGCTAAAAAATAGGACACGATCACCTGCCCACAACCTACACAAACTCTACTTCCTTTACTCAATCAAAACTCCTAAAACAACGGGCGTGAAAACAAGCACTATACAAAATAGACGTTGGTAACTCTTTATTCGAAAATAACGTATAACCCAAAGTTTAAGATTCACCAACAGTACTTTCATCGTACGAAATTATGTCTAAAGAACTATCCTTTAGTTATAATTTTTTTTCTTGTGGAAAATAAATTTTGGTAAAATAGTAATATTGGTGTAATATACTTAATATCGAGTACTCATTTAGGTTTTTACTCTTTTAATATACTTAGTTTTCAACACTTATTAAGTATTTTAGAAGTACTCATTAAGTATTTTAGAAGTAGAAGGACCTGGATTTTGGATGTGGGTTACAACTAACTTGTTCTAATTTCATGTTTCTCTGGGTTATTTTTGTTGTAGTATCATCCCTTGAAGCGTCTGACATCATTTAGACTTTGCATCATGTACCTACCCTAAAACAGTTTACTTGATGTACTATATGCTCATCAAGCTTTTCTGATGGCGATATTCGGATTTATGTATACATAATTTATTTTTCCTTTATATGTGTATTCTAATGGCTTGCAATTTCTAGAGAAATCCACGCTTATAATGATCAAAAACAATCCTAATATGTACACCTTCTTTTTTATATGATAACATTAAACATAATATATTATATAAATAGTTTATTTTGAGATATATAGTTAAACCCATATCTAATCTACACTTTATTTACCTTCCATGTTTAATCCAAACACCATAGTGGTACATGTCAGTATATTTGAGATACCAGGAGATTGTTGGTATCCTTAAACCCCCCCTCCCCCTCTCCCTCTCTCTCATCTTGTAATTTTTTTCATGTTTTTTTTTAAATTCAATTCTGATGAAAACTAAGCATATTTGGGTATTGTTTCTAATTTTCTACTATATCTGTTTTAATTTGATGCAATCTAGTTAGATGTCTCTATATATAAATTTGTTGGTTTTTTATAATTTTCATGACTTTATTTGTTATGTAAATTTGTGTATACCCTATAAAATATGTTTCTTTGTTTTTTAGGACTACATAATGTGTCAAACTTACAATTTTTAAAGATATTAGAATATGCAGAATTAAAGTGGATGATCCATACTATGAATGGTTGGATAGTGCTAAAGAGATAACTCATCTTGCTTCTGATGTTGCTACTAAAACTGCTTCACTAGCAGCTTCTACTCCTTAAAGCAAGTACAACTACAGGTTTCTTTTTCGGGTGCACAAAAATGTTCATTTCTGCTCTTGTTTTTCTCATTCATGCTCACCATCTTCTAAACAAATAAGTCCAAGAATAGTATATGATAACAATGTTTCCTTTGTATAGGTCATTTAGAGCTCAATTCCCTAGTGTTAATCTCATCTTATTATGCTACCAAGTCCGTGTAACTAACAAACATATTTGTTTACTTTCTTGAGCTTGCTTTTGTCATATCTCATATCGTTCCGGCTGCTTATCATACCTACATGTACATTTCATTGCATCAACTAACTATTTAACTGACGTAAAAGGTCAGTTTTGTACTAGTGAAACCACATCAACTAACTAGAAAATATTGCTTAAGCATACAAGTCTTCCAAATAACTTAAAGCGTAATCTACTACAAAACATGGTCTTTTTGTAACCAACCATATAATAATGTCTTACCCTCGATAGCAAAAGCTTAACTCGGATTACCATCAGCTCTATGTCGCTTGAATAGGAGTAATTTGCTCTCGTGTTGAGGAAACATTTTTAGGTGGTTGCTCTTCCTTCGGTACCTCTGGGGCAGGCAACTTGCCATGTAAAAATGTTTTAAAAGACTTCTTTCTTGCCTCAGCTTCTTCTGATACAAACATACGAGCTGCTTCAATTCGCTCCTGTCATTAATAATATATACTAGTTAAAAGTATTTCCATGAAAATATTTATACTACCAATCAACAACATATGTGTATATGCCATAAAAATATAAATATTAACGCACATACAATCACGCGGCTAAAAGATAATCTATACTATCATATATGTCAAAAAAATGAAGCAAGCACAAGAACATTAAAATTTTAAACCACATAACACATAATTCTCATAGTATAAGTATACAGGCTCCAACTACAGGAAGATAACTTTTTGTTACATATAAAAGTTACTTTAACCTATGTCAATAAAAACAACCACTCAATTAATTGGTAAAAAAGGACTGACCTTTTGTTAAACTTACTTGAAATCCAACACACGCACTGACTTGAGTTTATGGATAACATACAATCATAGTTAGGTTTCTTGGTAATGTTGTTATCGATTAGACGAAGGACCATGAGCTCTAAGAGATATGCAAGCGGAGTTAACATTCTATTCCATTCCGTTCGGGCGAACAATATAGAGCAATAAATTATTGTTGTCACTATCTATCCAAATGTTGTTGTGACAGTAAGATGTAAAGAAAAATTGGATAACATAGTGGCATAAAAAAATAAACAATCATGAAAAGAACATTGTAATCTATAAAAATAATTTAAAGGCTTATATCAAATTAGTGCTACTAGAGATATTTCTCCTCTGCTGCTAATTCGGCATGGTGTTTGTTGTACTTGGCCTTCTTACATTAAGTTAATCAAGGAGAGCTTGGCCATAGGGACGGCTTCTGTTTAATTTCGGTGAAGGCTTAACAATACGAGAAGTCTGACCAATTGCTTTTCTGATCTCCTTAGGTTGTATGTCAAATTCTTCAGCTGCAAAAAGTAAGAAGACTCTGATTTAGCAAAAAAAGTAAGGAGACATTGAACTAAAAACCATATTTAGATAAAAAATATTATTAAAGAAAGAAAATTAGAAGTCTAACCATCATCTTCAATGTGAATGATGATAGTTTTACCCTTGTCTAAACAAGGTTTTTTTCTGCTTGTCCAAGAGTATTAGTTGTCACTTCCGGCCTCCTCCAAGTTACACCCTTAGGCAGAGTTGTCACAGCCTCTGGAAAGTTCACAATCAACCAACTTTTAATTCTTTCCCAACATCTTCCAACTCGTAGAGCCAGTGACCAAGGATACATAGCAAACTTGGAGGAAGAACTAAAATAAATTAGTTTTCACAAAATAAAATTTCTAGAAATATTACCTCTAGGTAGATTTTGGAGCATTTTCTTCATTGTTTAATTATTAAGAAAAGAATACAAAGAGTATGTATAGTAAATATATATATTAGTGAATACTCCATATTCATAAACATTAGAGGAAAAATGACTAGATTGGATTTGGCCGAGAAATAACTATTTGGGGTTTTAAGGGGAGAGACAAAGAAATGGATGCTTTTTAAGAAAAGAAGGGGCTCTACACCTTTAGTAAGGAGAAAACAGGATTTATAAGGGGAGGGAAGGAGGGCTAGGACTAGGGAAGAAGGAGGCTAGGAGAAGGAGGTGGCACTTTGAACTTTAATGGACCGTATAGATTAAAACCCTAATTTAATAGAGGGCCTAGACTAAATAATTTAAAAAATCCCTAATTCCAATTGCTAGATTAAAATCCTAATTAAAATTTACATCTCACATATCTAGCAAATTCATTCGTCCATCATATTCACTAAAAAAAAAAAATCAATTATATCATATTTCTGCAAATAAAACTTTAAATCATGAAAAATAATTAATAAATACTAGAACATTTTTTACCAAGTAAATATTATATTTATTAATAAATAATATATTTAAGAGACTGCAAATTATTTTTCTTAATTTTGATGTTGATTATTAATATAAAAATATTTAGTTTTTACTATTAATTTATTATATGACACTAAAATATAAAGTTTACTTTCTCTTTACAACACTACTCAATAAAAAATATTTTAAAAAAATAGGAAGTGATATAATTTTTTTATTTATGAGGTATGCATATAAATATTTTCGTTTTTTAATTCTCTTATATGATAAAAAATTTATTTTGCTTTTTATGAAATGAAAATTATTTTATACTACTATGATACAATGTGATACCAATATAATAAGTTTATTTATGCAAATCACATTTATCTATGTGGGTCTTGTGTTTATATTTTAAAATTTATAAAATTTAATTTATTTCACAAATTTGTAATGCAAAATAATTGAAATTTATGAAATACTATAAATAAAATTTATTGGGGAATTAAATTATGTCTTAATTTAGTGTATGGACTTATAAATTAAAATATACTTAAAAAGAAATTAAAATGAGTATCTATTTGTTGTTAATCTTTAGATATATTTAACAACGTGAAAGATAAATGTAAAAGAATATAAATAAAATTCATTCTTATATAAATTTTACTACATCAGTGTACCGTAACTGTAATATCCTGGATATAGTGTGTAATTATTTTTATCAATAAATTTATTAATATATGATTATTATGTGAATTTTGGTGAATTATCTGATGATTAATATTTATAATTACATGTTTATATTTGATAAGATATGATTATGTTAATTTTACTATGCCCAGAATAAAATATAGATAATTTTGATATTTTTGTGGTAATTTTTGGATCATTATATGATTTCATAATGATTTATAGATTTAATAATTATTTTCTTAATAATTATAAAAATTACATTATAAAGCCGGGAATCGTCCAACCTCGACCTTTTTTACGTTTTTACAACCCGAAACTCTTCCGAAAACTCCTTCCTAACCTAATCTGGTAATTCCGGACTTTTTTCGTGTTTTGACTTTTTTTATTTGGATTACGGTTTGACCCGTACGCATCCGGGTGTACAATATTCGATACAATAATTATTTCGATATATCAACAAACCCGTATTCTCGAAAGACGGGATAATATTACATTATTTTCGTATAAGAAGCCCGATTTGGATAATTATCCAATACAGGTATTAAATCTGATCATTTTTTGCAGTTACTTAGCTTTATCGATCTAAAACGATCCAACACGAAGAAATATTCCATAAATATATAAATCCCTTTTATTATTTCATTTTATTCGTATAATCATAATCGATCAGTAGAAATATAGAATTTACAGAGAAAAACCCCAAAAATGTCGCGTTCTTCATAATCAAACGCACAAACGAAGGTGTTATTGAACTCCGATTTAAGCGTGCAATATATCAAATCGAAGCCTTGAAAAACACTTTCTGAATCCACCATCTATTCATGTACAGAAATCAATGTATTTTTCTTATTTAATTGTTTTAATTCAAATTTTTTATGGATTAAATTAGGAATTTTTGTTCTTGATGTTTTTGATGTGATTTGATGGCATAATCATGTAGATCTTTTCTTCCTGGTCATTTTAGTATATTATATGATGAATTTGGAGTCCAGTAACATGTAGAGATTGATGTTTGATTGTTGGATTTTAAAATTAAGGTTCTTAATATGAATGTTCTAAATTGAAAATTGGGTTTTTCTGGGTTAAGGGTTATTGTTTAAAATTGATGTTACCATTCTGTAGATCGTTGAACAAAGAACTGATTGGTAAACCAGATTAACAATCGATACCGGAAAGGTGATGATCGGAAAAACAATCGGGGTGGCGACGAAAATTTTAAACGGATTTTTCGTTCGATTCATCGATTGTTTGGCTTATTCGTTACGGCAGATGTGTTTCTGGGATTGCATAGATCATACACCCGTGTTTTGGTTGAATTCCGGGTTGTTTTGGACGTGCCAGAAAAACTCCATGGCGGCAGCCATGGAGTCCGGTCGGCGGATTGCCGGAGAAGGTGATCGGGGTGGATAAATTGCAGTTTGGCCCCTAGTGGTTCTCCTAATTTACACGGATAATATTCTAGTTTTAAAAATATACAAATATCATATTTATGTTTTAAAATTTTATAATATCAGGATTGTTGTTTAGTTATTTCCAAAAATAGTATTTTCTTTTTATAATATTTTCGGAAAAATTGTTTTTAATTATTTAAAATTCCAAAAATCATTATTTTAATTCTGAATTTTTTTTTAAAAAATAAATCTTAATTAATAATTAATTATTTTTAGTAAATATTTAATTATTTAATTAATCAATTAATTTAAATATTAATTGATTGATTGATTTAATTAGTTATTAATTAATTTTATTTGATTATTTAATTAGATTTAAATATTTCTTTTGATTTAAAAATTTCGAAAAATAATTTCGAGCTTTAAAATATTTTTTTAAATTATGTTCAAGGCTTGATAATTATTATTAAATTATTTGAAAGTTAGATTCAGGTGTTCAGACTCTATTATTTAATTATAAAATTATTCGAAGACCCGTTTTAACTCTAAAAACTATTCAAAAATTCATAATAAATACTTAGAAAATTATTTTAACCCCGTATCCTCTCTGAAAAATTATTTTGATCGAATATCCTGTATGTTATTTGCTAAGTGCTATGTGATTTATCCTGTATGCCTATGTGGTTATGTTTGACTGTTTTAGTCATGACTTTCAATCCGTAAATCTGATTTGGGTATAATGAAGGGTATATATAAATGTTTATGACGTCTATGTGATGATTAGAATGATATGAGATTGAGTATTAATAGATACTTGTGATGCCTAGAAGAGTAAGCGAGGCATAGAAAAGAAAGTCAGTGATCAGTAAATAGAACTAAAGTGAAGAAAAAGAAAGCAAGTGATCGATGAATAGAAACAAGGCATAAAAAAGAAAAATGTTGGAAAAGTAAAACGGTGATATTAGTACAAGTAAAGTTGGAAATCATCTGTGATAAGGCAAGTATTTCTGAACCTTTTTCAAGATATATTGCAAATATTTTCGAACTTTCTTATAACATGTTACTAGTATTCAAAATAAATTATGTTTTAAATTGCAAGCGCTTTAAGCTATTCAACCTTGAACCCTGATTCTTATTGATCTTGAGCCATAAGCCTTATTCTTCATAAACCACTGAATGTTGAATTCTCATATATGAGCCTGACATATACAATACTACTCCACAAATACATATCTACCACATACTGATTTCTGATATTGAATTGCTTGACATACCAATCCTTATGCCATGTTTAATAGAAGACCAAACCTTCTAACTCTTGAACCCTTGGTCTTCAACTTTCTAATTCTTTCTTTGATTGAAATCCAACCTTTATGATTCCATTGTTATACCTTTTTGGAATTATGAATCACCCTATACTTCGAGATAAATGTTGTTTATAATTCAGTTTATTGATTTACATCGTTTATCATATTATTATTTTAGAATTGGATGGTTTTATAAATGTTGACCAGATTCGTGGTCAGACCGGATTTATGGTCATATTAGGCCAATGCGTTCCTTGTATCCAGTATAGAGAGCAGAGCTGTGTGTCTTGCTCGGGGTTAGTGCGTGACTGATTAGCAGCCTAGCCTTGGATTTTTTTTAAAAAAAATGAAAGTAAATATCCAATTCTAATCATTGCATATCCAGAAACTTTATCCTTATGAATTATTTCAATTGGTCATTGTTTACTCTCAATTATTGCTATTATTACTTGCTGAGCTAGTTAGCTCACTCTTGCTAACCTTTTTAAGTTTTCAATAGCTGAAAAGAAAACTATCTGTAAAGAGGCTTCCAAGTCTAGTGTGTGAGCTAGGATTCCAGGTTATGTTGGATCGAGCTAGCAGGAGCTTTATATTGTAGATGAGTTATGCAAGATTATAAGAATAATACCATTATAAGATGTAAGTTGAAATAGTTGGGATTTGGTATGATGTAATAAAATATAAGGTTGTGGTTTGTTTTCATACTTGAACCTGTTGCGATCCATGGTTGTGAAAAGAAAGGTCAATACATATAATATTTTATATACAGGTTTATATATTGTGTGTGTGTGTTGTGAGCCCCAAACTTCTGACCCGGTTTTGGAGGGCGTCACAGGTTTGGTATCAGAGCTACAGATTATAAGACACTGAAATAAGCCTAGATTGTCGGGAATGGATAGTGGGTTAGGATTAGGATTAGGAATTAGAAAGATAGGACGTCGAGAGGTTGAGTGCGACTAAATTGTAGGTTTTGGTATGATTCGTGATGAGATTCGAGATTCTTATCTAGCGATGAGATTGTCAGATAGCGGTGATGGCATATTCTTTTATCCCAGGATCGTCTGATCATTCGGAGCATTCAGTCGGAGGACTATCATCTGATTCACGCCCTGTTCTTCCATCCGTGTTAGCCATATCACCTTTTATCTGATTCTGGGACCACCAGATATTCAGCTGTGAGCACATCTTTTCTTTCTATCCTACACCTTGTTTTATACCATCATAGATGGTGAGCATCAGTTCCAGCCTTTCTCAACGCAAGTCGAGACGAGGGTAAACTTTCCATTAAAGTCGAGTAAAGCTCCAATTGCTCCCATCTGCCAATCAAGTCAAGCCTTTCCCAAGGCAAGTGTTTTAACCTACCTTTTTGTTTATACTGCAAGATAGTGTTAGCCCAGTTTTTATATATGATGCGAGTATTCTAATTCACCTAGATATATATGATCCAAGTGGTTTCAAATCTATCTTTCGTATTATTTGCAAATGCCATGAACCCTCAAGTATCTATTGCAAGTAGTTTAAATTTGCTTGGAGATTTCTATGCAAGTAATTCGAAAGTCATACCATGCTAATATACCAAGTAATTGTGATGTGGAACCCTGTGCAAGTTATACTCACACTACAAGGATTTTGCTATCCCACAACAGTTTTTCACCGTTATCTAACCTCAGAATTTCCCGCTGACTATCTAGCACTCGTCTGATAGTATATCAGACAACACTTTTTTTAACCATTGTTAGAATAATTTAGCACACAACAGATATGAATACTTGTTAGAATGTAGAAGAGACAACACTACAATGTGAGAACTATTGTTGAAAGAAATATAACACAACAGTTTCCAGAGGTATAGACAACGGGGAATTTGTGTTGAGTTAATGTTTCCAATATTTTCCAAATTGTGTTGTATGTCTGTTTCAGACAATGGTAATTGTATTTACCTATTGTCTCAAAACTTAACAACAACTGTTTTGAAAAAAAAAAAATTCTAGTTTATTTAGACAATGGTTTTAATATCTAATTGTTGTTTAGTGTTATCTTAAATCTCTTCAGACAATTGTGTGTGTTGGAGTCACATTGTGATTTTTATTTTCAGACAACACTATTTCACTTCCATGAGTTATTGGAATGTTATTGACACAATGGTTTTAATTATGTACCCATTTGATTACATAACATCATGCAATGGTTCCTTTTGCTTTCTTTTAGGTTACTTGTTGTTTGAATCAGTATGGTACAATGGTTCTTTTTTCTTTTAAAGACCATTATCTGTGAAACTACATATTTTTTATAAATTGAATTAATATTTAATACACCTCCTGCATAAACCTAAAACTAAATTCAATCCATTCACAAATCCACCTGACCAGAAATAAAATAAATCTATAAACAAGCCAAATCATAAATTAGCAATTTCTTAATCCATCAATAATGCAACCTAACCAACTAAAATAAAAACAGTGACCATAGACTATACGACGTTCAAGATTCATCATACATAAACTACAAGTTCAACAAACCAAATATTCAGGCATTCAAACCAACATCAAGCAGCCACATCCAAATTTACATAACAATTCACCAACTACATAAACTTAAAGTTGCACTTCCCTAAATAGTTCAAAAGCGAATAGTTCAAAAGCAAAGAAACTGATCTAAAACCTAAGTGGCATGGCGTTTCATAAAGTACTTTGAAAAATCAATTCGGATCTCGTTGATTTCATCAGCGGAATAAACCAATTTTGATCGACGCATCCACAGAAAAATCATGAAATTTTTTTGTTAAGTCACATATTTTACGGTACAAGAGTAAATACTTATTTGGTCAGAAATTCAAAGAAATTAAAGTTCTCACCTTAGTAACAAAGTCAAGCTCCTTATCATGAACAATTTCTTTCATGTATCACATAAAAAATAGCCCACAATCCTTGTTCCCGGTCTGCACTGGAACTCCCTGAAAATTGTAACAAAATTTTAGTTATAATTTCATATACGACATAAATGAAACATGATTAGAATAAAACTGTCCCGCCATATTTTCCGATAATATTATCTTCTTGACAACCTAATTCAAATCCTCCTTGTACAACTTAATGGCAGTGTAACGAAAATAATATATATATATCATTAAATACACATAACACTATAAAGTATGGTGTGACAAGCTTTACAAGTGAAGACTGAATACTAGAAGGGGACTTACTTTTTGACAACATCAACCAATTCACCATTTGCAATTCGATGTTTAAGAGGGTCCATGTAGTAGACTATCTCTGCATCCGGATTTACCACCGTCAACGTCCAGTGGTTCCTATCAAAACATATCATTATTACTAAAATAAAAACAAGCAGTAAAATTCTTAAAATCAGCAAATCAGTAAATTGTCATAAATTATGACACTGATTGCAACAACTTGCAATTAACAATTGTATTAAAATATGAAAGTTAAAATTTTCGTAAAAATTCAACTCAAAAGTTGGAAGAGATATTAATGGTTTTTATATGATATAATAAATATTATCTCGTCTTTAAATTTGTATATAAAAATTTCATGTTCAATTAAAATACTACATGTACGATTAAGTTGAATATCTAAAATTCAACTTTAGTAAGGCATGTTATCATTAAGCTAGAATCTTAAATTCAAACATTTTATTTAAGTTAAATGTTAAATTATCGTAAACAATCAACTTAAAAAATGAAACCTGCAGTTAATATTACAAATTCTAGCAAATTGTCTGAAAACGTGACGAAGGCAGATTGACCTTTCTATTAAAATTTAGAACCTAAATTACCGTAAAAAAATCAACTTACAATTTAAAAGAAATATTATCAGGTTTAAACTCAAAAATTAACTCTTGCATTTAAATTCTAACTTAAATTATCGGTAAAAATTAACTTAAAATGGTAAGACATATGATCATCTCTAATACTAAAAAAACAAGTAACACTACTAGAAAAAAGACCTCAGACATCGGTTTTTAACCGATGTCTATGTAAAAAATGTATGAAGTTTTCGTGACTGATGTTAAATGTATTTTCTCATAGACATCGGTTAAAAATCGATGTCTTTGTAATATTACACATCGTTTCCCGAAAATTTCTGATGTCTAATTCACATTGATGTTATATAATTGTTTAATGTCAAGTTCAGAAATGTAATATTAGGACGGTTAGGCTTGTTTAAAACTATAACACGCAATCAATATACATCGATTACAAATAAAAAACCGATTTCTATATCTTATTACACATTGGTTAAAAATAAAAAACCAATGTCTATATCTTATTAGAGATCGATCATTTTCTAAGTACCCGATGTCAATGTTGATAATAGACATCGATCATTTTCTAAGTACCCGATGTCAATGTTGATAATAAACATCTGTTGTTTTCTAAAAAACCGATGTTAGTATGATAAATAGACATCGGGTGTTTATTTTTAAATCGATGTTATTGCCCTATTTACATGTTGTAATATACCTTTATTAACATCGAATATTTTGTTTTGACTGATGTCTATGTGATTTTAAGACATTGCTTTTATATGTGTAAAGTCATGTGTATTTATGGTTTTTAACATCGGTTCTAAAAACTGAAAACAACCCTCCTGCAATAAGTTTTATAATGCATATACATGAATTTAGTAAAGTAATCTTCTACGACATATGGATACAAGAATCCCTTCTGCAATAAGTTTTACAATACATGTACATGAATCTGATTTTTTTCATCAAACTACTACTAGTATACTTTGTCACATTATTAAGACAATACTAAATCTGATCTTTTATGTATGCTTAAAAGAGGGAACAAAAACAAACCAAGCAAACCTAACCCCTACTACACCCACCTAGGGATGATCTTCTTGGAGAACTAAATCCAAAAAAAATTGAACAATACAAGCAGCAACAAATAGCATCTTCGCAACTCCAAACTCCATACAGCTCCATACCTGCACTCGAGCAAACCACACCCCGCAGTAAAAAGGCAACCTCAGACACAACAAGCAATGATTCTCCTGAGAGTAAACTTGCACAGCAAAATCACCAGGGAGACAAGTCATAAAATAAAAAGTTGAACAGCAACACCATCCCAAAACTCAAAACTGAACTCATTATTAGAGATTTCTAAAACTTTTAAAACTTGGGGCTAGGTAGTAAATTATACTTAATTTATTGTATCCAAAGTCACGAAACTTATAAAAAATGGACAAACTCAAACATTTGTTCCACGTCACTGAGAGCATTATTTATTACTGGATTCAAACATCGGTAAAGATTTATACAAGAATTTAGCTTAAATACAAAAGTTGTACTGTTTCTAACCAACTACAAATACTTCAAACATATAGAATCATACTAAAATAAATAATCATACTTAATCTATTCATTGTGTAAAGCGCCTCAACCATTTCAAAGGATCAATTTCTCAATACAGCTCCCACCTAAGAAACCAATTCAATGTAAAAATTAATTTTGTAACAAATCAAAATATTTCACCAAAATCAGTATATGCACTTTCTTCCTGAACTGGGCTTCCAGATTTTATGGCCACAATTTAGCAGATTCTACTACAAGAGACGTCACGGCTATTTCAATGCCAGTAGACAAAGTTCCTTTATAGACTGTTCCCGTTGATGATGTATCAATAACATTGCTAAAATCTTCACAAGCTACCTCGAGCTCTCTTCGTTTAAGGCTTGGCACACCTGTGAGGTAAATAGTAAAGTAAATAAGTAGCAAATAATTATTTGCATTTGCAACTATAATTCATGAGATATCATTTTAGGTTTCAACAGAACTGCAAAAATTATGTGATACAGAGACAGTCTTTGGCAACCACAGATTAACAGGGCTTCAAGAAATCAATACACATAACAAGCATCATAATTTAGGACCAGTATTAGTACTTACCAGTTACAAACGCTTTTTGCAATCACTAGTCTACATTTTTAGCAATAAGTTCCTGAGCATACTCATCTCTCTCCGTCTCTGATGATCAGTGCCAGCGGATTCCATAACAAAGGAATTACAAGAAAGGAGAACAAGTAGCCAAATCCTTTGTACCAGTTTAACACTAGGAAACTCGAGCAGAACCTAGAGTTTTGCTATTTTAGTTGGACGGACACCATTTTATTAAACATAATAAGCTCTTTGATCACAGTTTCAAAAAGAAAAGAATTGCCTCTGCATGAAGATAATGTTCATTCTATCACATAAAGATATGAAACTAAGGCTGATACTACTAGAATGACAGAATCAGATGGACAAAAAACATCTATTTCGGTAAGCTGAATTAGTAATAAATGCAATGCTAGCCCGTGAGACCCTTCTTTCAGCAGCCTCTCCATGTTAACAGAAGAGACCTCACTAATATTAGGATACCTCTTGTACACACTCTTGGACTTCCTTGCTAGGCCCATGAAAACTATTTCAGATTACCTACACACACAAGAACAATATACACTTGTCCAAATCCTCCTTTTCCCAGTTTCTTCTCAACTTTGTATGAAGGGGAAGAGCCAACCTAGACCTCTTACATATAACCAATAGTTAATTAAAATTTCTACTACACCTCTAAAAGCCATAACATGTGAGCATAGGTATACATGAATGAAAGTTCTCTTACTCTTACATCACAACACATTAAAAAGAACACAGATGATAGAACTATAGATGTCAATTAAATTAATAAATAAACATTTATATCAAAAAACTTAAAGATGTATGGTTAGACTAAGAGGTGAGAGTGGCGGCCAGGAGTTTTTATAGTAGTTTGAATATATTAAGTTATTGCTTTACTGGTCCAAGAAAAATGGGGAAATTAATAAACTCGGAGTACTTCTTTACCAATTCATGCAGTCAGAACAACAACTTAAAACATCAAACTCTTGGTACCAGTTAACTATCATCATACAGTGTCTTCCACAGTGTACTTAGACCTTGCAATTTATGTTTAACTATTATTAGAAAAATATTTAAAGCACTCTTTTCCTAGATTTTTAGTAGTTCGGTTGAAACCCTAAGCAAATATTTCATGTATGTTTGATATTGTTACATACAGGGAAATCCATAAAATTAGATAACCAACACAGTTCCCCTTGACATAATTAGCTATATACCACTGATATAAAAAATACTATTACACTAAGAATTATTTTAAAAAATAACATATGTACTGGAATTAGCTACCAACATGCTCATTATCACAAGAAAGATCATTGAATATACAACTGCTTCAAATAACATAATCATGCATTTAAATGTATGTGAATCAGGTAGCATGCATTATAATGAAGTTTTTTGACAGTGTGGTGCTTTACTTAACGGGTAGGTAAGTCAACATATGTCGTATGATGCCGTTTACATATATAAATCAAATATCAATATCAAATTTAAAAACCAATGAAACTTTGTAGCCACATAAAACTAGTAAAAGTACTCTCTTACATGTATGTGCTCTCAACAAATAGAACAAAGATGGAGAACAATACAGACCTTTAATTTAGATTTTTCCAAGTACTCCCCAGCTTCCTCTCTCAGGTGCAATATGATTTCAGTTCCACGCCCTAGTGGTTCATTCCATTTGTCCTCTGAAATTGCAAACGGGCCATCAGCCTTCGACTCTCATACATACCTGCAGAAAATAGGGTAGCATTAATAAACATATATGGGTAAAGACAAGTATGAGGACTAGAATCTGGTACAGGTCCAAAATAATGCTTGCTAATGATTTCTACAAAGTCAGCAACCACCAAATTGCCCAATCAAATTAAAGTCACCACTTGTATGCATTTTCTCCACAAAAGCTAAAACACATAAAAATTAAAAAACAAATAAATCAATTAGTTCCTTAATTCATCATAAAAGAACACGAGTAGAGATGTTCAATCTATGAGCGAGGCATTAGCACTAGCTTTACCTGAAGTTCCGGATTTAGCTATGGTTCCCGAGTTCTTTTTCATTCCTGTAACTCTATCACGAATTGAAAGTATTTTACGTTCTATGTCCAACTTGAGCTGAAAAAACCATATCATAAAAACAAGAAATCATAGTTAATTAGAGTACAAACCTTATGAAGCTCACTAAATCTCAAAACCTTTTCAAAAAAAGAAAAACTCCACTAAAAAATATGAACAGACCTAATGGAACAAATTAAACCTAATTGAACAAACATACCGAATTGAACAAACAAACCTGTTTAGACATTATGGTTTCTCGTAGATGGAGTTTGATTAATTGAAGTTGTTCTTCAATTTGGGGTTTAATTGAAGCTCTATGTACTTGAAATCAACTGATATGGTGTATGTGTGAGAGAGAGAGGGAAGTAGAGAGATGGAAGAGAGAGAGAGAGAATGAGGGAGATGGAAGAGAAACAGAGAGAGAGAAAGAGAGAGAGAGAGCGCGCCAGAGAGATATGAGAGTGAGCTGAGAGAGAGTAAGAGCGAGAGAGACGAAAAGAATTTTGTCCTGAAGGGGGGAAACGAGCTATTTTTTGGTTAAGGGGGGAATAATTTGGGGAATAAAGGGGGAAATTTTCCGCGTGTTTTTTTAATTTTTTTAAGTTAACCATCGACAACGGTTGTAAACTCCAACCGATGTATAAAAAACAAAGACATCGGTTATATAAAAAACCGATGTCTAACTAACGTTTCTCATTTTTAAAAAATAACTATTGAAAAAAGTTATTTTCTCGACCGATGTCTAATATAAGCAGTAACATCGGTTTTAAAATAACCGATGTCTAAAAGAACTTTAACATCGGTCGTCTGAGCAACCGATGTCTAAGGACCGATGTCTATTGACAAAATTCGAGTAGTGTAAGGCAGTAGTGTAATACTCCAACATCATTGTAAGGCATAAGAAAGTATTTCCCTTTGCTCGCACCCTTAAAATGTGCATCCAGTGCATGCGACCTATGCGTTGTATTACCGCATCTAGTAGCACCAATCATACTCGGATCAACGAAGCTTATCATGCTCGACATCTTATTCTTTTTCACGTAGTCATTTAAAAAGCTACATACATTATTAAGCCATAATGAGTAAGTGTTCACATTTCAATTGTAGGACAATCCACAAAAAATTAAAAAAAAAGTTTTTATTTACAAGGAAACTTACTAAATGTAGAGGTAGATAACAGACCCTGCCATTTCACCTTTAGAGCAGACTGCATGTATGTCTGATAAGAACATGATCTGCTTTTTTGTCAAGCCAAATGCTTCTTTGCTCAACTAAAAAGAAATAGTTTGGCCATCACTCAACGAATCTTTTGCCCATGTCCACAAGCGATTCAATGGAGATGGATAATTTGGACCCATGTCCACAACAAGCTCTGGTTCAACTTTTTCATCAATTAACTTGCATGACTTCTTCATTTTCTTGGAAAGACCTTTCTTGGCTCTCTGAAAAATGCATGTCAAAAGAGTAAGACATAAAGATACAAATAAACACATACTTCCACTAAACATAATGCAAAAACCCTTCTGACCTTTGGAGCAGAAAAAGCCCGGTTAAGGCTATTGTTTCCCACAGCTATGAGGTCTTTTGGCCATGCAATAAAAGTTCCCATGGCTTCTTGTACAGTAACAATTTCATCGCCAATGGGGAAGGGAATCTTTACGTTGCCTTGAATGACTTGAGTGATTGACACTCTTGCATTTGCTTCTCCAAGTTAGACTCCATGGATAGTATGTTCACGTCCATCAAGAACAGGGTCTTCATCCATCTTTGCAAAAGCAACAATGTTACTCAATGATCCTATGGCCAATTTGCAGTCAGAACTATCTGAACCATCCACTTTCACTTTCTCACATGCATTGTTTTCAACGACATACACACCATTATCATCCTCAACAACAACCTTCTTATCATCTTCACTATCCACCTTCTTATCATCATCACCACCCACCTTCTTATCATCCTGACCATCCACCATGTAATCATCCTCACCAGCCACCTTGTATCATTCTGAAGCTCTTCACCAAAATCAACAAATAAAGTATTAATCATTTTAACATTGTGAATAGCTCTGTCCTCTTCGGTAGAAAAAATCTTTTTTGTAGTTTCAGTTGTATTGGGATCATTGACACCTACATCCCCAACAACCGCACCCTTAGACTGACAACTTGCTTGCTGCGAAGTGGGTTTTGGACTATCATGACATCCACCCCTAGTCAATGATAATTCTGCTCTAATCTTTTCAATTTTTACCGCCCAAAATGCATCTCTCTCTTTGATTATCCTTGGAGTCTCCACTGCCATAAACTTTTGAACTCCCTCCTCTATACGTTCATCCATTATTCTTGCTTTCTTGTGCCTTGGAAGATCAAAGTAAACCAACTGCTTCACGTGGGTTCCTTGACCACGTACTCTGCCTCCATGCTCACGCTTACGAAGGGCCATGGTTAAAATATCATTAGCACCTTCTACTACGACTTTCCCTTCTTTAACCTCCTCCTTTAACTTTTCCTACAAAATTAAGAGTAGCATTTTCTTAATCTTAGCAATACCCATATAAAAAGTCTAATTTGTTTATGTATGTAACAAGTCTAATTTATTTATGTATGACTTTTATTTTTTGTACAAGGAGATAGTTTTTAAAGGTTGAAATAAATTTTCTTTATTTATTAATTGAATTTTTAATTAGTCACATATTTTCATTATTCAATGTTAAAGGTTTTTTAAAATAATTGTAGTTACTTTTAAGAAGTATTTTAAACAAAATGGCCTAGTCAAGATATTTAATTGAATTAAATATCTATTAAGAACTTACAATTTCCTTAGCTTTTTCTACCACAATATCGTTTATAAAATTTCCATCTTTGTCCTTCCTTGCCTTGAGCCAGGTATCTGATCGATCTACCTCCTCTACTTCTGGATGAGATTCAAACTGCATAACATATAGAACATCATATTAGTAATAATATAAGAATGTTAGGAAAATTAGTGTGGAACCAAAATTTAACTTGTTTTATTATCACTGACCCCTTCATTCTTGAGGTTAGCATAATCTTTTCGAGATATTTGATGTGGATATAAAGTCAGCATCCTTCTTTGAACTTGTTCATCATGAATTTTCTTCATAAAAAGCACCGATGAAGTTATATAATATTATTAGTAAAAGTACAAATTGTATGTGAACAAAGGTAACTAGAAGCATACCATAAACTCCTTCGACGCGCGATCAACAACAAATATGTCCCAGTGGGATTTCTCTATAAAAGAATAGTCTGCAGGAGGATATGCCAACAATTTTGCTTAATCCAGATGAGGAAGAATATAATGTTTGGTCAGCCGAAATTTGAACTCCCTCTATTTTTGACACGCGGACCTTAAAACCATCTTCTTGGCTGACGGAGGTATAGTGAAAGCCATCTACATCCATAAGCAACACAAGTATAGTTAAAAAATGCAAGTAATAAAATGCATAGATAATAAGAAAGTAAATGAACTAGATCATTATAATTTTTTACCAGCACACAGTCCCAAATCTTTGTCTTTGTGTCTTGAGGAACAGATTTGAAAGAATCATACCAGATTGGGGGTTTAGTTCTTGCCAGAACTCCTATATATGACTGCATCTCTCCCGCCGCTTTACCATAAGGCTCTCCTTTTGCATTAAAAGACACGGTAAGCTTTATCCCAGACATCCTGCATCTTAGAATTTGGTGCATCGTCACAGTGCCTCGCTTGAGTAGCTTTAGTCCTTGACTCTTGTCACTAGTGCAAACAGCTTTTTCTCTTTTTTTTTCTTGGAAATCTCCTTTTTTATGTTTTCAAATATGGGCTTCCTTTCTACAGATTGTGGGGAAGAACTCGATGGAGTGGGGGTCGCGTTCTTTAAGGACATTGTCTTTTTTAATGGCTTAATGACATTCATGGTAGTTGGATGGGGTGATGATTGACTGGTCTTCTTAAACTTTGTCCTCTTCGACTTTGTTTTCTTTGCCTCTGTCTTTTTTGACTCATTCATCTTCGACTTTCCCTTTTTCTTTGGACTGGCCATAATCTACACAATAAACAAATAAGTATCAGTACAATTAATATTTATTAATCATGGAATGAATGACGTAAAAATAATGCAATCTAATTAAAAATTGATGCATAACTTGATATAAATGCTTCAAAATAAAACAAAATAATGGCCTAAAAACTATTAACACCTTGTCGTAGGTAACACATAACAATCACAACATTACCTAGCAAATACTAGCAACAAGATTCTGTAAAAATTATTGATAATGGACAAGTATGTATAAAAACTAAAAAGCATACTTCATACTCAACATATTATCAGTATATAATCACTACATAATATCATACTTCCGGTACCAAACTAAATTTGACATAATCAACCAACATTCAGCAACTCCATTTCACATAATCAACTCTGTAAACTCTGTTTTAAAGCTTAATGCAATACAGTTTAATGTCATCATTTCAGTTGAGGAATGAGAATTAAAAGTCCAATTCATCCATGTTTTTCTATTTTTTTGTACTCTTTTTCATATTTAGCCATACTCATTACTAATTTCTATGCCTTGTTATCTCTATATCAGTGTACAAACATGCAAACAAACAAACACAAATACATCAAAACTTTCTACTAACATAAATGCATGCAAAGTCAACACATAATGTAAACAAATTAAGGGCCTAAAACAAACATCATCACATGCTAAAACAAATTAAGGGTTTAAAAAAATATTTTAAAAAAATCCCCAAATAATGAAACCTTAAAAATTGATATCAAGGTTTCCAAATCAATCGAACTATTTTAAAACAAATTAAGGGAATATTGAGGTTTTGGACATGTAAAAATCCAAAACCCCCAAATGCGGATGAAGTTCATAACAATAAAAGAAATATGAGTTGAAAATACGTACCGGGAATGGGTTGTTTTGATAATATGGATGAGCTAAAATGGGTTTGAGGTGAGTGAAATTGCCGAAGAAATGGGTTTGAGATGACTGAAATCGCCGGTGAAATGAGAGCTGAGTGAAGAAATGGGAGAAATGGGTTTGGGTGTTTGATTTTGTGAAACTGTTGGGAGACTAAAAGAGTAAATGGGGGGAGAATAAGATAAAAGGGGAGGGAAACTGAAAATATTTTCATTTTGAATCAACAACCCAGATGCTAGAGTTGTTTAGATCTAACGACCCATATATTATCTTTTTTAAGGTCAACAAATATATTATTTCTTACAACGGTTTGTCCAGAAACCGTTGTGTAATTGAACAGGAACATGACTATGGTTACCCGTAAAAATTGAATAATTTGTTCAATTTTTTCATTCACCGGTTTACCATATCGTTAAAATATATTATTATTTATTCTACATAGTGTGCAGATATCGTGCGAAGTTGATTTTATTGACTAGAAAAAATGCTCAGAATTTTTAAAAATTATCTTCTGTGACTTTATAAGGAAAATGAAGCGAAAGTGTTAACCCCTAAACTGAGATACATTGCAGATTAACGGAAAGATGTTTTTAAAATGTTTTTTGAATGATCCAACCGTATGGATGTCAGGGGAAGGCGATTTTATTGACTAGAAAAAATGCTCATAATTTTTAAAAATTATCTTCCATGACTTTATAAGGAAAATGAAGTGAAAGTGCTAATCCCTATACTGAGATACGTTGCAAATTAACGGAACGATTTTTTTAAAATGGGTTTTGGACGATCCAACCATACAGATGTCAAGGGAAGGCGATTTTATTGACTAGAAAAAAAGTTCGGAATTTTTAAAAATTATCTTCCTTGACTTTATAATGAAAATGAAGCGAAAGTGCTAGCCCCTAAACTGAGATATGTTGCAGATTAACGGAATGATTTTTTTTAAAATATTTTTCTGGACGATCCAATCATACGGATGTCGAAGGAAGGCGATTTTATTGACTAGAAAAAATTCTCGGAATTTTTAAAAATTATCTTCCGTGACTTTATAAGGAAAATGAAGCGAAAGTGCTAACCTGCTAACCCCTAAACTGAGATACGTTGTAGATTAACGGAATGATTTTTTTAAATTGTTTTTTGGTCGATCCAACTCTACGAATGTCGAGGGAAGGCGATTTTATTGACTAGAAAAAATTCTCAAAATTTTTAAAAATTATCTTTCATGACTTTATAAGGAAAATGAAACGAAAGTGCTAACCCCTAAACCGAGATATGTTGCTGATTAACAGAATGATTTTTTTAAAATGTTTTTTGGACGATCCAACTGTACGGATGTCGAGGGAAGGCAATTTTATTGACTAGAAAAAAATTCTCGGAATTTTTAAAAATTATCTTCCATGACTTTTTAATAATAGAAATAGAAAGAAGATATAATTTATTAATAATATTTATTAATTTAAATATAATCACACACATTAATCAAAGACATACATTAATATTTACACCCTTAATAATTGTGTTCAGATAAGAACACAATTATTGGGCTCTAATAGTTAGGTCGTTGGTTTCTTTCTCTTATCCATTTCTTTCTTCTTTTTCTCCTTAGTGCTTCTCTTTCTTTTATCATTTCTCTGTTAATTTGTTTTCGGTTACTCTGTTAATTTGTTCATCAAGGCATAATTGTTTCATCTTTTTCATCTTTTTCATCCGCTAATTGTTTCATCAAGGCGACCATATACACTTAATTTTCGGTAAATGTTTTATGAATTCAATTTTATAAGTTCATTTTGATAAGTTTGTTTCAGTGGTTCTGCACCTAATTTGGTTTGAGGTGATAATGGAGAACTTTAATTTGGTTCTTTTTCAATGGTTTGTGGTTATGAGGATATAATGGTTTGTGGTGATGTGGTGATTAATTGTTATTAAAATTTAGTTGTCTTGCTATCCTCTAGAGGAAACGAAGTTGATTTCTGTAGTGACTGTGAGTAAGTGATTCAGGAAACAATATAAACATATTTTAAGCACCCCCGGGAGAAGGGCTTGTTCAAAATCATTCGTGATATCGAACACGATGGATATATGTAATTCATTTAATTCCCTCCTTATATACATATATTCTTTTAATTTTATAGATATAAATCTAAGTCAATTTGTTTTTATTTGTTCTTTTTGGATTTACTTATGTTGCTTGATAATTTGTAAGCTAGCCTATTGCTTTTAAGCTTCGGATTTATTTGGTGTTCTGCGTGCGCATCTGAAAATATTAGGGATAAATCAAATTAGACATGAAATTAGTTAGCTCATTTACGATTTCATTTTATCTTGTTGTGCCCGGATAGAGTTAGTCTAGGGATGCTAACCTATGATCGAATTGAAAGAAAAGCACGACAGTGGGCTAAGCTAAGCAGCCACCTCTACAAAACCTATCACAAAATAAGTAGCACCTATATTATCATAATTTTGTTCTTGAGTAAACGGTTTAAATACCTCTGTTTTGTTATGTGATGGGGGAGCAGATCTACGCAATGGTTCCACGAGATAAATGCCATCTTGTTTTGTTATTGTAATAAAGATATCTTCGGTATATTTTACCTAGTTAATGGGTGTAGTAAACCGAGTTTTTTCCATGAGATAGCGAAACAGGGCTTTCCTGGCTTATATTTATACCTGTTGATGTTCTACTATCGTTCTAATTTCCTTATACTTGTTGATTAATTTGGTTTCTTATTAATATATGATGGATATGTCATGGTTACGAGCTGATAGAAGAACGAAAGAGTTTCAAAGAGGCATTGAAGATTTATTATTGTTTGCATATGGAAAGGGGTATACCGAAGAAAAGATTAGGTGTCCATGCACAAGGTGCGCACATATTAAATCATGGAAAGCTTAAATGGTTAAAAATCATCTTTTTCAATATGGTATTGATCAAACTTATACACGTTGGATATGGCACGGAGAGTCAAATTTAGTAGAAAGTCCTGTACCGACTGAAATAGACAGTACTTCAGAATCTATTAATCAATTTTCCACAGGAATGGATATACCTGAGGACGATGAAGATGATATTTCTTCTGATTCTTCAGATTTTATCAATCATGTTAAAGGTGAACCGAGATTAAGATATTTATTCAGTACACCGCACATTGCAAAAAAAATGACTTGGCATGACACTGGGCGACAAAAGGATGGTAAAATGAGGCATCCAGCTGACTCAAAAACATGGATGGATGTCGACCAAAACTGGCCCGAATTTGCATCAGAGACCAGGAACCTTCGATTAGCTTTATCTGCTAATGGTTTCAATCCCTTTCTTGGAAACCGTACTGATCACTCAAGTTGGCCTGTTTTGCTATCAATTTACAACCATCCTCCCTGGATTTGTATGAAGAGAAGATATATTATGCTCTATTTATTGATATCCGGACCAACTGAGGCAGTAAATGATATCGACGTGTACTTTCAACCACTTATAGAAGATTTACAAGAGTTGTTGCGGGGGAAACAAGTGTATGACGCAAATAAGGAAGAATCTTTCATACTTAGGGGCATTTTATTATGGACAATAAGTGATTATCCAGCCTTAGGGAACTTGTCGGGAAACGTCATTAAAGGTTATAATTCTTGTACTGTATGCATTGATCAAACAAAAGCTACCAGGCTTCTTAATTACCGCAAGACGGTGATCATGAGGCATCGGAGGTGGTTGCCCCGTCATCATCCATATAGAGAGCAAAAATCATCTTTTGATAACACGTAGAGAAGGAGGGTGCTCGTATTCCGTTAAATGGAGAGCAAGTTTTTCAAAGACTACAACATCTGAGGGGTCATGTCTTTGGTAAGACACAAAGCCCACTTCGATGGAAGAAAGGTGAAGCTCGACCCTTATGGAAGAAGGTTTCTATATTCTTCCAACTAGAGTATTGGAAGTTTTTTCCAGTCAGGCATGTCCTCGATGTGATGCACATCGAGAAAAATATATGTGAAGCTTTGCTTGGAACTTTGCTAAATATTCCGGGAAAGACAAAAGATCGGGAGTTTGTCCGTCTTGACATGGCTGAAATGGGAATAAAAACAGAGTTATGGCCAAAAAATCCCGGAAAGAAAGAGAAGGTATCGTTGGCGTCATGGAACTTATTACATGTTGAAAAAAAAATTGTTTGCTCATCCTTTCTTAAAATGAAGTTACTGGATGGATTTTTTTCAAATATCAAGAATATGGTAAATATGGAAAATCTGCGACTTGGTGGAATAAAAATTGCATGATTGTCACACAATATTCCATCATTTGCTTCCAATTTCAATTCGATCAGTACTGCAAAAAGAAGTCAGGTGCACAATTATTAAGTTTTGTCTCTTCTTCAAGGCAATTTGCAGTAAAGTCATCGATATATATAAACTGGAAAAAATCCAATCTCAGTTGGTGGAAACATTACGCCAGCTTGAAAAACACTTCCCTTTCTCGTTCTTCGATGTGATGATCCATGTCTCAATTCATCTTGTGAGAGAGGTTAAACTTTACGGGCCAATATTCCTACGTTGGATATATCCTTTTGAAAGATACATGAAGGCGTTTAAGGGATATGTACGGAATCCAGCTGATCCTGAAGGATGTATTATCGAGGCATATGTTGCCGAAGAGGCCATCGACTGTTTGGTAAATTTTGAAGAAGCTACCATAGGATTACCACGGAATCCTAGGCAAGAGCAGAATGCTGGCACTTGCACCTAGCATATTTGTGTTTTTTGCAAATTAGTAATGACATAAGGCCATATTTTGAGTAAGAAGTTATTGAAATATGTGTGTGTGTTATTTCCATATTTTGTGCATTTTGATTAATATATACTCGCAGGGAGCATATGGCATCTTTGATGACGAGATTCAAACATCATGAGAATGATGATGTCTAGCTAAAAAATAAGCAAAATGATTTTTATTTGGTTTTAACTTTATATGTAGGCCTAATTAATATGCTCACAATAATTAGTCATACTCAAAGATGTTAATTTAACAAATCTAGAACTCCACACTATCAGTTTCTACATATTTCAAATTCAGTAATTATTAATTTTCCTCGGATGCATATTACATTTTTGGTACATTACAAAGAGAGTGATTATCACACAAGAGAAGAATGTAGTAAAATACCTCTCTCAACCTTTATTTTCTAGTTTTACCTTAATAAAAGACTTGTTATTTTACATGTTGTCTCTCTACTATAATTTATGTTTCGTGTGTGTTATTTTTACATTTTTCAAACTTTCCTTTATACCACTAAATAATAGTACTGCCACTAAAATGATCTGCTTGTGCAACTAAAAGTTCAGATATAAAATAAGGGGAAATATAAAAAACAATAGATCTATAATAAAAAAATAACTAAAAAAATGCCTCACTACTTTCATATTTTTATAGTAGCATGAAGAAAATTTAGTTTGTTTAAAAAAGGTGAAAATAGGAATAGCCATGTCTATCATGATAATTAAATATTAAATACTATAAATATAGAAATAATTCAATATGTTTTTTCTCACTAAAACGTAATGAACCTCTCTTTTATTATTTAACTTATAAAATTGTATAATAATTTAACTTTCCTGCTCTGGCTAAAATAATAAATTTGTATACATTAATAATTTGGTTTGCACAATATATTTGAAAGGCGTGGCCACCCACACTATTGTGGAAATTAATAACCTTTTAAGTTAAATTTATACTTTATCAAAAGAATTTATATAATTACATTTTGAAACACCATATAAAATTGAAACCATAATATTTCACTCCGTAGTATTATGAAATAATTAGTTTTAAATAAAAAATTTTGGACAGATTGAATCAAAATTGTTGGACGAACACAATACTATAACTGACGAGATAAGGTGGATGGCAGAAGGCCCGAACAAGATTGTGCCTACATTTAGCGGATATGAAATCAATGGTGTTACTTATAGCACGAAGGAGCGTAATGATAAATAGCAAGTTCAATGCACTGGTGTTTGTGTGGTTGCACATACAATGCTTTTGCACGGTAAGGATAAGAATATTGAACATACTTCGCACACCTACTATGGAGTTATAACAATTATTTGGGAGTTAGACTATAACAAATTTTGAGTTCCTGTATTTCGTTGTAATTGGGTAGATATGAACAAAGGGGTTAAGGTAGATAACTTGGGATTTACACTGGTTAATTTAATTAAATTAGGCTTTATAAATGATCCTTTTGTGCTAGGTAAACATGTTAAGCAAGTATGTTACATTGAGGATCCTCTTGAAAAGAATTAGTCTGTTGTGTTGAAATTACCGGAAAAGAACTACTATGACCACTATGATGACGATAGAACTTGAGAATAAGTTACATGTGCCAACGTTCCCAAATGATGACGAACATGACGAGGAAAAAGCTAGTTATATGAGGGACGAAGAAGATTGGATCCAACTTTCATGATGGTAATAAATTACACTTGTTTTAAATTTGAAGAAGAGTACACATGTTTGCCTTTTATTACTATTTATTCACAATAATTTCTTCTTAATTTCTTAAATGATTCTATTTGTTGAATTATATATTTTTTAGTTAATATGTGTCATTTACGATTACTGTCTTAATATGCATGAATTTATGAGTTTTATAAATTTTAATATATCTTAATTATTTGGACTCTTCCCTGTATTTGGTTCCAAATAATTATACTACGTATACATTAAGAGTGTCATAAACCGTGTTCCTTTAATATTTGTTAATGTTTAATTTTTTATTTTGATTTCAGTGAATGATCCAATTTTTTAGGCTCATTTGAAACTACTTAAGGGCAAGAAAATTTAGGTCATTTAATGATGATGGAACCTGCAGGGTTTACAGATGATGTTGATCAAGTTGAGACGATGTTGATCAAGCTGAGGTAGAAGAAATTTTAACAGTTTGGCCAATTTGGGTGGACACCACTGTTTGATCGTTTTCTTGTTTTCCTAGTTGGTGCCTTGTACTCTACTGTAATACGCTTCTCTGCCAACATAATATTATGTTTTGTGTAGGCATTAGGATTAGTTTGTTTATTTCTCGATTCATGGATTAACTTATAAATTTTTGTAAGTAATTAGTTTATTTGATGAATGCAATATGTCCATTATTTACTCTCTTTAAAGAAATGCAACAGTATTTTGCAGCTGTTGTGTACTTTAAAGAGAGTAAAACTTGACATGTATACTCTTATCACCAAACTTAGAATTTAAAAGTTGAAACCATGATGAATATAAGTTAATTGTGATTTTGGTGGATTGTAAACTTGTCAATTTATGATGGTATTTGGTTGTATAATCCGATTTTATTTGACTTGTCCATTTGAGGAAGTATTTTTTGATTGCTAGTCTATTGGTCGGATGATTTATGGTTTGTAAATTTCATGGCTGGATGGTTTTGGATTGGTTTTCTGGGGTATTGATATGTACAAGTAATTTTTTTTATTGCCATTACTCAACAGACAATGGTTACTCTCACAATCTGTAAAACAGTCTTCTAAATAAGGTGTTCAGACAACGGTTCTATAGACTCATTATCTATATGAGCTTTCCATTTAATACCATTTAACAATGGTATGCAAAAACCATCGTTTGATGGCTAACCAGACAACTATAATAAACACTTGTTTGAATTACACAACATAAAGGCCAAAACTGTTGTCTCAGACTAAAAAAACTTAGTTTATTAACAACGGTTTTGAAGTGTTGTGGTTAAAGACGTTTTACAATAGTGCATTTCAAAACGGTTGTCTTACTTGGTAATAGAAAATCAAAAAGCCAACACTTTCAAAAAATAGCTATAATTGTTGTTATAGAACCAATCAGACAACAGTTTTTCATGTCATAGAAATCCACCATTATCTGTCAATTTCGGACAACGGGTTTTTTTCACCGTTGTTTAAGATGTGTTATCTGATAGAAAAATAATTGTAGTGTCAGTAACCTTATCTTGATGCCTAAAACTCATCTATCCCTTAAAAGTCATTCATGATTGCTTGATAACCTTATTCTTACTCCTAAAACATGATACCCTGTTATAGTTTGAACTGATGCTCACCTTCTTTATATTTCAATACCTATGTCTTATCTGTCTATCCTACCAGAATTTCCCGTCTTATGAATTAATAGCACATATGAGAATGGATTCGAGAGCTACAGCATATGGTGAGTACACGAGATATTAAGAAGGGTGATAAGAAACCTAAAGAGAAGATTCATGTGTTTCGAAGAATAACTGCTACCAGGTTATATGGAGCCACTAGTAAGTATTCCACCTATGGTTATCTTGTGGAGTGAGATAGATGGATTTCAAAGAAGTTTGAGAAGATTGGAAATCAAAAGTTTTCTTAGAAATAGATGATGATGTTATGACCAAGCATGATACTTATAGAAATAATGTGATGTGATATTAGTCGACCTTGTTTTATAAATAGATTTGATGATTACTAGATAGACTTATTATACTTAGTAATCATAAGAGATAATGATAAGAGTGTTACCGGTATGGAAGACTGGAAGTGAAGTTATGAATAAGATAATATGCAACGATAACTGGAGTTTTTGTCGACCAATAAAGATAAAATTAACCCAATAAAGGGTAGAAGGTATATGGAAAGGAATGAGCTCTTATCTGAATGTTTTCCTAATTTGATACTTGGTAGTGGAAGAGAAGGACGACAACCAACTCATATAGTAATGACGACCAGGCGTGTGATTTCCAAAAATTTAAACAGTTTTCAAAAGAGATTTTCATAATAAAAAATTTCTAAAAGTCCTTTAAACAAATTAAGTTTTGAAAACTTGGTTGTCAAACTACTAATTGACTTTCTTGTTTGCTATAAGATTCAGATTATCGAGAAGAACACTTGTTCTAGAAGTTAGTATTCTTCATTTAGCAATCCAAGTGGACCTGCTATTATCGAGAAGATTTAATTGTTTCTAACAGGAGTACAAATATTACTTGATAAGTATAACAACAGAACCAATGAACGGAGAAACTATTCATCCAATTTCTGAGACTATTAAAGTTCGAAGAATACGTCCATTTACAAGAAGCCGAGTAGGAGCAAAGAAGATTGAGAGAATCTCCAGACTTTTCTAAAGGAAGAATGTTATTAGAAAAGGAGTCGATATGTTCAATGATCGGTAGCGTAAGAAAAATTTGAAGTTATGATTGTAAATCTCGTAATTGTGCAAATAGGGTCAAATTATAAAAATATTGAGCATGGAAGCGTGATGTTAAAGATACAAGACCTAATGAATGGGAATTTATTCTAATGATCAATTAAAGAAGGCATTTCAGTGAACTTTCTAAAGTTAATATATGACTCGGAATGGGATCTGTTGATCGGACAAGCATTGAAGCTGTAAATAGATGAATTGTGGATGGCGATCTATGATATCATTCTTTTCTATACTACTATATATTCTTATGAATCTTGAATAAAGTATGAACTTCTTTCATGATCAGCTCTATGAGGTGATAAGGAATTTGTTGTATTTCTTTCAAAATCATTTTTCCCTCAAATTTTGTTTTCTGAATGAGACAAGCAATGTTATGATGTGACATTTTGTTGAAATAGCGAAGAGTTTGGTGGAACGCCACCTAATCATGTGTTCTATGCCTTATAGTATGAAAGACTGGCCATCTTGAGTACAAATATGTTTGTTTCACTCATATCCAAATCATCATTTATTCCTTCTTCTTCAATCATAATATATTGATTTATGGATCCTTCCAATTGTTTCCTTGCACTCTTATTCCTTACAAAAAGGGTTTCCAGTAAGAATCATATACACAAATTCCTTCTTGTATAAGGTCTAATTTTTGAATATTTTGAAAGGAAGTTAAATGAACCCGTATAGTAGATGGAGTTATGTGGATAATTGCAAGCCAATAAAGGGTGGACATTTACGTGCAGAGAAGAACCATTATGCCGATAATGTGGTTGTTATGAGGACATCAAATCAGAAGCAGAAATCTTTATACATGATACGTTGCAAGTATGAGATTTTGGCGTGAATTGGAGTAATTAAAGAACCATATGAGGTAAATTAACTTGAAGAATAAGAAAGTGAAGTTGCGTATATCGGATAAGGAAAAGAATTAATTGGACAACGGAATCGAATGAAGAAATCCGTAATAATAACCAGATAATCAATTAATACATTATGAAGATGAAACATACCTCAATCATGTGAGAGATATTTTTCATGAAGATTCAAGATCGAAGAAGTTCTAGTTACGAATAAACTTCAAGGGTATTCTTCCAGGAATGGTTGGGTTTTCTCACTAAAGTAAATGACTTATGGAAAATTTGATACTCATAATCGAACCGGTGAAGGAAGTTCAGTATAAAAAGGCATAAGTGGAGATGAAGGTATGGGGGTTTCACTGTAATAATTTTTAAGAAATGTTGCTTTAAAACCAAATAAATTCTTTCATAAGATCATGATAGTTGAGACCATATGTTGGTTATCAAAAGTTGAACAAGTTAACAAATAAGAATAAGTGTATGTTTTCAAGGAAGGATAAATTATTAATTAGAAAGCTTGAATCGAAACACGAACTAGAAGGATTCTAGAATAATTTATAATTGTACTCAGTAGTGATATTTTGTTATAATCAGAAGATATGATTAAATGTATGGTATAATAAGAATTATTTGCTATAATCTTAAGTTGAACTAACGATATGAGTTATACGGGTTAGTATTATGTATGGTGGTGAAATGGTGAGTTTAGAAGGCAGAAGTTGATTGTTGGTTGTGTGATTGATTGTTGGTGTCGGCTTGAGTCCGACTTGTAGTCAATAATATAAAGGAGATGCTGCCCAAATTTTCATCAAATACCCTACTCTTAAAAATAGAAAGAATACTTCCATGTGTTATTGATATTCATGTTGATACTCCAAATAATTGTGATCTTGTCTCCTAAAAAAAGGGTAGTTACAACAAATCCGACTATATATAATTGGTCTTTAATTTCATTTAGTTAGTCATCACTTGGTGTAATTGATCAATTAAGTGAGATAATTGGCTAATTTTACCAATTAATGGTCAGTTAGATGGAAATCGATTCCAATTAGATTAAGTCAAATTTTGATGTGACTTTCAAATTCGAAATCAAAGCAACACTACAACATTTTTGCAATCATACAACTTTTTTTTCGTTGTCTGAAAGGTAGTTTTTCCGTTGTCTATCCAACACTCGTGTGATCGAAGGTCGGACAACGGTTGTTAATACAGTTGTAATAAGGGAGATTCAACAACAATGTTTAATACTGGTTACAATCTGGATGACACAACAGTTGTTTTAGAAAAACTATTGTTGGAACATTTTTAACATGACAGTTTTCTTAGTAATAAACAACGGTTTATTTATGTCAAGAGAAAGTTCTAAATTTTCTTTCCAATTTTAAATATCTTTTCCAAACAACAGTTATTTTATCCATCTATTATTTATATAACAGAACAACAACAGTTATTTTCAGAGGTAGTAATATAAGTATCTTTTAGACAACAGTTTTAGGGTGGTGTTATAATGCAAAAGAGATAACACGGGAACTATTGAAGAAACATTTGTAACACAACAGTTTTACTAAGTAATAGATAACAGGGAGTCAATGGCAAGAAAAAGTTCAAAACCAATTCCTTATTATTCAAGCAATGGTTTGTTTAAAGCAACAGTTGTGTAAAACCTTTTAAACCAATTCTTTTTATATTGTGTTCTAAGTCATGTCTTCATAGTTCAAACAACAGTTAATACCTAACTGGTGTTATTGAATTGTTGTTTAGAAAATGGCTTATATTTTGACAAAATTATGTACTTGAGGTAACCGTTGTCCGAAAATGATACAATGCTTACTTTTGTTTTAAAACCCAATTATCTTATTAGGTATATGCATTTTGCATATCAATTTCATATGTAATTAAAACCAGCTGCATAAAAAACCACAAAATATAGGCCCCTTCCAAAATAAAAACACCATAATCCATACCATAATCCAAAACAAAATCATACCATAATCTAGGCCCCTGCCAAAACAAAACCAATTCATTACCATACCATAATCCATACCATACCATAATAATCCATCCGTTCGACAATCCAAAACAACCAGATCTACCTACCAAACTACCAGCAATCCACCGAACACAAAATACATTATCGCAAGTCTACTTATCACCAACTACATACATAAAACATCCACTTTACGATAAGTTCAAACGAGTCTATTTGTCAACATACGATAAGTTCAAACGAGTCTACTTGTCAACATACGATAAGTTCAAACGAGTCTACTTGTCACCAACTACATACATAAAACATCCAGTTTATGATATGTTCGAAAGAAAAAAAATGCGAGGACCTAGTTTGCACAATGTTTCATAAAATATTTTGCAAACTCAACCCTGATCTCTTTGATGTCATCCTCGGTGTAAACCAGGTTTGATCTACGCAGCCACTGAAAAACCATCCAAAATTTTGTATAAGTAACATGTTTTACCCTTATAAGAGTAAATACAAAGTGGATGAAAAGGCCCACAGATAGTCAATTGTCACCTTATTAGCAGAGTCCATCTCCTTATCATGAATGATTTCCATCATGTATCACATCACAAATAGGCCACAATCCTTGTTCCCGGTCTGCACTGGAACTCCCTAAAATATCAAACAAAAATTCATTTAAAATATCCAGTCTCCTTTAATAACATAATTAATATATGATCACAAAAATAAATAAATACCATCATGTTCTCCCACAATACTTTCTTCTTCGAAACCTTTTTCAAATCCTCCTTGTACATTTTAATGGCACTGCAACCAAAACGAGATATATCAAAACATAAAATAACCACTGCAAAACATGGTCGGGAAAGATTTACAAGTCAAAACTTAATAATCAAATTTTACAACATGAACTCTTACTTGTCGACAACATCCACCCACTCTCCATTTGCAATTCGGTGTTTAAGAGGGCCCATATAGTAGACTACCTTTGCGTCTGGATTGACAACTGTCAAGGTCCAGTGGTTCCTACGAAAAATAAACAGAGGTGCTTGTTAAGTAGTAAAGCTTAAATTTGATGCTTTTTTGTCACCCAAAAAACTTAAATATCATCAAAAAAAATTACATTTCTATTGAATTAAAATTAACCTAAAAATTATTTAAACTCACTAATTGTGAAAAATAATCCAAAATGTGATACTAGTAGAGTGTAATTTACCATAATAAACATGATGAGATATAACATCAAAAATTGAAGGCTCATACTGATAAAATTTAAATTCCGGTAAATAAATCAACTTTAAAACTGAACCTATACAATTATCATCAAATTTGAACTTCAAACCTAACATGTAGTAACAAAATTAATTAAATACTGTAAGGCATTTGATTACTTTTATATTAACTTCAAAAATGTCAAGGCAATTGATTACATTTATACTGAACCAATGCAATTAATATAAATTTCAACAACAAATATTATCGAGTTTAACTATACAATTGAACCCATTCCTTAAAAATAAAAGCTAAATTCTTGAAAAAAATTAATAAAAAACTGGCAAGGCTTAACAGCTTAATAACTTGGGATAGTAAAAATACTTACACATCATTGTACAGCAGGAGAAAATGTTGCCCTTTCCTAGAATCTTTAAATCTTGTACACAATTCACGCGACCTCTGCACTGCACTGCCACATCCAATGGCACCGATTGTGCCCGGATCTACAAAGCTAATCAGGTTGACCATCTTATGCTTCTTCACATATTCATTCAAGAAGCTACAAATTAAATTAAGCAGTCCTTAGTAAAGATTGTCATATTTATTCCAAGGCTATATTCTCCGAAAAAACTTTGAATGAAAAGCTTACTGAATAAAAAGGCAAATGACAGAGCCGGCCATTTCACCTCCAGAGCACACTGCATGTATATCAGATAAGAACATGATTTACTTCTTGGTAAAGCCAAATGCTTCTTTGCTTAGCTCAAAAGAAATTGTTCGACCACCACTCAAGGCTTCCTTTGCCCATGTCCACAAATATTTCATTGCAGAAGGATAATTCGGACCAATCTGAACAACAAGCTCTCGTTCAACATCTTCAATTACTTTATACATCTTCTTCATTTTCTTAGCATGGGCTTTCTTGGTTTGCTAAAACAATTGCAAATAAAAATAATTAAAAAAACAAACTAAACAAACACATAGTATATATATTAACCATACTAAAAAAACATTCTGACCTTGGCGGCCAAAACATGAGATGTAGTGTTATTGTTTCCTGCAATTATCATGTTTTTCAGCCATGTAATAAAAGTTCCCATGGCTTCTTGAACAGTCAAAATTTTATCCCCGATAAGGAAGGGAATCTTAGCATCTCCTTGAATGACTTTAGTGATAGACACCCTTGTGTTCTTTTCTCCAAAACTTACTCTATGGATAGTCTTCGCATGTCCTTCGGGAACGCGTACTTCATCAATTGTTGCACAAGCAACAATGTTTCTCAACGATCCAACAACCAATCGGCATACAGAACCACCCGAAGAATCCATTTTCATTTCCTCAACATCCCTTCCATTATCATCCTCATCCGCCACCTTTTTATTATCCTCAAGCTCCACCGCTAAATCCATAAACAAATTATCTATCAATGTCACATTTTTATGAACACCTACATCCACATCCACATCCACATCAACCCCATCCTTAGAGTGACAGCTTGCCTGCTGGGAATTTGGTTTCAGACTACCATCATGTTGTACACCATTTTTCGATGAATGTGCATTGTATTTTTCAAATTCAGCACCCCAAAATGCATCTCTCTCTTTAATAATTTTTGGAGTCTCCTCTGCCATGTACTTTTGAATTGCCTCACATACCCTTTCTTCCACTGTAGTCACTTTTTTTTCCCTTAGAAGATCAAAATAAACCGACTGCTTCACATGAATTCCCTGACCACGTATTCTACCTCTGTGCTCAGGCTTACCGAGCACCATTGTTAACACATCATTAGTACCTTCAACATTAAGTTTTCCTTCCTTAATCTCCTCCTTCATCTTTTTCTACAAAAAATTAAGTAACATTTTTTACCATAAGCACATACATCCTTTAAGCACATTCATCCTTTAATTAAAATATTACACAACTAACACCAATTTATTTTTACTAGTTATAAGAACATTCATGCTTTAATATATTTAATTTAATAGATTCAATTGCAAGCACAAGAGACAACTTAGTTTACTTGGTGGTACAGGGGACCCAGTAAGTACATTCATTAACAAACTAATCCAAGGATAGAAAATATTAAAATAAAATATTAACCAACATAGAATACAAAATCTAGACACTTAATATTATGAACCAATTTTCAATGTAAACATGTGTATTTGACTCTCTTAGTGAACACGGGATTATTAAAATATATAATTAATTACTAATATTAAATATGATACAATCAACATGCTACTAGCAGTAAAGGCATACAAACAAATCCTAAGTTAAACTAGAGACCACTAATTCGAATTATACATTGTAATAGAAAAAAATGAACTATAGATTTATAGGCTTCATGTGTATATAATTTATTAAAATTTAACTTTTGAAACTTCAGTTCTTTATTAAAAAATACACAAACATGTGCATCAAATAGAATCGACATTTATATTAATAACTTACAATTTCCTTAGCTTTTTCTGCAATTTCATCATTTAAAAAATTACCATCTTCGTCCATCCTTGCTAGGATCCAAGTGTCCGACCGATCTACTTCCTCTGCATCTCGATGAGATTTAATCTACATTTACATGTAAAGGATCACCTTAGTAACAACATAAACATGCTTGTAAAATTAATATGAAGCAAAAAATGTTCATGTTGTTTTATTATCACTAACCTATTCATTCTCGAGATTAGCATAACCTTTTTGAGACATTCAATGTGGATATTTACTCAGCTTCCTTCTTTCTTGTTGTTCTTTATGAATTTTCTTCATAAAAAGCAGCAATAAGGTTAGAAGATCATAAGTAAGTAAATATTAAAATGAATAAAGCTAAGTAGAAATATACCAGAAACTCAGGCGACGTGCGATCAGCAACAAATATGTCCCAGTATGATTTTTCTATCAAAGTAAAATATGCAGGAGGATGTACAAAAAATTGAGGTTGATCTAGATGAGGAAGAATGTAGTACTTGGTCAGCCGACATTTAAATTCCCTCCGTTTTGCCCCGGCCGATCTGAATACCAACTTTTTTGCAGACTCAGGTACAACATAAGCCATCTACGTACATATACCAACAAATTTAAAGTTAAAAGGTGCTAGTTAATGAAGAACAAATAATAAAAATAAAAGTTAAAATGATGGAAGTTATTTATATTCATTTTACCTGCACACAGTCCCAAATTTTTGTCTTTGTCTCTTTAGGAACACATTTCCAAGAATCATGCCAAATCGGGGGTTTTGGTTCTTGCCAAAACTCCAATATATGATAGCATCTCTTTACCTTCTTCACCATATGGCTCTCCTTTTGCATTAAAAGACACAGTAAGTTTGATCCCTCAAATCTTGTGTTTCACAATTCGGTCTATCGTTACACAACCTCGCTTCAATAGTTTTAGTCCTTGAGTATTGTCCAGTTTGGTAACAGCTTTTTCTCGTTTTCTTTTCTTTGATATTTTCTTTTGTAAGTTTTCAGAAATGGCCTTCTTCACAATTTTTGGGGGAGAACTCAATGGAGTGGAGGTCTCGCTGTTCGTGGACTTTGTCTTTCTAAACGCCCTTAGCACACTCATTGTCCTTGGATGGGGTGAAGATCGTGTCTTTTTGAACCCATTCCTGTGAGACGCTTTCTTTTTCAAATTTCCCTTATCTGCCTTGGTCTTCTTCTTAGGAGTAGCCATAACCTATAAAGTACACAAACAAGGAATAAGTACAACATTAACATGACAGTAAACTCAATAAAACTCAAAGACATTACAGGTAAAAGAACCTAAAAACAACAAAAGAATAACCATCTGAGATATCTTAACTTTCCAACTTAAAAGCGTATTATAAATTTTACTTAAAATGACACACTTTGAGTGCCTAAACTAACCAGAGATATACACAAACAAACATTCAACCAACAATAAAATCTAGCTTATAATCGTACAACTTACGGCATGTGAATAAAGATAAATTATCCATTTATTATAGGACAGTAGGACAGGGCACATTCAACTAACTAATCGACTGCAGAGTTATAACAAATAAACCAGTAATTTCATCTCAAAAATCAATAGAATCACGAAACAAAAAACAAGAAATTAGCACAGTTACAAGATATCAAATAGAAATTAGCACCCTGTTAATATTCATTTGGAACAAAAAACAAGAGAATAGCAAGAACCAGGGGTTTCATCATGAGATAATTACAGTTTAAAACCAGGGGTTTCATCATCAACACTCAACACTCCACAATTGTATGCAAAATTTACATAATAAAACAAAGCAAAGACACTCCACAACACCATAAATATTGTATGCAACATTTAAATCTCATAAAACATTGAGTTAAAAATAAAAAACCCCAACATAAATTGAAGAGGGTTTTAGAGTTCTAAAATAAATCAAAAAACCTCAAATAAATTGAATAGCATTTTAGAAACTTATTAAAAACATGTAAAAATCAAAAACCCCCAAATATAGATGAGGGCTTTACGGTCTCTAATTGAATTAGAAACATACCACTATAATCGAATGGAAGAGGAGGAAGAAGATTGTGTGAAGAAGAGGAAGAAGATTGTGTGAAGAAAATCACCGTGAAGAAGAGTAACTGATGGGGAAGAAGTGGGTTGGGGAGTTATGATGAGGAGTAACTGATGGGGAAGAGTTTTGTTAGGGAGTAAAGTTTTTGGGGTGATATTTTGGGCGAATACTTAAAAACTAAAGGGGGAGATGAAATTTAAAAGAGAGGGAAAATGAAAAAAATTCAGTTCAAAACACCGGCCTAGAAACAGATCTGGTTTAATCCAACGATCAACAAAATCTGTTATTATTTAATTTTTTTAAAACCTAAAAATCAAAAATTAAAAAATATATAAATAATCCATATATTTGGAGATATAGTAACTGTTGTAAGATCAACTATCACATAACGGTTCTTACAGGATACCATTATCGTATGCTATATTATTTAAATAGTAGTTGTGTAACGGTTTCTTACACAAACGGTTGTCTCATATATTTTCCAACAAAAGTTTTTTGTCCTAAACCGTTGTCTATAATCGAAAACAACAATAAGAATAATCTATTGTAAAACTTTTAATTTTTAAATGTTCGATGTTTGCGAGTGCACTTATGTTGATAAAATATTTGACGTTATCCATAAAAGTTAAATTTTTGGTACCTTAAAAGTTCGATAATCTGATTCGAACACTTCGATCATATCACTATAAACAAATAATAATAATAATTAAGAATATTACTATAAACAAACGTAGATTACGCTAACATAGACGTCTGTGAACAAACATTTATTAAACAAATAATAATTATGGATATTAAGTTTCTCTTTGTAAAATTTTAAAATAATTAAAGATGGAGTTGTAACTAGGGTGGAGCGCGGTTTGGTTCGGGACATTTTTTGGCCAAAACTGAAACTAAAACCGTATGTCCTAAATTTTAATATTTAATAATTACAAGTTGAATTTACGACTTATAAGCTGATAAGTTGAATATTAGTAACGACGTACTTTGTTCTGAACATATTTTGATTTTTCCTTCTTCATCAACTTTATTTTATAAAGTTATATTTCAAGATGTCAATCTAATCAAAATTCATTAATTTTAATTAGATGTTGAATTGTTGAATTATGATTTTAGTGAAAATAAATATAAACCTATTTTATTGAAAGCTGAAAAAGACTTTCATTTATAAGAAAAAAGACTTACAATCGTTGGGATTCGAGAATCAGATCCCAACGATATAAATGCAAATGTACTCTCTTTTGAATTCATTTTGATGAATTCATTTTTTTATGATTCTGAACTAGGGTTCATATTGATTTGGGGGAAATATAAAGACGTCACAATTCATTTTTAAGAAGCTATAAGGACAGGTAAGTACTTTAATTTATGAATTTGGGTTATATAAGTCCTCTATTTTAAATTCATTTTGATGCTTTTTTTACTTCAATTAGGGTTCATTTATAAAGATTTTGGGGAAATATAAAGATTTCATAATTTAGTCTAAATTTGAGGTTTTATTCAGACTTTTAAAAGATGGATAGGTCATGGTTAAAAGCGGATAGAAGAACGAAAGAGTTAAAAAAAGGAGTGGAAGATTTGTTAATATTTGCATTTGAGAATGTTTATAATGCAGAAAAAATCAGTTGTTCATGTGTAAACTGCGCACATAGTAAATCATGGAGAGCGCAGATAGTTAAAAACCATCTTTTTCAAAATGGTATTGATCAAACTTATACACATTGGATGTGGCACGGGGAGAATAATTTTGTAGAAAGTTCTAATGAAACCGACACTTCGGAATTTATTAATCAAGGCACCTCAAGAATGGGTGAACGTGACGAGGACGACGACGATGATATGTCTTCTGATGAAAGTTCTAACGAAAACGCCAGTTCTTATTTCATCAACCATGTTAAAGGTGAACATCAACCTCTTTATCCTGGATGTGAGAGGTACACTAAGATGAAAGCTCTGGTCCAGTTATACAACTTGAAAGTGAAGCATTGTATGTCTGATTCATGCTTCAGTGATATTCTATTATTACTTGGCTCTTTACTTCCGGAAGGCAACAACATCCCTTCTTCCTTGAATGAAGCAAAGAAAACTTTATATGCATTAGGAATGGGGTATGAAAAGATACACGCATGTCCGAATAATTGTCTCTTATACCGTGGGGATTTAGATGAGGAAAAGACTACTTATCGCGTATGTAAGGCCTCTAGATGGAAATTGAACAAAAAAGGAGATGAACTTGAAGGGGTCCCTGCTAAAGTTCTATGGTATTTCCCGGTGATACCAAGATTACGAAATTTATTCAATACACCTCACATTGCAAAGGACATGATGTGGCATGACACCGAGCGACAAAATGATAGTAAAATGAGGCATCCAGCTGATTCAAAAACATGGAAGGATATAGACCAAAAATGGCCTAATTTTGCATCAGAGACTAGGAACCTTCAATTAGCTTTATCTTCCGATGGTTTCAATCCTTTTCATGGAAACCGTACTGATTACTCAAGCTGGCCTATTTTGCTATCAATTTATAACCTTCCTCCATGGCTTTGTATGAAGAGAAGGTATATTATGCTCTGCTTGTTAATATCTAGATCGACTGAGCCTGGAAATGATATCGACGTGTCCCTTCAACCACTAATAGAAGATCTGCAAGAGTTGTGGCGTGGGAAACAAATGTACGACGCTTATAAGAAAGAGTCTTTCATGCTTAGGGGCATTTTATTATGGACAATAAGTGGTTATCCTACCTTAGGGAACTTGTCAGGAAATGTTATTAAAGGGTATAATGCGTGTACTATTTGTATTGATGAAATAAAAGCTACTAGGTTGGTTAATTACCGTAAGACGGTGATTATGAGGCATCGAAGATGGTTGCCCCGTAATCATCCTTATAGAAGGCAGAAATCAGCTTTTGATAACAGTGTGGAGAAGAGGGTCGCCTCAGTTCCATTAACTAGAGAAGAGGTTTTTCAAAGAATACAACATTTAAGGGCCCATGTATTTGGAAAGAAACAACGGCAACCACGATGGAAGAAAGGTGAACCTCGACCTGTTTGGAAAAAGGTTTCAATATTCTTCCAACTTCAGTATTGGGAATTTTTGCCAGTTAGGCATGTTCTCGGTGTGATGCACATTGAGAAAAATATATGAGAAGCCCTGCTTGGTACTTTACTAAATATTCCGGGGAAGACAAAAGATAAGGAATCTGCCCGTCTTGATATGGCTGAAATGGGAATAAGAACGGAGCTGAGACCAAAGACTCCTGGAAAGAAAGAAAAGCAACCGTTGGCATCATGGAACTTAACGCATGCAGAAAAAAAAATAGTTTGCTCATCATTTCTTAAAATGAAGTTGGCAGATGGATTTTGTTCAAATATTAAGAATCTTATAAACATGGAAAATCTTCGGCTTGTTGGAATGAAATCTCATGATTGTCACAAAAATATTGCATCATTTGCTTCTAATCTCAATTCGATCAGTATTACAAAAACAAGTCAGGTGCACAATTATTAGGTTTTGCCTTTTCTTCAAGGCAATTTGCAGTAAAGTGATCGATGTAGACAAGTTGAAAAAATGCAGAGTGAGTTAGTGGAAACATTGTGCCAGCTTGAAAAGCACTTTCCCCCTTTGTTCTTTGATGTGATGATCCATCTCTCAGTTCATCTCGTGAGGTTAAACTTTGTGGGCCAATATTCCTTCGTTGGATGTATCCCTTCGAGAGATATCTAAAAGCGTTTAAAGGATATGTACGAAACCCGGCTCATCCCGAAGGGTGTATTGCTGAGGCATACATTGCCGAAGAGGCGATGGATTTTAAAAAATCTACCGTAGGAGTGTCACAAAATGCAAAGCATGAGAAGAATGCAAGACCTTTATCTGGTGCGACATTGATAAAGCCGAGCGATGAGGACTTGCATCTAGCACATTTGTGTTTTCTCCAAAATACAACTGACATTAGACCATATTTTGAGTAAGTTAGTGATATTTAAGTGTGTGTTATTTCATTATTTTCCGCACTTTGATTAATATACTAAAGAAAGTGATTTTTCTCGCAGCTAGCATATGGCATCTTTGATGACAAGATACCAACAACATGAAAATGATGAAGTCTGGCTTAAAAACAAGCAAAATGCAGAATTTCACAAATGGTTCACGAAAAAGGTATAATTGTTATTTGAATAAAAACATCATAAATAGGCCTAGTTTATATTTTTCTGGTAAATGTATTTGTTATTTGTTTATTCAAGCAAACATGATTTTTTTATAGAAAATAGTATTTTTTTAAAAAAATTTAATTATGATGGTTAAAAAATGAAACAGAGGAATTTAAAAATATCCAGGAACACATTTAGTCTCAGAATTAATTTTAATATGAAAATATAATTAATATTTATCAATTTGGTTTAAATAGATTGAATCGGAATTATTGGATGACCATAACAACATACCTGAGGAGATAAGGTGGATTGCTGAAGGGCCCAACAAGAATGTCCCTACATTTAGCGGATATAGATTCAATGGTGTTACATTTAGCACCAAAGAGTGTGATGACATTCGACAAGTTTAGTGTAGTGGTGTCTGTGTCATTGCAGATATAATGCTTGTACAGGGTAAGGAGAAGAATATTGAACATACTTCACAGACCTACTATGAAGTTATAACAAGTATGTGGGAGTTGGACTATAACAAATTTAGAGTCCCAATATTTCGTTGTAATTGGGTATATATGAACGAGGGGGTTAAGGTAGATGACCTGGGATATACAATTGTTAATTTGAACAAATTAGGTTTCATAAATGATCCGTTCGTGCTAGGGAAACATGTTAAGCAGGTTTGTTACATTGATGATCCTCTTGAAAAACATTGGTATGTCGTGTTGAAATTACCGGAAAAGAACTGTTATGAACAATGTGACGATGAAAATGATGGATCAGTAGAAATAGAACTTGAGAATGAACTGCACTTGCCTATGTTCCCCAATGTTGACGAACTTGATGAGGAAAAAGCTAGTTATATGCGGGACGAAGATGAATGGATTCAACTCCCATGATGGTAAAAATTACCTTCTTTTAAGTTAAATTGTCTAGAAAATTACCCCAACATGAGTTACCTCTCTTCCTTTTATAATTTATTTATTTGTAAATCTTTTTTTATTTCTCGAATTATTATTTGCCAAAATTTGATAATTTTAATTAATCAGTGTCAATTACGATTATTGTTTTAATATATATGAAGTTAGCAGTTTTTTTTTAATTTTTATAAATGATTTATCATACTGGAATTTGTCATTTTCTAATTTATCGCTCCCTTTTTCTTGATTGTTTGGACTGTCTGGCATTTATATGTTGGATTCAGTGTCATCTAATTATGGGACAGTAGTGTTGATGGGCCATAAACCCTGTTAATCTTAAATTTGTAACCATGTTCAGTTTTTTTATTTTTCTTTCAGTGACCAATATGATTATTGAGCCGGATTTCATTGTTGCCCATTTTTGCCCATTTCCGTGGAAAAGCCTGTTTGATTGCATTATTGGTTTTATGGACATGCCTAATTAAAACAGTTGGTCGCTTGTCAAGGTTTTGGTTGGAATTCTGGATCGAATATGGTGTTCAATATATGATACCCTGCTTCTTCTCTGCCAACAACTTGTTACATTTGGTCGCTTACTTCTGGAAGCTTTATATGGCATCATGAGAGCTCAATTAGGTTTTATATTTTTTGATTAAATATCTTGTCAAATTTTAATAAAATTTGGTTTGTGCATTATCCAATTGAAATTAGTTGTTGACTTGAGGAAATATTGTGATTTGCCAACTTGATTGAGGGTTTTTTGCTAGTCTATATTGGTTGGATGATATTTTGTTAAGTAGTCATTGGTTGGCTGCGTTTGGATTAATTTTCTGGGGATTTAACATATATACAACTCATTTTTTTCATTTTAATATTACTCAGAGACAACAGTTTCTAGATAATCTTTTAAACAATCTTCTACCTAGAGTTTAGACAACATGCATGAAGAACCAAACTATTGTGTGTTTGAGTTTCTAACAAGTTTTTTACATCTCAAACCGCTGTCTATTAGTTGAGAGATGAAAAAAGTAAACTGGTGAGTTGTTAAAATTTTGCGGGAGATTAAATTAAAATAGGAGGGAGAATGAAAAATAAATAATTCAAAACAACCTCTAAAAGTATCTTTTAAACAACGCGTTATAAATCCGTCGTGTAAATCTTATAAATATAATGATTTAAAACACCATTATATGTGGCCTTTCCTTTTAACTATGGTATAAACGCACAATTGTTTGATTTTTAATGAGACAAGGGTAAGAATAAGCACTTGTCCAAATTACACAACATAAGCAGCAAAACCATTTTCTTAATCTCATAAATGGTTGTTATTTAACAACAGTTCTAGCGTGTTGTCTTAGTATTCTAAGACAAAAGTTTAGTTTGCACACTGTTATCTGATTCCATGGGAGGGTATAACAAAGACAACAGTTTTTGAACTGATAGATAACTATTGTCTGTCCTTAAGCTCACAAAACTGTTTTTTTTACAAAATCATTTCACCATTATTGTATTTTTTAGGACAATGGTATTTTTTTAACCGTTGTCTTTTAACCATTGTCTGATTGCATTTTTCTTGTAGTGCAATGAGAAATTTGGAGAAAGTAAGGAACACATAGAATTCAGAAATTGTTTTAAGTGTGTGAAGCTTTACTTGAATGAATTTGCCCTTTTTAATGTACAAGAGAAATGAAAAGTTATTTGAATGGACAAGAATGGACAAGTGAGAGAAATCTTCTCAAGAACTAAAGGTTTAAGATAGAGCAAAGAGAAGGAAGGAAGGAAGGAAAGAAAAAAGGGAGGTGGAATAAACAAGAGATTTTATCATCTGTAATAAAGTTTATTAAAGGACGTCGTGTTTCTAAATTGTTTTGATAATCATACAATAAATGATTTACCAAGTATTTCTGTTTTGGATAAAGTGTGAGATACAGTTTTAATTCAGTTTCTGATTGATGTTGATACTTAGGTTGTTAAATATCGAAAGTGGTATTAATATAAGTGATTGATGTTTACTTCAAAATTGGATATTGTGAGCATCAAAGTTCGTATTGATATCTAATTTAATATGACAAAATTTCACTAAGAACCTACGGTGAAATTTAGAATTAAGTTTAGTTAGATTTTATTTGTTAAAGTAATCAAGTTCAAATGATTAAAAATTCTTGAAATTTTGGGTTTAACATTTTTTCTAACCATTTTAACATATGCACAGTGGGATCATTCTTTATCTATTCCGAATAAGTGGACCTTTCACTACACCATAGATTGCATTAAGCAACCCCATAACTGTGTTGCTATATATAGGACCAAAAAAATGTTGCTAAAGACCCAGAAAGGGCTAAGGAAACAACAGAGCTATATTGACTAGTAGCTAGTTAATATAGATATCTATAACAATATAGAAACTACTCTATTGCAATGTACTAATCTCTATTACAATAGATCTCAATAGGAACATATTTTAGACTCTATAGTAACTTACTTAGTGTGTTGCAAAAGATCTTAGAATTTCTTTCAGAATTGTGGGGCTCATAGGGGGCCCACCCGCGGGGCCTATCTGTGGGGCCCATACGTGGGACCTATATGTGGGGCCCATATATTGACCTAGTTATTTACCTATGGAAACACACCTGAAAAATACTTGAAATACATCTCCTGAATATTGCATTTCCCAAAATAAATTCCAAGCAATTTCAAGGAATATTCATTCATACAACCATTCATACACATTAAATTCACTAGTACAAAATCAAACTTTTATCTCCCCTAATTTACGTCACACATAGAAGAATCCAATGTATATAAGACTTCATACATTAGGTTTTTTAAAAAGGCGACGTTTATTAACCTTCTTAAAGTACCATTTACGTTGGTTCAGTAAACAACCAATATATAAGGGTGATATATAGATAGTCTCTAAATTGGTCTACGTATAAAAACTCATTTATATCACGTTCGGTTCATCATCGTATAAGATCATTACAAATACTTAGCATATACGTTAGATTTTCAGCACTCGATATATATGTGATTGTATATACGTTGGCCATCTCTAATCCGACGTAAAATAAATTTTTTAATTATTAAAAAAATAGTTTAACTAAAACTTAATAGTGGTCGGGCCAATTTTTTTATATTCTTCCCAAAATCAAACTCTATCCATTATAACATCGCTCGACGGAAAGATTGGTCCTAGAAACCATCACACCTCATTCATATATCCGAGCAATTTCTGTAACACCCCCAGATCCGGGGTCGGGGATCCGGGTCGTCACGGTCTTTCTTTCCACAATATCACTTCACTTAATTAATAATAAATAACCTTATGCTGTGACCCCACACTAACACACACCACAACCCGTTATAGTCTCAGAGATGAAATCTAAATAAGTACAAGTCTTTGAATCCGCAATTTAAAAGTTATTACAACCCAAAATGATTACTTGATAAATTTACAGTTAATTGCCATTATCTGCCACAAGTTATAATTATACATAATTGATTCTCAAAAGTAGATGGTCTGATCTACAATAGATCTACCTCTGCAGCTATAGCAGCTATAACATCAACAGGAAGACGCGGGATGCTTCCCACGCGCTTGCGCTGGGTCTGCTGGAGTCTGGCCATCTTTCCTAACTGTTGTTGTGTGATGAAGAAATAAAGCAAGGGTGAGCAGCAAGCCCACCAAAATAATATGTATAATGATTTACAATATATGAGCCTACTCATAATACTCATGAAAGTCTTGGTCAAAAGAAATGAACCAAGTTTGATATCTTAATGCGATGAAGTCGCAAAATATTCAGTATATATACATATATACTTTTCAAAATATTGGAAGTCCTCTTCCATGCATAATATACACAAAGTCCCAGTGTATAACTGTATAAAAAAATATCGTTGCAAGGTGATCTCATATATCTAACCTTGTCTCAACGTTTTTCTGAAAATTTTTGTCATTCATAAGACAATTATTAATTAGATATAAGTTTAAAAGATGAGGTTACCAAATACCCCAATATACTTATATCTTTCCCAATACTACTTGAACTACCACCGTTCAAGTTATAACCAGTTTCAAAAGTTCATCACATAGATGAGACTACAAGACAAGATTTGAATAGATTCAATCTTTGAAATATTATTGAATGAAATAAAGTTACGAGATACTTTATTTAGTCCCGATATGTATATATCCACATATATATATATCTCTTAAACATTTCCTGGAACCTCTGTTATGTAAAGTATGAACAGAGTTTGAAACATCCAATGAATTTTGGAAAGGAAAAGAATTTTGGCATAAACCAGATATCTTGCTGATCAGGCAAAGATACCAATAAGTAACCTTTTCTACTAGTAGATGGATGAATCCCCCACCGGTCATCACCCTGGCCTCATAAGGACCTTGTGCTGGACCGCCACCCGGCCTCTTACGCGTTGATGGACTGCCACCCAGCCACTTACACAATTCATAGACCGTACCCCGGCCTGTCGCTTATGACGACTCAATTGGATGGGCTTACTTCCCGAACATTGGGCAAGTAATCAATTCATTTACCAAAACTGCAACCTCGTTGTGAATATAAAATACACCACAGAGCCGGATTTCCCAGGTTTTGAGCGAGTATTTAAATCCCCTTAAAAAAGGAAGATCTTAAATATAAAAATGAGTTTTGGGAACCGCTCTGACTTTAAAAATCATTTTGAAGACTCGAAAACACTTTATAGAGTGTTTGGAGTAAAGCTGATTTAATGAAGTAAATCAGTCCCCAGAATATTTAGAAAATGACTGAATGTTATTAATTAAATAATATTCCCATAAAGAATAATCTTTATAAAAATAATTGAAGTAGAAGTATTAAAACTTATACTTGAAACGAGTATTAAATAACCAAAGATATACTTATATGAAAGTATTATCTTTATTTGAATAATCGAAAATAAGTTTGATTATTGACACCTTATTCTTTAATAAAATAAAGAATATACCTCAGCAAATAATCGGAGTCATAGATCCTCAAATGAATATTCAAATAATATTCATTAAATAATATAAACTGAGTCATAAGCCCTCGAATGAATATTCAAATAATATTCAATAAATAATATAAAAGAGTCATAAGCCCTCGAATGAATATTCAAATAATATTCAGATAAATAAATAAAAGGAGTCATAAGTCCCCGAATGAATATTCAAAATAATATTCATTAATAAAGTAAAAGGAGTCATAAGTCCTCGAATGAATATTCAAAATAATGTTCATTTAATATAAAGGAGTCATACGCCTTCGAACAATATTCAAAATAATATTCAATAATAAAATAAAGTTAAAGTTATCGAATAAACCTTATTCGATTAATAGTTTTGAAAACTATGACCATATATATATATATAAGTATATATATATATATATTTATATCCATATATACAAAATCTACTCGGGATCCTCGACTCCCGGTTTTAGAAAATATTTTCACCTTTGGGTCCCTATACTAAGGGTATATGCAAATTAGCGCTATCCTCTAGCATAGGTATTATCAACTGAATCAACAGATATATAAGGAAAGAATACGAAACAGGCATGCATATATATATACCATAGCAGCATGCTTCAATATATTGCAACATTTGCTAATTAACCAACATGCATCTATCGCAAGATAATGCAAATACATATATACATCACAACAACAGTTATAACTGGTAGAAAACTTGCCTGAGCGACTTGGGGTGATAAAAGGCTCGGGACGAGTCTGGTAACCTATAAACAACAAGTAAGTTGGAATTAAACCAAAATCACTTGTAAATCTATACTTTAACTAACTTAGACTCTAACGCTTGTTTTGCGCTCACTGATTCGCTTAAGGTACTCGGGTACCCTCGACTCCACCATTTTTAATAATTTAACCTTTACGAGTTTTAAAGCGATTCCTTCGCGAGTATCTTACCAACTGCCTAACACAATTACCATAAATGTTTCATACATTAATTAACCCTTTTTGGTCTTTAACCTATGTTTCAAAGTAAGGCGAGGGGAAAAGTTTCATTCGCGAAACGCCGTTACTTGAAACGGTCGTTTCTCCTAAACCGTGCATCGGAATCGAACGAACTACATATCAAAACGAAGCTCGTAACATGAGCTATCTAAACATGGCAGTGGTCATAAACTAGAAGGGGGTTCTCGGGTCCTAATGCTATGCACAAAAACAGTCCAAAGAAAATCGGACGTTACGACGGCTATGTTTACGCGATTACCCAATTTTAAACAACTCCAAATCATCTCACAATCAACCCACAATCACAACCCGATTCAACCTCAAATCCAACATACAACCAACATCCATCCTTATCACATCATAACAATCCCAACCAATTCAATTTAATCATTCATACTTATGCCTAAACTTAACTTTAATCATACTTAAGTTCTTTTAAATCAAAACCACAACATTTACCATTCCATTTCACTACCATTCCAAATCCCAAACTCTAAATCACAACAACAAGCTACAATATCATCCTACTAATCAAAATCATCTTATAATATATAGGAACCTAGGGTTTGGAGATGGTATACCTTCCTTGAAGTGGTGGGAGGAGCTAGGAAGCCTTAAGAAGCTTTGAGAAGTCTTAAGAATGCTTGGATCTTCAAGAAAAACAAGAAAAAGTTCAAGTTAAAAACTTGAAAACACTATTCATTGTCTTCTTCTTTGATTAAATGAAGAAGATTGAGAAGGAATTAATGGCTTAAACTCATGATATAGTCCTAACTAAGCATGAAGATGATTAGGGAATTATCTTACCAATTTAGGATGCTTGGATCTTGAGTTTTGAAATTCTTGCCCATTTGAATAGTGAAAAGCCGAGAGCTTCAAGAACAAAGCCTTGGTTGCTTTTTGATTTTGATGAAAATGATTTTACTTCGCTTGGTTGCTTTGCTTTTGTGTTTGATTTAGTCAATTACCTTCTTGCCCTTGAATTTGTGTGGTTACAAAGCCACCACACCTCCTTCCTTCCCATGTCATGCTTGTGTCATCCTCATGATGTCATCCTCCCTTCCTTGTCCTCTTTCTATTGGTTGGATGACATCATTCCCACTAATCCCTTTGATTAACTTCCTAATCGTTTGCCTAATGAGCGCTGATCTGTTATACGGTTCGCTTAACTTTCGTTTTCGTTTATCGTTTGAAGGATCATACCCGGGATCTTATTACTTAGGTTCCTTTAACCTTTCTTAATACATTATATTCCTTTTTATGATCCTCTATTCTAATCCTTTAATTTAAATCCTTTTTATCCTGTTACCTTATACTCAATTCTCTCCGTATCTTGTGGATTTCCGGGAAAAACCAAAGTGTTCGGAATTGGATTCTGACGATCTTTACATACACTTATATACCACATAGAGTACTAATAATATCCCATAAGATCAATAACAGAACCCCTACATAGCGTGGCATGAAAAGTTTTCTCGTTCAGCAAAAACACTATTCATAAGGGTTTCAAAATTTCTCAAAAATTGGGGTTATTACAGTCTCCCCTCCTTAAAAGGATTCCGTCCCGGAATCAGATAGAAAACAAATGGGGATACTTTCTTAGCATTACACTTTCTAACTCTCGAGTCAATTTTCCACATTGTGGTTCTACCACCAAACTCTGCCTAGTTTGATAATCCTTCTCCTAAGCACTTGTTCCTTTTCACTCTATAACCCTTCCTGGTTGCTCCATATAGGTTACGTCGGGTGGCATATCTATGCGCTCATATGCCTCTATTTATCTGGCATCTGAATTACACTTCCTTAACATTGATACGTGAAACACGTTACGACCTGCTACATGTTCGGGGTTAGGGCTAGCTCATATGCTAACTTCCCAAACATCTTAATATATCCAAGGGTCCAACAAATTGTTGACTTAGTTTTCCTTTCTTTCCGAACCTCATCAATCCTTTCCAAGGGATACCTATAACATTACTAGGTCCCCTATTTCATACTCTTTATCCTTTCGTGTCAAATCAACATACTTATCATGTCCATCTTGGGCTACTACCAGCCGTCCTCTGATTAGATCTATCATATCCTTGGTCCTTTGGACTACTGCGGGTCTGAGCATCTTGCGCTCTACAACTTCATCCTAACATAAGGGAGATCGACATTATCTTCCCTCAAGGATCTCATAAGACGACATCTCGATAATGACATATGATCTATTGTCGTAAGATAACTCAATCCGAATTAAGTGATCATTCCAAATTCTTTCAAGTCTATTGCACAGACTCTCATTATAGCTTTTATCATTAGAACTTTTGCTTCTCAATACCCATTCTTTTCCAGTTCGTAATCGCTACTACCTTCCGTTCCTAATATTATACGGGTTATACTTTTGCTCGTTAGCGTTCTATAACCTTTTAATAACTACGTCAACCTTAGTATCACGAATGTGTTTCCATTCCGCATACTACCACCACTTTATTACTCCTTTTTCAGTTATTTCTATTTTCCAAAGTTTGATTAATCATATAGAAGTAAAGGAATTTGTTGAGAGATCACTATGATCATGAACACTTGTTATATCGCATAGTTAGTACAGAAGGTGGCCAGCCTTTAGTACTTGACAAGCAATTAAACAACATGTGGTATCCTACTAGGCTTCTATCACAAAGATAGATAGTCATTCGGCAATACCTCCCCTTCTGGAAGGGTTGTTCTTCTCAGCTTACATGAAATGAAAAGAAGAGAAAAGAACGAACTGAAGAGAATTGTATATATGAAAAAAATATACTACCATAAAATATCTGGCTTGGAACCTACCTCTGAACTATAGAGGTTTGTCATAGGAGAACAAAACATATACGTATTTATATCAGCATCAAGCATTATAGCCTCGTATTTCCCATGCCTAAATATTTTTGCTATCCCGTCCATCATTCTATGGACCCACACTCTTCCTCGAGCTTATACATAATCACCTTTGAAACTCCCTCGACATCGAAAATCGAATCTGGGATCTCATTCTATACATCATCGTTACTAGAATTCTATGCTTGCACCGCAACCTTCCTCGTATAATAATACGACTCTCTATTGATAAGAAAGAATAATTATTCACTAGGTAGATACTCTACTTAATTAGTCTATCAATGATAACTTATACACTACCACGACCCGATTAGTGGTACTCAATCTCAACACCCATTCCAATACAACTCTCACGGTTGTAATCAGCTCAATACTCGTAGAATCATTGCTGCCTTACTATGGTCCACCACTGACCTACTGTCGTCATTCATTTTCCATGAAGTCTTAATAGGTAACCATACGGAGTCCATACATGTCGTATCAAATCCTTCTAAGGAGGTAACATAATCACCATTCCTGATTCATGAAGAACACTCCTGACCCTGACATACATACATGACATGAAGCAGATAAAAGTGCAGAAGAGTTTCAATCAAAGCAACGATAGCAGGTTAATACCATTCTTAATCATACGCCCTAAATAGAAGAATTAACTCAAGGGTTCATCTAGTCCTTTTTGAAACATGGTCCTGGCTTATCTCAAGATAGGACCTTCTAAGATAGATAGCCCGTTCATGGCGATTACACAAATTAAACCTTTACCAACTACTATTACGGTTGGGTATTGCACAGTCATCAGAAGGAATGTCAATCTTCCAAACCATAATTCAACCTTCACATTTTTAACCATCATCACTGTATTCTTTTGGCACACGCGCCTATAATTTTTCCTTTTACCGTTAAAGTGTCGGCCACCTCTTTGGCCTTTCCTGATAGTAATAGTTCCTTACAGTCAATGTCTTTTAACCACCTTCAACTAAATTTTCTACCTCATTTCAATCACAGCTTATGTGAAGATGTTTTCCTTAAAATCTGATAAGTAAAAAAAAAATATCACCATTTTTCCATAAGTTATTGCCTCAATCTTTAGAGGTTAATCACTGTCACGACTGACTCTCAATCATACTTAGAACATCTTTTATCTTAGGTCCTACTTGCCCTGAACAATTTCGACCTTTACTGGTTCGATCCATACTTTCTCGTGGTTTAACACGTGCCCCACTTGGCATCATTATAATTATGTCATATTTCCTTTATCAACATTTTTATTCTTGAGAATTTAGAATATTTCCTTTCTCCTTGTAAAACCTCTAAGGTTATCGTTCAATCGTTCCTCCTGTATTCCTTATATACAGGGCATATCAAAATACCATTTACTAATACTAGAACCATTGTCTATATACTTCTGAAAAATTTCTCCACTGATCCTTAAAGGTTATTATTACCTTAATCCTTTCCAATTCATACTGTCAAAACTCATACTATCCCTATTAAGGGTGAAATGCCAACCTTTATGCATTCCCCTAGGATTCGTTTTAAGTTACCGATGTTCTATCCTTAATTCCACCTTTAAAAAGGTACAAGCATCCTTCCATGGATAAATAAAGTCATATATCCCTGATAGATTATCATATTCATCATTCCCACCTCGATAGTCTATACCTAACTTCATAATAGCATCCTTATTCATATTGAGGTCAATCCATATGGCCTCCAAAAGATAACAACGGTTATCCGCTTGTCTTGCCTAATTTGGTAACGATAACAAGGATGTTCTGGAAGATATTGGTCGTGTTCAACGTGAACTTCTTCTTAATAATTCCTTATTTACTTTTGTTGTTTATCTCAACAGTCACCTCAATGTTGGGATATCTTTCATACATGGCGTCTCCCTTTCTGGGTATCAAGCCACCGGTCTTACATTTCCCATTCTTGAAGGTCACTTCCTTCATCCAATTTTCTTAATTTCTTACTTTCTTGTCTCCTCAGTCTATCTGTGTCTCATTATTTATCCTTCGAACTATCTCAAGGTTTCCTCGAATCCTCCCAACTTACAGGGGATAAAATATATGTATCTCTTATACCTTCAACCATCAACTTTAACTTATGGTGAATCACCCTCATCCTGACGATTACATACTTTTCTATGTCTATTGCTACGAGTCTTTAGGGTTTCCTCATACCCAACTCCCTTATCATTCCTCAAACTCTATTGCCTTTATATTCCTTTCCACTTCAGTTTCTTTTTATTTTCCTTTCTCTTATCATTATTTCATGAACCAACACAACATAAGCATTGATTTCAAACATCCCGTCATTCTGGATTCGTGTCCTCAGAACGAATCTTGACAACTTTTACATCTTAGATTCATAATTCATCATACTCTTCTGCCTTTGTTCTGGCTCTAAAGCTTTTACACTATCTCCTTATCTTTGGGAATTACTTTCCCAAAAACAATTGACTGAACTTAAATCAGTTTATTATAATCTCTTACTCCGTGCCTTCCTTGGTCTTTCACCAGCGGGTGGTCTCTCTCTTAGGAGGGTAAGTGACAAAAATAGTCTTTTATGGTTCGTCAATCATTCAGAATCTCAAATGATTCCTCTATTTCCTTTAGCCAGGCTCTTGCCTCGACTAGGTCAACCTGTTCCTTGGAACTCTGAGAGCTTAGCGATTTAAAGGTTATGAAAGAATTTCACACCATATTGTTTCCTCAGGGTGGTGGTTGGGGATAATAGTCTAATTTCTGTCTAGACTGGTCCATAAATTGTCGTATAGGAGTACCATCTCAGGTCTCCTTTCCTTACTCGACTTTCTGTTTCCTTAGTATGAAATGTTTCAACCTTCTCCCATAATCGGGGTTATCTTATACATTAAAAACCTTGTTTTCCACTCTATTATGTTATGGGTTCTTTCTTTCTTGATGGCAACCTCCCTGACTATCACATTCAGGGTTTGCCCTAAATCCTATTCCTCAAACTATGGCTGTCATCTAAGTTCTCATCCTTACGCTCTTGAACTTTTGGAACCCAATTTATGTAGGAATACCTCATTATTCCCTTATCATCTTTCTCTGGCACCGTATGCTCTTTTCCAAAAATTCGGTCTGTATTGCAATCTCAAACAGCTTTTCGGTACCGGCTCCGGTTACCATCACTTCTATTTCCATTTTCTCAAAATCTCTTATAAACTATCCCAAAGACATTATCATCTTGGGTCTCTCCTTTTTACTAAGGGCATCAGCCACCACATTGGCTTTCCCCGAATGATAAAGAATCTCCCAATCATTATTCTTGATTAGCTCTAACTGCCTCCTCTGGCATATGTTGAGCTCTTTCTACGTGAAAATGTACTAGAGCACTTATGGGTTAGGTAATTCTCACACTTCTCTCCATACAAGTAGTGCCTCCAATCTTTAGGGTAAAACTATTGCCACGAGTCTAAGCTCATGGGCGTGGATATCGAATTTCATATTACCTTAATTGTCTTGACATGTACGCGATTACCTTATCGTGCTGCATAAGCACGCACCCTAAGCCCTTGTGCGAAGCGTCACTACACTTCACAAAATCTCCTTTTCCATCCGGCAATGCCAGCATAGGGGCCATCACCAACCTCTACTTCAGTTCTTGAAAGCTGTTCTCGCATTTCGCTATCCATTCGAACTTCTCAGTCTTACGAGTAAGCCGCGTTAAAGGGGTTACTATCTTTACAAACTTGAACGAACCTCCGGTAGTGACCGGCCAATCCTACCTCTGGTAGTCAACCAAACCATGGTCATCAATTCATCAGTGGTCCTTTATCCAATCCTGTCAGGATCCTCCATGGGGTCCTCCTCAACAACTATCCTTACTAGGACAACATCCTCAATATCAACATCATCCGGTCCTGCATTAGGACACTCTATCGGATCCACAATCCGATCTCCAATTAGTAATAAAATATCATCACGATGTTGCTCCTCAACCTCAGGGTTCGGAGTCCCGCTACCATATACGATAACGAACTACGCTCCTATCACGATATTTATAAGGGTTCCCATAAGGGTTTTAACTGTCAGTGCTACGTTAGGTAGCCCGACTATGAACTTGGCAAGAGTTCTTATTATCTTAGTTAACTTATTATCTTAACGTCCCATCATCTCTGAGGTTTATAATGCTTAGCTCTGATAGCATTTCTGTAACACCCCCAGATCCGGGGTCGGGGATCCGGGTCGTCACGGTCTTTCTTTCCACAATATCACTTCACTTAATTAATAATAAATAACCTTATGCTGTGACCCCACACTAACACACACCACAACCCGTTATAGTCTCAGAGATGAAATCTAAATAAGTACAAGTCTTTGAATCCACAATTTAAAAGTTATTACAACCCAAAATGATTACTTGATAAATTTACAGTTAATTGCCATTATCTGCCACAAGTTATAATTATACATAATTGATTCTCAAAAATAGATGGTCTGATCTACAATAGATCTACCTCTGCAGCTATAGCAGCTACAACATCAACGGGAAGACGCGGGACGCTTCCCATGCGCTTGCGCTGGGTCTGTTGGAGTCTGGCCATCTTTCCTAACTGTTGTTGTGTGATGAAGAAATAAAGCAAGGGTGAGCAGTAAGCCCACCAAAATAATATGTATAATGATTTACAATATATGAGCCTACTCATAATACTCATGAAAGTCTTGGTCAAAAGAAATGAACCAAGTTTGATATCTTAATGCGATGAAGTCGCAAAATATTCAGTATATAAACATATATACTTTTCAAAATATTGGAAGTCCTCTTCCATGCATAATATACACAAAGTCCCAGTGTATAACTGTATAAAAAAATATCGTTGCAAGGTGATCTCATATATCTTACCTTGTCTCAACGTTTTTCTGAAAATCTTTGTCATTCATAAGACAATTATTAATTAGATATAAGTTTAAAAGATGAGGTTACCAAATACCCCAATATACTTATATCTTTCCCAATACTACTTGAACTACCACCGTTCAAGTTATAACCAGTTTCAAAAGTTCATCACATAGATGAGACTACAAGACAAGATTTGAATAGATTCAATCTTTGAAATATTATTGAATGAAATAAAGTTACGAGATACTTTATTTAGTCCCGATATGTATATATCCACATATATATATATATATCTCTTAAACATTTCCTGGAACCTCTGTTATGTAAAGTATGAACAGAGTTTGAAACATCCAATGAATTTTGGAAAGGAAAAGAATTTTGGCATAAACCAGATATCTTGCTGATCAGGCAAAGATACCAATAAGTAACCTTTTCTACTAGTAGATGGATGAATCCCCCACCGGTCATCACCCTGGCCTCATAAGGACCTTGTGCTGGACCGCCACCCGGCCTCTTACGCGTTGATGGACTGCCACCCAGCCACTTACACAATTCATAGACCGTACCCCGGCCTGTCGCTTATGCCGACTCAATTAGATGGGCTTACTTCCCGAACATTGGGCAAGTAATTAATTCATTTACCAAAACTGCAACCTCGTTGCGAATATAAAATACACCACAGAGCCGGATTTCCCAGGTTTTGAGCGAGTATTTAAATCCCCTTAAAAAAGGAAGATCTTAAATATAAAAATGAGTTTTGGGATCCGCTCTGACTTTAAAAATCATTTTGAAGACTCAAAAACACTTTATAGAGTGTTTGGAGTAAAGCTAATTTAATGAAGTAAATCAGTCCCCAGAATATTTAGAAAATGACTGAATGTTATTAATTAAATAATATTCCCATAAAGAATAATCTTTATAAAAATAATTGAAGTAGAAGTATTAAAACTTATACTTGAAACGAGTATTAAATAACCAAAGATATACTTATATGAAAGTATTATCTTTATTTGAATAATCGAAAATAAGTTTGATTATTGACACCTTATTCTTTAATAAAATAAAGAATATACCTCAGCAAATAATCGGAGTCATAGTTCCTCAAATGAATATTCAAATAATATTCATTAAATAATATAAACTGAGTCATAAGCCCTCGAATGAATATTCAAATAATATTCAATAAATAATATAAAAGAGTCATAAGCCCTCGAATGAATATTCAAATAATATTCAGATAAATAAATAAAAGGAGTCATAAGTCCCCGAATGAATATTCAAAATAATATTCATTAATAAAGTAAAAGGAGTCATAAGTCCTCGAATGAATATTCAAAATAATATTCATTTAATATAAAGGAGTCATACGCCTTCGAACAATATTCAAAATAATATTCAATAATAAAATAAAGTTAAAGTTATCGAATAAACCTTATTCGATTAATAGTTTTGAAAACTATGACCATATATATATATATATATATAAGTATATATATATATATATATCCATATATACAAAATCTACTCGGGATCCTCGACTCCCGGTTTTAGAAAATATTTTCACCTTTGGGTCCCTATACTAAGGGTATATGCAAATTACCGCTATCCTCTAGCATATGTATTATCAACTGAATCAACAGATATATAAGGAAAGAATATGAAACAGGCATGCATATATATATACCATAGCAGCATGCTTCAATATATTGCAACATTTGCTAATTAACCAACATGCATCTATCGCAAGATAATGCAAATACATATATACATCACAACAACAGTTATAACTGGTAGAAAACTTGCCTGAGCGACTTGGGGTGATAAAAGGCTCGGGACGAGTCTGGTTACCTATAAACAACAAGTAAGTTGGAATTAAACCAAAATCACTTGTAAATCTATACTTTAACTAACTTAGACTCTAACGCTTGTTTTGCGCTCACTGATTCGCTTAAGTCACTCGGGTACCCTCGACTCCACCATTTTTAATAATTTAACCTTTATGAATTTTGAAGCGATTCCTTCGTGAGTGTCTTACCAACTGCCTAACACACTTACCATAAATGTTTCATACATTAATTAACCCTTTTTGGTCTTTAACCTATGTTTCAAAGTAAGGCGAGGGGAAAAGTTTCATTCGCGACACGCCGTTACTTGAAATGGTCGTTTCTCCTAAACCGTGCATCGGAATCGAACGAACTACATATCAAAACGAAGCTCGTAACATGAGCTATCTAAACATGGCAGTGGTCATAAACTAGAAGGGGGTTCTCGGGTCCTAATGCTATGCACAAAAACAGTCCAAAGAAAATCGGACGTTACGACGGCTATGTTTACGCGATTACCCAATTTTAAACAACTCCAAATCATCTCACAATCAACCCACAATCACAACCCGATTCAACCTCAAATCCAACATACAACCAACATCCATCCTTATCACATCATAACAATCCCAACCAATTCAATTTAATCATTCATACTTATGCCTAAACTTAACTTTAATCATACTTAAGTTCTTTTAAATCAAAACCACAACATTTACCATTCCATTTCACTACCATTCCAAATCCCAAACTCTAAATCACAACAACAAGCTACAATATCATCCTACTAATCAAAATCATCTTATAATATATAGGAACCTAGGGTTTGGAGATGGTATACCTTCCTTGAAGTGGTGGGAGGAGCTAGGAAGCCTTAAGAAGCTTTGAGAAGTCTTAAGAATGCTTGGATCTTCAAGAAAAATAAGAAAAAGTTCAAGTTAAAAACTTGAAAACACTATTCATTGTCTTCTTCTTTGATTAAATGAAGAAGATTGAGAAGGAATTAATGGCTTAAACTCATGATATAGTCCTAACTAAGCATGAAGATGATTAGGGAATTATCTTACCAATTTAGGATGCTTGGATCTTGAGTTTTGAAATTCTTGCCCATTTGAATAGTGAAAAGCCGAGAGCTTCAAGAACAAAGCCTTGGTTGCTTTTTGATTTTGATGAAAATGATTTTACTTGGCTTGGTTGCTTTGCTTTTGTGTTTGATTTAGTCAATTACCTTCTTGCCCTTGAATTTGTGTGGTTACAAAGCCACCACACCTCCTTCCTTCCCATGTCATGCTTGTGTCATCCTCATGATGTCATCCTCCCTTCCTTGTCCTCTTTCTATTGGTTGGATGACATCATTCCCACTAATCCCTTTGTTTAACTTCCTAATCGTTTGCCTAATGAGCGCTGATCTGTTATACGGTTCGCTTAACTTTCGTTTTCGTTTATCGTTTGAAGGATCATACCCGGGATCTTATTACTTAGGTTCCTTTAACCTTTCTCAATACATTATATTCCTTTTTATGATCCTCTATTCTAATCCTTTAATTTAAATCCTTTTTATCCTGTTACCTTATACTCAATTCTCTCCGTATCTTGTGGATTTCCGGGAAAAACCAAAGTGTTCGGAATTGGATTCTGACGATCTTTACATACACTTATATACCACATAGAGTACTAATAATATCCCATAAGATCAATAACAGAACCCCTACATAGCGTGGCATGAAAATTTTTCTCGTTCAGCAAAAACACTATTCATAAGGGTTTCAAAATTTCTCAAAAATTGGGGTTATTACAATTTCCTAACTTACATTTTTGGTATGAAGTATGTCAATACTTACGATTGAATATGTATACATAAGTAGCCATGTAATAGATTTTTTCTTCTTAATTTTCCCATCAGTTCTACCTAATTGGGTTTGTTAACTTCTTCATCCTAGACGGTTGCATTCGTTGTTCGTAATTTCCCTCCCCCTGTCTCCCACTCCCTCTGTCCCTTCTTTCTCTTCCCTGCTCTTTCTTTACCTTCCCATTCCCGTCCCTTTGTTTTCCCGAATATAATTATGTTACAAACAAATATAATATATTTGGGTGTTGATTAAAATTTGATATCTAATCTTTATTAATTTGACACAACATGGAGTTGTAATATGGAGTTGTAGGAGTAAATAATAAATTTATTATTTAGTTGAATAATTCATTATCTATTCTAGACCTAGTTTCTTGCGATATCAACCCCTAAATTCAATTTTGTATAAATAAATAATATTTGTATACTTAAATTAGTTGATTTTTTTGGGTAAACTCTTTACTTTTGAGAATAATCACATCCTTATGGTTCGATTATTTTTTAAAAATTTTAAAAATTCTAAACTCTAACTCTAATCCATACCCTAAATCCTAAATCCATAACTAGTAAATTATATATCTAAGAATACTAACTATTCATATGTACCGATTTAAGAACAACTTTATTATTAGCTAAATAATTCTTTTCTAAAAAAATTATAGTGCATGAAGCACATAGATTTGAAACTCTTGAAATTTTTCTTAATTTTTCAAATATATTATACAAGTATTTAAACTTTAGAATGTTATCAAAACAAAATCAAAATTCTCCTATAATATATGATATTTTTTAACTTTTTAAGTTTTTCTGTGTTTTTGTTCACTAAATACAACTGCTTGCAATCACTTTTATTAATTTAACGGATTTAGGTTTAAATCATTTTTTTACATTTGGCTGTTTCTTTTTTCCCATTTCAGCAAATTGAAACAAAATAGATGGAAAATATTCCACCATTTAGTAAAGAAAATTGGACATCTTAGGTTTAGTAGTCACACCAGGCCTCCTCTAAAGACTACAACCTTCTCTTGTTGAGTTTAATTTTCATTTATTTTTACTTTCAAGTTTTATATGAAACACTATTTTAGTAAACATACATAAGGAGAAAACACAAGTAGGTGGATGCAGACATGCTTGCAAAGACTAAAAACATCTCATAAACAAACAAAATTTAAAAACATTTGTTTGAAAATTGTGTATCTTATTAAGTTTGTTGGACATGCTGTATTTTGAAAAAAAATGCTTAAAAATGATGTAATGAGATTATGTTGTATGGTTTTATGACAAATTTACTTTTGCTCTATTGATTTTGACTTAGTATTTAAGTTATTATTGGTAGAGACAAGTTTGAGTACATTATAAGTTCAAATTTTTGACTATTTTTTAAAGGGGTTAAGCAAGGATTTAATGCTTAATCAACTATAACATATCACATATTTATCTATTTTTTTATTATCATGGCAGGGTGGAGTAAGCCATCATATAATATAGCCAAAGTAAACTGTAAGGGTGTGTTTGATAGGAATAAAATGAGCTTCTATAGGTTGCGCGATGAGAAACAGTAGACGGGAATAAATTAAGGGGGCTAGGTATGGTAGTGCCACTTTTGTGGAACTTTGGTCCATATTTTATGGGATAAAGTTGGCTTGGGAGATAATTGATACAAAAACATGTTGTCTGTACAATTTGATTCTCAAAAGGCGGTAAATGAAATTAATAATAAGAATCCAAAATTTTGCCTTGCGGAATTTGGTTGTGTTGATCAAAAATCTGGATAATGGGGCTTGAGAGTCATGTCACATTAAGCATATTTCCAAAGTTAAAATGAGGTTATTACTACTCTTGTATGAGAATGCTCTCAACTTGATGTTAAAGGTGGAGTCATGGAGCTTGCTAGTTGTTGTCCCTCCTTTCATATAAAAACCATTTTTGTTGTTGATTTTGCTTTATTGCCCTACTTATCCTTGTTTCTTCATGCCCTATTTGTTAGTTTATGTTTCATTCTAACTCTCTATTATGGTGAAACAAGATTGTAGTGGTGTATTGTTAAATATAATCTATTATCATTTTTGTTATTAAATAACTAAATCTATTCTGTAAAAAAAGAGCTAATATATGTAATATGTGTTAGAAAATGGAATGTTTGAGGCATATTTTATATATGTTCTTGATATGATTTCCGGAAACTAGCACTTGGAGTTTGTTCCTTGACATGAGGATTTAAACTTTCATATTTGGATCTAAGATATTTTCTTAGTGGAATCCATGAATATACTGAGACAAAGTTACTTATTTGAAATTGGTTATGGGGATTTTGTCCCACATCGGTATTGTAAAAGAAAGATATTGAGTTTATATAGCATCTTGTGTTAGTGTTGTTTACAACTACTAGCATCAGTGGAATGCTTGTGTGGCCTAGTGCTAGTGGGAACTCTTATATTTTTTTTTCTATTACAAGTTTAATTATTCATATTGCTTATTTAATTATTAATATAAAATATATTGAGTAAGGATTATTTTAATCATACTCTTAATATATTTTGTAATATTAATATTAATTAATCAGGATATAATATAAATAATAAAGAAAACCTATTTTTACTTTTTCTGTTTTGTTTCTTGGTGTACCACATCGAGTAAAATAGAAGAATAGCAACTTGAGATGCCTATATATTGAGAGGTATACTTGAGATTAAATAGATACAAGTCTCGGTGCCTACCTCGCAAACATATATGAGTTGCATAGGTTTTTTTGGGCAAACTGAGGTACGAGTCGCCGTTGATCATTGTTGGTTCTCTGGCGAGATTGATCTGTTGTTGTTTTATCCTGGAAGCGATATTGCTGCATTCCATCATAGCTTAAGTGGGGGGCAATAATCTCTTCAAGAACAGTCAAGTCCTCTTGAAGGGTTTGACGACTCAGCTGTTGTGTTCTTCTTCTTATCAGAATTTGGAAAGCGATAAGAGATAAGTTTTCTTTACTTTCTTTGTCAATTATAGTCTTTATAGTTTGTTATTGCCTTCGTGTTTTGTTTCGTTAGTTGGTTATTTGCCATGTTCTTGTTATTATATATATAACTGCCCATTGTTGCTGTGTAGTTAGATTTATACCCAACAATCTTGAAGAGATTATCTAGTTATATATAGTTAATTAGCAAGATGGTTAACGAAACTGGTGATGTTCCTAAAATTGTTGAGACTGGTTTTGGTTCTGGTGGTACTACTACCATTGACTGGATCACGTATCATTTTCCCCATCCAATTGATTTATCGGGTATGCCTAATAAATTTAGTGGTGGAGCTTCTTTTTCTCTTTGGCAGAAAAAGACGAAGCTCTATTTAACGGTTAAGGGTCTATTGTTAGTGGTACAGTATGATCCTCCTGGGTTGGATCAAGAGAAAGCTGAATCTATTAAGGTTTATGCTTTATGGGCTGAGAAGGATGGGGTGGCTAGGGCAGCCAATTTTGGCATCCTTGGAGAATACCTTGTTCGATGTTTATTCATCAGATGCCTATACTGCTAAAGTCTTATGGGATAAGCTGGACCAAACCCATAATACTGATTCTCAAGGATTTGAGAAATATTTTGTGGCTAGGTTTCTTGATTTTAAGCTGGTGGATGGAAAATCCATGACTGAACAGGTTCATGAGTTTGAGATGTTAGTTCATGATTTGGGTGAGTCCGGTATGGTCATGCTTGAGAAGTTTCGAGTGATGTCTGTGATTGAAAAGCTCCCTAAGTCTTGGGAAGAGTTTGCTCTCTCCCTGAAAAGATAGAAATGAGAGATCACATGGACTAACTTGATGTTGGACATCTCAGTACGGGAGCAGCACAAGTCCAAATAGGGACATGTGTTGCCTGTGGAACATGGGAGCTCGAAGGTGAACGTAGTGACTGTAGGACAGAAAAGAAAGGTAGTCACTAAGAAGGCTAACACTAAACCTGACAAGAACAAGGCTAAGAAACCAAAGGCGAACAAACCATGTTGGTCTTGTGGAGAGGTTGGTCATTGGAGCAAGAACTGTCCAAGTAAGAAAGATAAGAAAGCTGGAGTGGTAGCTCAAGCAAATACTGTGCTTGGACTTGGAACCACGAATGGGCCAGTAGCTAACATGGTCATTGGTGAGGTTGTTGCCTCTGGAACCGATGACGGGTATGTTATTTACAACCCTATGCTACTTTCCACTTATCTGTCACATGAGCGGTTTATTGATACTAGAGCTAATGTACATATTTGTGATGATATTAGCTTGTTTATATCTTATCAACAGAGTCATGGTGTGACAGTGACGATGGGGAATGCTAGTGCTGCACAAATGCTTGGAATAGGAAACATGGACCTGAAGTTTGCTTCTGGGCGGATTCTATCTCTCACTAGAGTGTATCATGTTCCCTCTATTCGTAGAAATATTATAAGTGGAAGTTGTTTAGTTAAAAACGGCTTTGAACTTTATTTGAAGTGTAATAGAGTAGTTATTACTCATACTGGTACATTCTTTGGCAAGGGTTACTTGTCGGATGGTTTGTTTTTAATAAATGTTGAACCCGTTTTGGGTGGTTTTATTAATGATAGTGTTGTACCTTCTGTTAATTGTGTAGAATCATCTTATTTGTGGTACTTACGACTTGGTCATTTAAATCTTGGTGCTCTAAAGAATATGATGAATTTAGAGTTGATTCCAAAGTACGCCATTGATAAGAAATCTAAGTGTCAAGTGTGTGTAACTGCTAAACAAACAAGGAAACCTTTTCATAATGTTGTTAGGGATTCAGACTTGTTAGATTTAGTGCACTCAGACATATGTGAATTTGGTGGTGTGTTGACCAAGGATCACTGTAGATATTTCATTACCTTTATAGATGATTGTAGTAGATATTGTTATGTTTATTTGCTTAAACATAAGAATGAAGCACTAAATAAATTCATTATGTATAAAAATGAAGCTGAAACATAAATTGGCAAAGTACTTAAACGTTTGAGGTCTGATAGAGGTGGTGAGTATACGAGTACCTTGTTTAATAAATTTTGCGCAAACAGTGGTATAGTTCATGAGGTTACTCCACCAGACACACCTGAGTCTAATGGGTGGAAGAACGAAAGAACAGAACTTTTAAAGACATGATTAACAGTATGCTAATTAATTCTGGGTTGCCTAAGTACATGTGGGGAGAGGCTCTGGATACGGCTTGACATATTCTGAATAGAGTCCCTCTGAAATATATGGACAAGACACCATATGAATTATGGAGAAAGCGTAGGACAAGTTTGAGTTATCTTCGTGTGTGGGGGTGTCTTGCTAAGGTACTTTTCCCTCAACACAAGAGAAAGAAACTGGGTCTGAAAACTGTTGATTGTATCTTTCTGGGCTATCTTGAAACCACAACTGCTATGAGATTTTTATTATTAAAATTTGACATAGATGGTATTGTGGCGAATACGATAGTTGAGTTTCGTGATGCAACTTTCTTTGAGGAAGTATTCCCAATGAAGACTGGTATATCTTTGGGTTGTTCTGAGGATGATCCCACTCACACATCAAGTTCTATTCCTGATCATGTGTAAAAGATGACAAATGTGGGGGTGCATCCTGGTAGTAGCTCTACTCCTAACAAAGTAGAGGAACCTAGAAGGAGTAAGCGTGCAAAGGTAGTCAAGGACTTTGGAAGTGAGCGTGCAAAGGTAGTCAAGGACTTTGGAAGTGACTTTATCACTTACAATGTCGAGGATGAGCCTTTAACTTTCCTTCAAGCCAAGGATTCTTCGGAGTCAAGGCATTGGAAAGGCGCTGTAAAGAGTGAAATTGACTCAATTGTTTCAAACGGAACATGGGAGTTAGTGGATCTCCCTCCAGGGTGTTCTACTATTGGATGTCAAATGGATCTTCAAGAGGAAGCTAAACCCTGATGGCTCAATAAATAAGTAAAAGGCTAGGCTAGTTGCTAAGGGCTTTAGGCAAAGGGAAGGCATTGATTATTTTGATACATATTCTCCAGTTGCCCGAATGACAACAATCAGAATGCTTATTGCATTGGCTTCTGTACATGGTCCTATCATCCATCAAATGGATTTAAAGATAGCTTTTCTTCATGGTGACCTTGAAGAAGAGATTTATATGAATCAGCCTAAGAGATTTGTTGCTTCTGGTAATGAGAGGAAAGTATGTAGACTAGTCAAGTCCATCTATAGCCTTAAACAAGCACCTATAGACTGGCATAAAAAGTTTGATGAAACTGTTTTAGACTTCGAATTTTTTAGTTAATGAAAGTGATAAGTGTGTCTACTATAAGGTTAGAGGTAATGATTGTGTGATCGTTTGCTTGTATGTAGATGATATCTTGTTGTTTGGAACCAATATTGAGATTATTAACGAGACAAAGAGTTTCTTGAAGATGCACTTTGAGATGAAGGATATGGGTGAAGCTAGTGTGATTCTTGGGATCAAGTTGACTCAGTCAACTGAATAACTTTGTCACAGTCTCATTATATAGAGAAATCTATACTTGAGAAGTATGGTTATTCAAATTGTAGAATCGTTAGTACACCATATGATTCAAAAGTTGCCTTAGTCAAGAATAGTTCAGGGGTTCCTATGTCTCAGTTAAGGTATTCTTAGATTATTGGGAGTTTGCAATATCTTGCTAATATGACTAGGCCATGTATTTCTTATTTTGTGTCTAAGTTGGCTAGATATACAAGCTGTCCAAACAAGACTCATTGGGAGGCACTGGATAGAGTTCTTAGATATCTGAGGGGAACTATTTCCCTTGGCTTGCATTACTGGAGATTTCCGGGGGTACTCGAGGGGTATAGTGATTCAAGTTGGATAGCTAAGAAATCTGGTTCCAATGGAGTGACTGGATACGTGTTTATCCTTGCGGGTGGAGTAGTGTCCTGAAAGTCTTCTAGACAGACTTTGATTACTCGGTCTACTTTTGAGGCTGAGTTGTGTGCACCTGATACCACGGGGACGGAGGCTGAATGGTTACATGGACTCATGAGTATGTTACATGTAGTAAGTAAGCCGCTTCCTGCCATTTCTGTTCATTGTGATAGCCGTACAACTATCGACAAAGTCAGAAGTGTAAAGTATAATGCTAAAACAAAGAGACACATCCAAGTTAGACTGAAGTCTATATGGGGTCTTGTGTCTGATAGGATTATTGCTATAGAGTTCATAGGATCTCAGGATAATATAGCTGATCCGCTGACTAAAGGGATTGAGCATGCTATAGTCCTTTAGTCGAGGTTGAGGATTGGACTGGTAACCTATCATAATTCATCAACAGCGGGAACCCAACACACCTGAGAGGAGATCCCTCAAAGTGTATTCAATGTGGCAATAACAAGTTGTAAGGATGAATTGGTAGTACCTCTACCATATACATTTAGATACTTATCTATCTGATTTTATCCCCTATAAACCTTAAGAGGTACTTGAACTACTAGTTAGCAAGAGTTATTTGAACTCTGAATGGGGTCAAGTCGTTTGATGAGATGATAGCAGTGCATCTCTGGAGATGTCCAGCTAAGCGAATGTAATTGTGTGGTCGCAATTAGAGGAAATGGTTATTCCTCGAAACATTCGACGAACAGGATCGAGACATGACCATTAACGTCTCAAAGTCGTAGATTTGCACCATAGCCTTTGACTTGTCGTCGTCTATGGAGTGTGGTTACACCCAACGGATAAAGATTCAAGGTGAAACATTCCATCTGTATCCCGTAGCCATCGAAGTAGAGGACTCAGGAGGGTTCAAACCCGGGAGGGTACCGACTCTGAAAAGCAAGTCATGATAAAATCTGGTATACAATATTTATGGATTTGTGGGGGATTGTTAGAAAATGGAATGTTTGAGGCATATTTTATATATGTTCTTGATATAATTTTCGGAAACTAACACTTGGAGGTTGTTCCTTGACATGAGGACTTAAACTTTCATATTTGGATCTAAGATATTTTCTTAGTGGAATCCATGAATATATTGAGACAAAGTTGCTTGTTTGAAATGGGTTATGGGGATTTTGTCCCATATCGGTATTGTAAAAGAAAGATATTGAGTTTATATAGCATCTTGTGTTAGTGTTGTTTACAACTACTAGCGTAAGTGGAATGCTAGTGTGGCCTAGTGCTAGTGGGAACTCTTATATTTTTCTTTTCTATTACAAGTTTAATTATTTATATTGATTATTTAATTACTAATATAAAATATATTGAGTAAGGATTATTTTAATCATACTCTGAATATATTTTATAATATTAATATTAATTAAACAGGATATAATGTAAATAATAAGGAAAACCCATTTTGTTTACTTTTTCTGTTTTGTTACTTGGTGTACCACATCGAGTAAAATAGAAGAAGAGCAACTTGAGATGCCTATATATTGAGAGGTATACTTGAGATTAAATAGATACAAGTCTCGGTGCCTACCTCGCAAACATATATGAGTTGCATAGGTTTTTTTGGGCAAACTGAGGTACGAGTCGCCGTTGATAATTGTTGGTTCCGTGGCCAGATTGATCTGTTGCTGTTTTAAGCGATATTGCTTCACTCCATCACAGCTTAAGTGGGGGGCAATAATCTCTTCAAGAACAATCAAGTCCTCTTGAAGGGTTTGGCGACTCAGCTGTTGTGTTTTTCTTCTTATCAGAATTTGGAAAGCGATAAGAGATAAGTTTTCTTTACTTTCTTTTTCAATTATAGTCTTCATAGTTTGTTATTGCCTTCGTGTTTTGTTTCGTTAGTTGGTTATTTGCCATGTTCTTGTTATTATATATATAACTGCCCATTGTTGCTGTGTAGTTAGATTTATACCCAACAATATGTAGAGAGAATAAAATAAAACAAACTGTCTATTACTTACATTCTTAAAATTAAAAAGGGATACATGCATATATAGCAGACATAGTGCTGCTAACCACTACTTCTAAAAATTCTCCACTACAGTAGACTCTCCTAATAATGCTGAAAACAAACTCACCACTCAGTCATATCCAGTAGACTAGGATGACAATTTATTTAATTTAAAATAACTAATTAAAACATTAAAATAATAAAACAAGTTTAGATTAATTTTCCAACAATATCTCCCTTAATCTAAACTTATCTCATGCAAACCTTCCAGCCCGTATGATTTATTCAACTGAGCCCGTATGGCTAATAATCTGAGCCCGTATGGCTATTCAACTCAGCCCGTATGGCTAATAAACTGAGCCCGTATGGCTATTCAACTCTGCCCGTATGGCTAATAAACTGATCTCGTATGGCTATTCAACTAAGCGCGTATGGCTAAACTTATAATTATAACAAAGCTGGTTCATCATCCTCGACGACTACCATGTTTACTTTCTGCCTCTTCTCTCTTTCACGTCGTGATTTGCTACATTCTGATGCATAGTGTCCCAAGTTGTTACAGTTTTAGCACTTGATCCTACTCTTGTCACGGAAATAAGCACCTCTAGTTCTTTGATTTTGAGATGCCTATAGAAGTTGTTGTCTATCTGAGCTCTCAGACCTGCCCTTCATCATCTTCTCGTGAGCTTTAAGATGACCCACTAACTCTTCAACCATCATAGCTTTCATATCTCTGAACTGTTCGATATTTGAAGCTATCTAGAGAAATTTATCAGGCACTGCATGTAGGATCTTCCTCACAACGCTTGACTCCTCCATCACTTCTCCAAGACCCCTATGTTGGTTGCTATCCCGCTCAGCTTCATACAAAAATCATCGATGTTAATTCTCCTTTTAACGTTTGTACCTTAGCCTCCTTCACCCGTTCTGCTCCTACACACATCGTTTTAATGGTTTCCCAAGCTTCCTTTGCGGTTTCTTTCCTAGCAATAGTCAGCAATAGTCAGCAATACTTCTTCTGGAATGCCTTGGTATATAGCTGCAAGAGCTATCTGTACCTTCATCTCATCAACAACAGTCTTTGGGCCTTCATGAAAAACCTTGCGCCTTCATGAAAACCTTGCGCCTTCATGAAAACCTTCATTTTCAGGGACCATATTGTGTAGTTACATTTCATTAGCATAGCCTTCCCTGGAGCTCGGATACCAAATATAAAAAAAAGCTGATATATGTATTATGTAGAGAGAATGAAATAAAACAAACTGTCTATTACTTCCATTCTTAAAATTAAAAAGGGATACATGCATATATACGAGCAGACGTAGTACTCCTGACCACTACTCCTAAAAATTCTCCACTACACTCGACTCTTCTAATAATGCTGAAAACAAACTCACCACTCACTCATCTCGTGTAGACTAGGATGACAATTTATTTAATTTAAAACAACTAACTAAAACAATAAAATAATAAAACAAGTTTAGATTAATTTTCCAACATATTCTACAGTGAAACATACTCGTACATTTAACATGACAATGTTTATAACATTAAGAGAAATATGCTATGGAAACATAATGCTTTATTTCTCAACAAGAGTAATGAACTAGATAATTTCATATTTTTTAATAAATGTGTTAATGTGCACAAATAAGCATATTATAAGAATAAACAAGGAAATTACTACTTTACACATACCCCATATATTTCATGGCTCAATCTTAGCCATTGAATCTTTACCGTTTCAATCTCAAACGTTCATTTCAAAAGTGCACTAAACTTAGCTTCTTTTGGAACCCAAATCCATTTTGGGCGCCTATGTAAAGAGTCACAGTACACTCTTTTTTTGTTTTTATCATTTTCCTGCAACTAAACACAAACAACTTATAACGCCCGAGAAAAATTCTAGGAAAAATATTGTTGAGTTATTGTTGACATAGTTAATTTGTTAGATAAGGGATCATCATCCTGCAACTAGTATGACCATTGGGGTTGAGTAATAAATAATATTGTTTCTGATATTATTTAATTAAGGGACTCAAATGAATATTTAACTCGTATGGTTAATTTGATAATTGACTAGTGCTATTTTAATAAATCCAATTGTTATGCAAATTGTTCTAATTTTTTTAGCTTTTGTGTAATAAAGGGTGTATATGTAATTATAATTTGTACTTCCTACATTTAAAATTTTAGTTGATATTCCTTTAAGTAGTAAATTAATTCTTTAAAGTGATAAGAAGTATTTCATTATTCTTTTGAGAAAAAGAATAATAGAGGAATAATTTGGCATAAGTATTCTTACAAAATCTTGTCATCATTTTATTTTATTTTATTTCATTTCAACCATTTTTTATCAAATTATTCAATTTTTTTAAACCATTATATATTGGGACTTTAGTTAATTTAATAAACCATTTTATTTTATTTTATTTTATTTCAACCATTTCAACCATTCTTACAAAGTCTTTATTTCATAAAAATATTTCCTATATATATTGGGACTTTAGTTAATTTTCTTAAAAGGTGAGTATTTAATTATTTTCGTAAATTGTATTTTATTTTCTATTAAGTGGGTAAATAGGAAATTATAGCTAAATTATAATTAATTAGAAAACTCTAGATTTATGTAGGGTGTTCTAGAGAATACTAACCTCTATGGTTAGCCATTAGATTAATGTTAACTCTAGTTAAATTTTTGTGTAAAAATGTGGGACTCCATACCCATTTCACTTCTCTTATAATCAATTTTTTTTAAAAAATAGTAATATAATTATCATAAGTAGAGTGTAGATTGGGTAAAAGAGACCAAACAATTGAGTGAACTGTAAGCTATTGTGTTAGGTGGTGAAGTAGATTCCATAAGATCTTGATAATTCGTTCTTGTAAAGGTAATCCTAATCTCGTTGATTTCATTTTTGTTTTTTATTTATTTATTTATTTTAGGTATTTATTTGTAGTAATTAAATCACTTGATTCACTACGCCATAAGTGCACATAGGCAACCCCTACTATACAATTACATAAGGCCTAAATGGTGTTGCATAAGGTAATAGGCAACACCAAGAAGGGGTTGCCAATGTGGACGTGGCCGTAGAGCCCTAAGGCAACGAATTATGCAACACTAGAAAGCGTTGCATTATGCATCTTTTACAACACTAAAAGCTTACAATGACAACAACACTTAGTGTTACATAAAATGAAGCCACGTCACCACTGTGTCCTACGTGGCAAGGGACACATCATTTTGCCACGTCAGCAGTGGTCCTTACTTTGACATGTCAGTAAGGGGTCCCATATTTTCCAAATTAGTAGTGGGCTCGACTTTTGCCACGTGAAGAGTGGGTCCCACAATATGTAATGCAACACTGATTTTAGTCATTTGAAACACCATTTTTATTCATATGTAACATCATGTTTATTCTTATGCAACACCATATAGGGTCAAATGCAACACTTCAAAAATTAAAAAAATTTACATAGTTATACTGCTTTTACATTATTCCTGCCAAACAAGGCATCAAACAATCAATACAACAAACATCTAATGAAATTTAAAAGTTACTAAACTATTTATAAAGTCTTATTAACAAGCATTTGGTTCTAACTATCAAAGTACCAAATTCTAACTTTAAATATGGGTTGAACAAATAACAGCAACAACAGCTGTAGAGCCAATAACATCAGAAGCAACATGTTCAGTAATATGTTCCTCTGCATTAGCATTATGACAGTCACATGGATGGACTCCTGTAACCTCCATATCAACTTTTTACATTTTTACATCAGAAAGGCGTTCTCCAACTACTCCCGCCAATTATTCCCAACATTTTTACATTTTAAATGCTCTTTTGTAACATTAAACTCCGCCACTTACATGTGTTGCGATTTCCTTCACATCAACCACATCATCTTTAATAAATTGAATAAAATATACTATAAACCAGAAGTTAATCACCTGCAGAAAGTTCAATAAGAATTATTGGTTATTAGATATAACTGACAAAAATAATTACATAAAAAGGCACATATATAGGAGTACAGACCAAAATATTGGAGTACATACCAAAATAAAAATTTAAGCTTTCCATTATCCTCTATTTTCAGCTTTTTGTGCCATATTAAAATCTTGTTGTAGTTATCCGTTGTAGCAAAATACCAGAGAAGGGACTAAAACAACGTTAGCTTCAAGTCCTGAAAGAGGGTAAAGTTTCTTGACTGCATCCATTTTAATGATCAGTCAAATTAAGTATCACATGATTGTAACGCCCTCCAGACCCGGGGTATAAGTCTGGGGGTTTCTAGCTAATCACCAAACCTGTGCAATCTGTATATCAAATAATAAAGAAATGTATCTAAACCCCTCTAACACTAACCATGATCTTTTTTGGTTGAAGTATGAAAACAAGAACCACTAAATACTTTATTTCAAACCAAATTCAAAATCTTACAAACTCTCTTTATTACAAACCATTGTCTAACCAGTTTTAAACTGCTTTCATCTTTTATTCAAACACACACACTAACTATCTACACTCCACCTGTTCAGGCAACTCAAAGCTTTCTTCCTCGATTGGGATCAACACCTTGGGTATGAGAGGATCCCTAGGCTTGACCCACTGCTTTACCACTCGAGTCCTGATAGGTTTCATATTCCTTCTTAACTGAAAACAATAAGGTGAATAACAATAAAAAGGGGTGAGCTAAAAATTGTTCAACAAGTCCGCAAAATATATACAGTGTTAAAGCAGTATAAATGAATGGGTAATCTGGGTATATCTACAAAGATATCACCCAGTGCGAATAGAAAGAAGGCCATTGTTGGTGAGTACAAACGAACTAACTATACACAAGTTTGAATCTATACCCTGCTGATCAGCTAGGATACAGTGCAGATCTATATCCCACTATATAGAACAAGTGGGGCACCCAGGCACTATAGCTCATATCAAGGATCCGGTTATATTCCGGTCATTAGGATTAAGTAAGCTTAATCCCCAAAAATATCACTATCCATTCAATGGAGTAGCAACCAGAATAATCGGTATGCTTTGATATATTCTAATCACCATAATATACTAATGTGTATGTGTAGCAATTGAAATAAGGACAATAAATTCAAAGGAAAAGGAAAAATCAAGAATCAAAATGAAATATGAACAAGAGAATAACAAATGTGTATCAGTGTTTATGAACGAGAATTAAAAGAGTGCAGCATGACAAGAATCTGAAGAAATATCACTATTCTGAAATTAGAATAGGGGAAAAACTTGCCTTCTACGTGACTCACTTCAATTATATCACCTTCGTCTATCACCGACTGAACCTGCCTTGCTGGCTTAGCTTCTGTTAGAGAAATAGACTGGTTTAGTCAATTCGTACTTCAATTGCGTCTTGAATCGACTTCACATCGTCTCTATTGTCTACCCATGCGCTTATGACTGACTCGTATATCATTTATTAACAAGTAAGACTCGATTAACCACATAATACACATAAGCACATAAGCACATATTCATTTTTATAGTTAAAATAATATTTAGAATCAAAATCGACCTGCTGATCGCTCAACTGATCATTATCTGACTCGTTTCCTATTTTTCGGGATTTATCGGACTCTTCTCGGCACGCGATTCGGCTGATAATCAAACAAATAACAAGGTCAACTAATTTCTAGAAGAAATTAGGTTTTAATATTATTTTTAATGAAAAGAATTTATTTTTCTGAGTCAAAGGGATTTCCCGTCACTCGAATAAGACTAACGGTCTTATTATTATCAATTAAATATAAATAAATCAACTTATTATTCAATATAAATAATTATTACAATTTTTAAAACCTAAAATAATTTTTAAATAATTGTTTAAGAAAAAATAAGAATTAAAAATGATTTTTCTATAATTTTTGAAATTTTTTTGATTAATTATCAAAATAAATAATCATTTTTAAATAATTAAAATATATTTCATAAATAATTGAGAAATAATTGAGAAAATAATTAAATATCATTTTTGGAAAATATTTCAGAATTATTTATAATATAAATCAATTAATTAAATAATTAATTAATTAATTTATAAAATAAATAAAACTGATTTTATAATTAAAATAAAAATAAAAATAAATTAAATTGCAGAAACATTTGTCAGAAATTAAATTCTGACAAAAACAGATCAAACCCGGGTTGCAAATCGGGTTGCAACCGGGTCGCCAAAAACATCCCTGGTCGGGGATGAACTCACCGGAAAATTCCCAGATTCCGGTGGGTTGCTCGGACTCCGGCAACCTTCTATTCCTTGCCAAATGAGCACCGTTTGGTACCGTTTTTGATGCCAAATTATTCCAAATTACTTCCCGAACTTCATTCAACTGAAAAATAATAAAATAATCCCTGAATAACAATCTCCGATCAAACCGACTTAACATTCAGGCCAAAATCCTATCTTTTGATTCTGTACATGAAACTTGATGATTAATAGTGCAAATCAAAGCTAAAGAAGAGTATAATCAAACCCCTAACATATCAGGAACCAAAGATTCACCAAAATCAGGAAGCTATGTTTTGAAAATCAAGCATAAACCCTAGTAATTAAATTTTACTATCCAGACATCGTTTATGAAATTAAACACCATGAATCGATTGCAAATAACATCAGGAAGCTATATCAATCATCAAAACATCATAATAACCCTAAAATCAAAAAGTCCTAATTCGAACATAAACCCTAGAAATTGAAGATAAAAAACGATGCATTAAATCATGAAATTGATGCTAGAAACAAAAAGAACATATCAAAACCATCGATTCGGGTACTGGTACCACTTGATTTGATGTTGTAATCTGCTCGAAATCACCAGTTTAATTCTCGACCCGACCTTGTTCTTCCCGACCCGATTTGCAGAGAATTTTGTAATTTGCTGATTTTTAATTACTTAATTAATAATAATTAAATAAAAATTAGGCTATTTATGGTAGTAAAATTAATACTCCTAGTTAAAATTAAGGCCCTAATTCTACATCTTTTAAAATTAATAAGCCCATAATTTTATAATTTTTGAGTATTAAAATTTAATTTATAAATATTTTATATATACAATATATATGCCAAAATTTCCCAAAAATTGTGAATAATGCAAAAATACAAAGAAATAGTATAAATGAAAGTCCTATAATTTTGTAAAAAATGAAAATGTGATTTTTGTGGGGTTTTTAACACCCAATGGGGCCCGGAAATGTCATTTTTCGCGAAACAAGAAAATTTGTAAAACACCTAGATGTTCAGAATAACGCGATGGTAAAAGCCATTTGATGAAAAATATGGCTGATTATTTATTTAAAATATCAGCTATAAAATCATGATTCGGGTCGTAAAACTTTTGAAATGAAAGTTATGAATGCAAAATAAAATATCTAAAAAATATCTTAAAAATACCGGGACGATACAAAATGCACGTAACATATAGCAATTAGGGTTTGATATTTAATTACACATAAATGACATATTAACACACATAATTTATTATAAACATGATATAATACAGACATAATTTCCCAAACGTTACATCATTTCCCCCTTAATAGGATTCTGTCCTCAGAATCTCATTATGAAAACAAATGAGGATATTTCTCTAACATTTCACTCTCAATTTCCAAGGTTGATTCTTCAACCATTGGGTTTCTCCACAATATTCGCACTAAAGACACAGACTTATTTCTCAATACTTTCTCCCGCCGATCTAAAATTCTTATCGGTTGTTTTACAAAAGACAAATCAGGTTGGATGTCTACCGGTTCATACTCTATTATATTCCTAGAATCAGGATTATATTGCTTGAGCATCGACACGTGAAACACATTGTGAATATGTTGCATATGAGGCGGTAAAGCTAATTCGTACGCAACTTTTACTACTTTCTTCAAAATTTTAAATGGTCCAACGTATCGTGGCTTCAATTTACCCTTGTTGCCAAATCTAGTCAATCCTTTCCATGGCGATACCTTGAGTAGCACATGCTCTCCTTCTTGGTAGTCCATATCCGTCCTGGCTTGATCTGAATATTTGCGTTGTCTATTTTATGGTGCATCCAGTCACTTTCGAATAAGTTCTATCTTTTCTTTAGTCTGTTGAATTAATTCTGGACCCAAAACCTTGCGTTCTCCAACTTCATCCCAATACACTGGTGATCTACATTTTCATTCATATAACACTTCATATGGTGGCATCCCAATGCTTGCGTGATAGCTGTCATTGTAAGAAAATTCAACCAAAGATAAATGCTCATCCCAACTGCCTTCGAAATCAATCGCACAAACTCGTAGCATGTCCTCGATTGTTTGGATAGTTCTTTGACTCTGCCCATCAGTTTGCAGATGATAAGTGGTACTCATGTTTAATTTAGTCCCAAGACATTTTTGAAATTGTCTCCAAAATTTTGAATTGAAACGGGGATCTCGATCAGACATGATAGATATTGGAACTCCATGTCGCATTACAATTTCTTTGAGATACAAGTGCACTAACTTGTCGAGTGAAAATCTTTCATTAATCGGTAGAAAATGTGTCGACTTTGTTAGTCTGTCAATGATTACCCATATCGCATCATGATTGGCTTTAGTCCTTGGAAGTCCTACTACAAAATCCATTGCTAGATGTTCCCATTTCCTTTCCGGAATGTCCAATGGTTGCAGTAATCCACTCAGACATTGATGTTCTGCTTAAACTCGCTGGCATGTAGAGCATTTACTTATCCATTCTGTTATTTTCTTCTTCATATTCGGCCATCAAAAGTTTTCCTTCAGATCATGGTACATTTTTGTACTTCCTGGATGAATGGAATACTTCGAATTGTGCGCATCTCGCAGTATTTCTTCTTTCAATTATGCCACATTAGGGATCCAGATTCTTGATGCAAAGTGTATACTTCCTTTGTTATCTTTTTGTGTTGTGATTTATTTTCCCGTTAAGTCATCATTTTGACTCATCACTTCTTCTTGACATCGTCAAATCTTTTCTAATAATTCAGGTTTGAAAGTCATCGTGTAGATAGCTTCAGTAGATTCGTTGGGAATACAGATCTCGATTTCCAAATTGTCAAATTTCTTAGCTAATTCTTCACATGAAGTTAACAAATCTAATCTTTCTTTTCGGCTTAGTGCATCTGCCACAACATTTGCTTTTCCTGGATGATAACTGATCGTAACATCGTAATCTTTAATTAATTCTAGCCATCGGCGTTGCCTAATGTTGAGTTCCTTCTATGTAAAGATGTACTTCAGACTTTTATGATCCGTGTAAATTTCACATTTCTCAACGTAGAGATAGTGTCTCCAAAGTTTTAACGCAAATACGATCGCTGCTAATTCCAGATCATGTGTAGGATATTTTTGTTAATGAGGTTTTAGCTATCTCGAAGCATATGCAATGACGTCAGAAAATTTACATACAACTGGAATGTCTTCTATTTTGGGACTTCCCTTCTCAGTATCTAACATATAGGCTACATACATCTTACATCCCTGTCGAACCAATCGTTTGGTCAGTATTACTGTCAGAAATTTCTTCCGCTATTTTTCGCCTTGGAATATTACCGTTGCATTTTCCGCAGTCCGCAATTTTACTTTCTTGTTCGTGCAATCGATCTGAGCATTATGATAAGCTAACCAATCCATTCCCAAAATAACATCAAACTCTCCTAACTTAAAAAGAATCAAGTCTACAGAGAAATGATGTCCAGCTATTTTCGATATCACAAGCAGGACATACTCGACCTACCGGAGCTTAGTTGTCATTTGCTAATTTTATAATTAACGTCTCGCCCAACCATTCAATTTTGCAATGTAACTTATCAAAGAATTCTTCAGATACAAATGAACGTGTGGCTTCAGAATAAATTAATACTTTTGAATTTACGAAATTCACAAAAAGCATACCTGCAATTGCACTAGGACTCTACACTGTTTCTTGCATTGTCATGTTGAAAATTCTTGTTCGGGGTTGATTAGGCGGCGGTGGAGGAGGTAATGCCAATACTTTCAGAATATTAGCTGACATGGCTGGTCCTTTGCAATTCCTAGCGATATGCCCTTTCTTTCCACACTGATAGATAATAATTTCTGTTGTTTTTTTCCGTTGGAAATTTGTTAGAATAGTGCCCTTTCCGCTTACATTTGTAACATGTCACATCCGCTTTGATACAGATGCCAGTATGTTTTCATCCACAAGTTCTGCAGTATGGCACTTGGACTCCGACAATTCCCAGCTGGATGGGGGCTTGGAAATGATTACCTGTTTTCTGAATACCTGGTCCTATCCTTTTAAAATTCAAATTTTTCCGGGCTTGAAATCTCGGCTTCCTGCTGGAGTGGCTTTGGAAACTTCCCTATCCTCTTTCCCTTTGAGATCTTTCGCTCACCCCTTCAATAATCAAGGCTTTCTGGACTACGGCGATATACGTTGTTAACTCAAAAACTGCAACTTGTCCACGGATCCACGGTCGTAATCCTTCTTGAAACCTTTGGACTCATTTTTCTTCAGTATCAACTTGTTCTGGGACAAACCTAGACAACTCGGTAAATTTAGCTTCATACTCCGTTACAGACATATTTCCCTGCTTCTGTTCCAATAACTTAATCTGCATTTGATTCTTAACATAGTGAGGAATTTTTTTTCTAAGAACAGCTCTTTAAACCTTTCCCATGTAATAACATCTTCACCTTCTAAAGCCTTCTTAGATACCCACTAATAATTTGCTTCCCCTTTCAATAAGTAACTAGCAAAATCAATCTTCTGGTCTTCACTTACTTTCACTAACACAAATTCTTTCTCTATTTCTTTCAACCAAGTTGTAGCCTTAATAAGATCAGTTGTTCCTTCAAATTTGGGAGGCTTAATGTGATGCCCTCCAAACCCGGGTCAGAAGTTTGGGGTTCACAACATACACACACACACATACTCAATATATATAGATACCTGCTTATAAAAGTAATATATACAAAGACCCTACTTACCATAATCATGGATCACAACAGGTTAAAGTATAAAAACAAGCCACAACCTTAACTTTTATTACATCGTACCAAATCCCAACTAGTTCCGCTTACAACTGATAATGACATCATTCTTACAATCTTACATATCTCATCTACATTATAAAACTCCTGCTAACTCGGTCCGTCTTATCCTGGAATCCTAGCTCGCACACTGGACTGGGAATCCTCGTTATCAACCATTTCCTTTTCAACTGTAAAATAACATGACAGATTTGCAAGAGTGAGCTAACTAGCTCAGCAAGTCATAATAGCAATAACTGAGGTTCAGCAATGATCAGTTGAAATGATTCATAAGAATCAAGTTTCTGGATAAGCAATGAATAGAATTGGATATCCTTTTTATTTTAAAAAAAATCCAAGGTTAGGCTGCTGATTAGTCATGCACTAATCCCATAAAAATACCATTATAATTCAATAAAACAGAATCATAATCAACATTGATAAAGCATTTAACTCAGAATATAAAACATTTCACAGTTATCACCAGAATATGTCAAGGTGTAAATATGAAGAACGGTTTTAAGCCTGATGAAAAATTAAGTATCGGAAGAACAATGGTTCAAAGATAATACAGGGTATTGACCTTTGATGTGTTAGGGTATTCCATGGTGTATAAGTTTTTGCGTACTCAAGAAATTCTGTTGAAATACTTGGTTTATGAGGTGTATGTATTTGTGGAGTAGTATCTTATATGTTTGGCTCGTATCTGAAAATTCAACAATCAGGGTTCAAAGTTAAATAGTTTAAAGTGCTTGCAAAATAAAACAAGATTTACTTTGAATAATAACAACATGTTATGAGAAATTTCATAAATATTCGCAATATATCTGGAAGAAAAGTTCAAAAGGAATTGCCATATCATAGATGATTTCGAACTTTACTTGTACTCATCTAACAGTTCTACTCATCATTCACTTTCCTTCTTTCTCTATGCCTTGCTTTATTCGTCAATCACTTGCCTTCTCTTTCTATGCTTTAATTCTATCTACGGATCACTGACTTTCTTTGAATATGCCTCGCTTACTCTGCTAGGTATCACAACCATCTATCAATACTCAATCTCATATTATTTTTATCGTCACATAGACGCCAAAAGCTTTTATCTACCCTTCGTTTTACCCAAATCGGATTTACGGATTGAAAGTTATGACCAAAACGGTGAAACAATAACCACATAGGCATATAACACATTAATCAGATAATACATAGCACATAGCATGCATGATATTCAATAGAAATAATTTTTCAAAGAAGATTAGGGGTCAAAATGATTTTTTAGTTATTTAAAACGAATTTTTGAACATATTTCAAAATTAAAATTGGACTCCGAATCATTTTATAATTAAATAATAGGGTTCGAACACCCGAATTTGGCTTTAAAATAATTTTATAATAATTATCGAGTCGTGAAAAGAATTTAAGATAATATTTTAAAGCTCGAAACTATTTTTCAGAATTTTTAAACCAATTTTAAATAATTAAATCCAATTAAATAATCAATTAAAATTAATTAATAACTAATTAAATTAATTAATCAATTAATATTTAAATTAATTGACCAATTAAATAATTAATTATCAACTAAAATTAATTAATTAAATAATTAAGATTTATTTTAGAATAAAATTAATTTTCAGAATTGAAAATATTGATTTTTGGATTTTTAAATAAATAAAAACAATTTCTGTAAATAATTGTAAAAAGAAAATATCATTTTTATAAATAACTATAATAGGAATATCATTTTTGAATATTCTGAAAAAGCCAGGGATTAATCTGTGAAATCCACTAAACCACAGGGGTTAGACGGTAATTCCACCGTCTTCTTCCCCGTTCGCCGGCTTCGGTGGCCGGCCGCCATTAATAGCGGCCATCAAGCTTTCCGGCCACCTTTAGATCTAACCCAAAATCCAGCCAAAATAACAGGGATGGATAATTACTCCTCCAGAAGCTGAATTATAAAATCAAAATCGCCAGGAAAACAGCGAATGGGCCGTAAATTCTTTTCAAACTTGGTCATCGATTCCGGCTTCCCCTGCTAAAACGGATCCTACTTATCAATTCCTTTTCACATGATCTGTTTAATGGTGTAAGTCTTAGATTCCCAGGTTTTACGAATCAAAAATCCGGAAGAAATAATTGAACTCAAAGATTAAATCAACTTTCCTACATGTTATTGAACTCAATTTTTGACATATAATATACCAAATTGACCTGGAAGAAAAGATCTACATGATTATGCCATCAAATCATATCAAAAACATCAAGAACAAAAATTCATAATTTAATCCATAATTAATTCGAATTAAAATAAATAAATTAGAAAAATACCTTGATTTCTGGGAAAAACTGATGGTTGATTCAGAAAGAAGATTTCGAGGGCTTCATTTTGATATATTACACGGCAGAATCGGAGTTCGATAACGCCTTCGTTTGTGTGACTAATTTTCAAGAAAACGGTGTTTTAACAAAGTTTTCTCTGGTTTTCAGGATTTGTACTGTCTGATTATGATTTTTGCGCGTGAAAATGAAATAAGAAAGGGCTATTTATATTTACAAAATATTAGTACTTTCTGGATCGTGTTGGATCGATAAATACGTTTATTTTGGATAAACATTATCCTTTTTGGATTAACACTATCCTGTTTTGGATAAGCACTATCCTATTTTGGATAAGCACTATCCTCTTTTGGATAAATGTTATCATATTTCGGATAATTATCAAAACCGGGCTTTTATAAAATGATTATACAAAGATAATGTTATCGAAAAGGGTTAGCGTATGGAAAATATTGCGCGGGGCCCCGCACGGGTCAAACCGTAATCCTGATCGAAAAAGTCAAAACATGAAAAATGTCCGGAATTACCAGATTAGGTTAGGAAGGAGTTTTCGGAAGAGTTTGGGGTTGTAAAAACGTAAAAACGGTTAAGGTTGGACGATTCCCGGCTTTAGAAAATGATTTTGTAATTATTCAGAAAATAATTAATAAATTCATAAATCAATATAAAATCATATAACACTCCAAAAATTACCAGAAAATACCTTAATTTTCTATATTTTATTCGGGACATAATAAAATTAACATACTTAGACTTTACCACATATGAACATTCACATAACAACACCAATCGTCAGATAATTCACCAAAAATCACATAATAATCACATAATAATCATTAATTAATAAAAATAATTACACGCTATGTCCCGGATATTACATCCTTCCCCCCTTAAAAGGATTCTGTTCTCAGAATCGCACTAAGGATCAAATAATTATATATTCTAGTATCTCACTTCCATTTTTCTCAGGTTGATCTCTCAACCTTACCACTTTTCAGAAACTTTTACTAGCAGTATTACTCATTACTCAACAGCCTCTCACTGATATCATATTCTATTAGTTGCTCCTATAACTCAACTCAAGTCTCCATTTTATATATAATGGATCTTAATTACTTTTCGTGAATATACACATGTAAACACCCTATGAACCAGCTATACATGTGGCGGTGAAGCCAACTCACTTACAATTATCTTCTCTATTTTATTGTTTCTAAAAGGACCAACATAACGTCTATTAATTTTCATTTCTTTCTAATTCTAGAAATTTGTGCTCACAAACATTTCCAATAGTTACTGGTTGCTGAATCTCATTCCCACATGTTTCTCTGTTCAATTAACCAAGTTTGTAATCGCTTTCAATCGCATTCGAGGCTCTTTAATCGTTCTCTTAATCATCTCGTTCATCTGCGAATGATATACGGAAACCAGGGCGTATTCGATTTCTGACGTTCTCGAAATTATAGTAGAGTAAAATTAACGAGAAAATCTCGTTTGGATACGATTAGCGCACAGCCGTAACATCATACCTTAATTTCCTTGAATCACAATCGAGTAGATTTGCAGAGCGAAATTCTCTTACTACTTAGAAGAAAGTATACTAATTTGGAGGCATCACCGGCATACTCAAATTCTTATTTGTTAGGAATATGTGTATTAGTTTGATGATAAGTTAAGCAAAACACTTAAGTAGAAATCTAGTGTTTGTAGCCTCAACGGATAAGACCATCTTGGCTATCCGTTGAAGGAGTAGCTTTACTTAGCAATAAGTTTAGTAGTGTAGCACATTTCACTCTCTGGTTTCAAGCTGTAATTCTTAGATGTTGTTAGGAAATAATCAGTCATGTTGACTACTAATGGATGTACAAATAGGAGGGCTAATTGTAAATATTTCATGCCTTGTAATTTTGTATAAGTGAAGAAGTGTCAACGGATATTGAAGACCTTCAACGGATAAGAAACAAAGCCTCAACGGATGTCTCTAATGCTTCAAAGGATAATATCCATCAACGGATAAGTGCTTCAACGGATAAAGACTTCAACTGATAATGCATCAACGGATAAAGCTTCAACGGCTAAATCCTCAACGGATAAGGCATCAACGGATGAAAGCTTCAACGGATGCTTAGTTCATTAACAGTTGATAGTGACAATTCACAAGCTGACAGAGGCACATGGGTTGACAGCGACATACTGGAATGTGGAAGCCTCTAGGAGGAATCAAGAAAATGCAGCATTTCCATTCTGATACAAACAAGGAAGTATTCAAAGATTTACAGATTATCCTAGATTGCATTGGATAGAGAAATGAAGAAGAAACATGTGAAGAATCTTTTCAATTGTATTTTACAGTTTGTCTTCACTTGTAAACTTGGTGATATATAAACCAAGTAGCAGCTAGTAATTAGATATTAATTTTCCTGAGCTGTTTAGAAATATCAAAAGAGAAAATCATCTAGTTTGTACTAGGAAGCAGCTGTGATTTAATTATTTGAATCACAGATTTTCTGAAATAACACATCTCTGGTGGAACAACAAATCCACCAGAAAAGTTTTTAAGTTCTTTGTGCTCATTACATTTGTGTTTGAATATATATCTGTCTGCATCAGCTTCAAGCAATTCACACACATTTGATCACTCAAACACTTAGCCTTAGAAACTGCTCAAAACTTGAAAAAGTTTTGAGATTTACATTCAACCCTCCTTCTGTAAATCTCATTGTTAGTCCACTGGGAATAACAATTGGTATCAGAGCAAGCTCTTAACATACAAAGAGTTTAAAGATCTATTCTGCTAACATCATGAGTGCACAGAAGAATCCTCCTGCTACCATTATGAGTAGGAAGGATATTGGTGTAAAGATCCCAGTCCTGGAAAAAGATAATTATCATCACTGGAAAGTGAAGATGCATTTACATCTTCTTTTTCAAGATGAAAGCTACATCAACTGTATTGAAAATGGTCCTCACATCCCTCACAAAGTAGCCACAGCTGCTACTGCAACAGTTGCTGTTGGACAGTCCATTCCCAAGCCAAAAGCAGAATGGACTATTGAAGACATGGAAGAAATCCGCAAGGATAAGAGAGCAATGAACATTTTGTTTAATGGCTTAGATCAAGATATATTTGACAATGTCATCAATAGCCAAACTGCAAAGGAAGTTTGGGATACTGTACAAATCATCTGTGAAGGTACTGAGCAGGTCAGAGAGAACAAGATGCAACTTCTTATTCAACATTATGAATATTTTCACTTTGAAGAAGGTGAATCATTAAATGATACCTTCAACAGGTTTCAGAAACTGTTGAATGGATTGAAGCTGTATGGTAGAGTGTACCAAGTCAAGGATTCCAACTTAAAATTTCTTAGGTCTCTGCCAAAGGAATGGAAGCCCATGACTGTCTCTTTGAGAAATTCTCAAGATTATAAGAACTTCACACTTGAAAGATTATATGGAATTCTGAAGACTTATGAACTTAAAATGGAGCAGGATGAGCTGTTGGAAAAGGGAAAGAGAAAAGGAGGAATATTTGCTCTTATAGCTGACAGTGAGAAGATGGAAGCCAGGAATGAGGAGAAGACAATGCCAAGTCTCAAAATTGGCACAAGCAAATCAGAATCAAGCAAGGGTAAAGAGCGAGTTGTCGAGGATGAATACAATTCCAGTCAGGATGAATCTGATGATATTGAAGAACATTTGGCCTTTCTGTCCAGGAGGTTTGCAAAAATGAAGTTCAGGAAAAACACAAAGTTCACTAAGCCAAACAAAAACATGGTGGACAAATCAAAGTTCAAATGTTACAACTGTGGCATTAGTGGACACTTTGCAAGTGAGTGTAGGAAGCCAAATTCTGAGAAAAAGAAATTTGAGCAAGTTGATTACAAAAAGAAGTATTTTGATTTGCTCAAACAAAAGGAAAGAGCTTTTCTCACTCAAGATGATTGGGCAGCAGATGGGGTAAATGAAGATGATGATGTGGAATATGTCAACCTAGCCCTGATGGCTAATTCTGATGAAAATGAAACTAGTTCATCAAGCAACCAAGTAATTACTACTGATCTCTCTCAGCTTTCTAAACATGAATGCAATGAAGCCATAAATGATATGACCAATGAATTATATCATTTGCGTGTTTCCCTTAAATCACTAGCAAAAGAAAACTCTAGGATCAAGGAGAATAATGTGTTTTTAAGTGATAGGAATGATGTGTTAGAGGATCAGGTAATTGAGCTTGAAAAGATAAAACTTAAATGCTTGACTGTTGAGAGTGAACTAGCAGAAGCTGTTAAGAAAGTAGAAATTCTTTCTAAAATGTTAGAAAGTGAGCAAGAGGTAATCAAGGCCTGGAAAACATCTAGGGATGTTAGTGTTCAGATTGCAAAGGTTCAGGGAATTGAATCATTCTGTGAGGATGCCTGTAAGAAAAACAAAAAGGAGTTATAATTAATTGATGGATTGTCAACGGAAGTGGAATCAACGGATGATGAAAGTTATCCGTTGAAGGAAGAAAAGGAGCATCTGTTGAAGGCTCATCAATTAAAACAGGCAAGTTCTTTTAAAAATAAAAATCTCAATAAAAAGAATGATTCAACTCTCAAGAACTTTGTCAAAGAAGGAGCTAGCACATCCAGAGATGTCAGTAAGGTGAATATAGGACACATGACTTTAGATCAACTAAAAGATAGGCTTAAGTTGGTTGAGGATAAGAAGGAAACTAAAAGAAAATCTAAAAGAAATGGGAAGGTAGGGATTAATAAACATAATAATTACACACCTGATAGGTATGCTCCTAGAAAAAGCTGTGTGCATTGTAAAAGTGTTAATCACCTATCTGATAATTGCAAATCTGTTAAAAATGCTCCCATACCTTCAAATCCCTCCATGCCTAACATGTCTATGTCACCTCTGCATGTTATGCCTGTTATGTCTCACCAGAATCCCCATGCACATTTTGCAAACATGCCATATATTAACAATCCTTATTTTACTGCATTTAGTATGCCTCAAATGCCATACAATATGCCTATGTGGAATAACATGTTTGCACAACCTATGCCTTATCAAATTCAATCAAATGTGTTAAATGATTCTGTGACTAACCCTACACTTCAACCAACCACATCTGAGACCAAGGTTGACCCAAAGTTACCTAAGTCAAAAGATGCAGGAGGAATAAAGTCTAGGAAAAAGACTAACAAGGCTGGACCCAAGGAAACTTGGGTACCAAAATTAACTTGATTGATTTTGTTGTGTGCAGGGACAAAGAAGGAATCTATGGTACTTGGACAGTGGTTGTTCAAGACACATGACAGGAGATTTCACCCTGCTCACAGACTTTAAGGAGAGAGCTGGCCCTAGCATAACCTTTGGAGATGACAACAAAGGATTCACTATGGGATATGGCTTGATTTCAAAAGAAAATGTCATCATTGATGAAGTTGCATTGGTTAATAGTCTCAAACACAATTTATTGAGCATCAGTCAACTATGTGACAGAGGGAATACTGTTTCCTTCAATTCTGAAGCCTGTATTGTCACAAGTAAAAAAGATAATAAAGTGGTTCTAATTGGAGTTAGAAAATGGAATGTGTACTTAGCTGATTTCAACTCTACAGATGCAGAATCCATTACTTGTCTTCTCAGCAAAGTAAGTCCAGTTGAAAGTTGGCTATGGCACAAGAAGCTGTCCTATTTGAATTTCAAGATAATGAATGATCTAGTCAAAAAGGACTTAGTTAGAGGAATGCCTCTAGTGGAATTCACAAGGGATGGACTGTGTGATGCTTGTCAGAAAGAAAAGCAAAAGAAAGTATCATTCAGTAAGAAGCTTGAATCTGCAATTGATGAACCACTACAACTTCTACACATGGATCTTTTTGGACCAGTCAATGTGTTGTCAATTTCAAGGAAAAGATATTGCCTAGTGATTGTAGATGATTTCTCAAAGTTTTCATGGGTTTATTTTCTTGGATCAAAGGATGAAGCTAGTGAAATCATCATCAATCATATCAAGCAAGTCAACAATCATCCTGATTTCAAAGTAAGGAAAATTAGGAGTGACAATGGAACTGAGTTCAAGAATTCAACCATGAAGTTGTTCTGTGAAGAAAGTGGGATCATGCATGAGTTCTCAGCTCAAGGACTCCACAACAAAATGGTGTGGTGGAAAGGAAGAACAGATCACTAATTGAAGCTGCAAGGACAATGCTTGAAGAGTCAAAACTCCCAACTTATTTTTGGGCTGACGCTGTTAACTGTGCATGTTACACTCAGAATATTTCTCTAATCAATCAGGAAAAATGCATGACTCCCTATCAGTTATTCAAGAGAAGAAAACCAACTTTAAACTTTCTACATGTCTTTGGTTGCAAATGCTATATCTTAAGGAATCAATCTGATCACAAAGGGAAGTTTGATGCAAAGGCTGATGAAGGAATATTTGTTGGTTATTCTGCTGGAAAATCATATAGGGTCTACAATCTAAGAACTAACATTATCATGGAATCTGTACATGTTGTGTTTGATGATAAAAAGATTGATGGACTAACAGATGATGGACATCATGAAGGACTCAAATTTGACAACATTGAGATATACTGTGATGATAGTGAAGATGAGAATGATAAAGAAGGCATCTCAAGAAGAATTCAGAATATGCCTTTGGATAATGCACATAATGCTGCATCCGTTGAAAGTCATAATTCAGCTTCCGTTGAAAGAAGCAATGCAGCATCCGTTGAAAGACAAAGTGCATCATCCGTTGAAGTTCATAATGAAGCATCCGTTGATCACAGTCTGTCAACGGATAATCAATTGACTTCATCAGTTGATAGAGCTCCCAATTCCTTTCAAAGGATCAGCAACTCAGGGGGAGTTTCAACAAATCAACATTCTATCTCACATCATGACAATACTGAGGCAACCTCATCTAGGGCTAATCTACCACCTCAAAGGAAATGGACCAAGAATCACCCTTTTGAAATGATCATTGGTGATGCTACATCAAAAGTACAAACTAGAAGGGCGACTCAAGATGAATGTCTGTATAGTAGCTTTCTATCACAGGAGGAACCTAAGCGAGTGGAAGAAGCTCTATTGGATCCAGATTGGATTTTAGCAATGCAAGAGGAGCTAAACCAATTTGAGAGGAACAAAGTATGGAAGCTGGTACCCAAGCCAAAGAACAAGAGTTCTATTGACACAAAATGGGTATTCAGAAACAAGATGGATGAAAATGGTATTGTCATAAGGAATAAAGCCAAATTGGTTGCTAAAGGCTATTCTCAACAAGAGGGAATAGATTTTGATGAAACATTTGCTCCAGTTGCCAGACTTGAAGCCATCAGAATCTTTCTAGCCTATGCAGTTAATGCCAATTTCAAAGTCTATCAAATGGATGTCAAGAGTGCATTTCTAAATGGGGAATTGGAGGAAGAAGTTTATGTAAGCCAACCTCCAGGTTTTGAAGATCCAAATTTTCCAGACTATGTGTATTATCTGATGAAAGCACTCTATGGACTAAAGCAAGCACCTAGAGCCTGGTATGAGACTTTGTCAAAGTTCCTTCTAGATAATCACTTCACAAGAGGTACTGTTGACAAAACTCTCTTCTTTAGAAATGTTAATGGCTCTAAGATACTTGTACAAATTTATGTAGATGATATTATATTTGGATCTACAGATGATAAGCTTTGTAAAAAGTTTGCTAAATTAATGCAAAGTAAATATGAAATGAGCATGATGGGAGAGCTAACTTACTTTCTTGGTTTACAAGTTAAACAAGTTAGTGGTGGAATTTTCATTAGTCAAACTAAATATATTTATGATCTTTTAAAGAAGTTTGACTTAATGGATTGTTCACCTGCAAAAACTCCCATGGCCACTGCCACTAAGCTTGAATTAAACAAGGCTGAAAAGTCTGTGGATATTACAAGTTATAGAGGCATGGTTGGCTCACTTTTATATTTAACTGCTAGTAGACCTGATATAATGTTTTCTACATGTCTTTGTGCTAGATTTTAAGCTGACCCTAAAGAATCTCACTTAGTGGCTATTAAAAGAATTTTCAGATATCTCAAGGGGACTCCAAATCTAGGAATTTGGTACCCTAGAGAGTCTGGTTTTGATCTAATTGGCTACTCAGATGCAGATTATGCAGGTTGCAAAATAGACAGGAAAAGCACAACAGGCACCTGTCAATTTCTAGGGAACAAGCTTGTATCATGGTTCAGCAAGAAGCAGAATTCTGTTTCCACATCAACAGCTGAAGTTGAGTACATTGTTGCTGGTAGTTGCTGTGCACAGATACTATGGATGAGGAATCAACTATTTGACTATGGTCTGACTATTGACAAAATTCCAATATTCTGTGATAACACAAGTGCCATTGCCATTACTGAAAATGCAGTGCAGCATTCAAGAACCAAGCACATTGATATCAAGTACCACTTCATTAGGGAACATGTGATGAAAGGTACAGTGGAACTTCATTTTGTTCCAAGTGAAAAGCAGATTGCAGACATATTTACCAAGCCACTTGATGAATAAACATTCACAAGATTAGTAAGTGAGTTAGGTATGCTTAATTATTCATAATCTATGCCATATACATAATCTGTCTTGAAGCCTGAAATTAATTTGCTGCAAGAACAAAGCTGGCTTTAATTAAGACTTATCCTATCAACGGATATTCTCTATCCGTTGAAAGCCAAAATTGTTCTATCAATGGATATTCATTATCCGTTGAAAGACAAATACATTTCTGGTAATTTTATCCTTCAACGGATAAAATGGGGTTGTTCATCAACGGATAACTATTTCCCTTATTCGTTGAAGTGTCACGTCAGTTACTATAAGTGAGTCACAGCCGTTGATTCTTTAACTCAACCGTTGATACAGATATACAGTGTTGTATGTATTTGTATTTAAGGTAGTTTTCAGAATTTCTACAGTTTTATTTATTCTTGAACGGCTGTAACTTATTTAAAAGTATAATTTAATCATTTTATTTATGTTTTAATTCAAGAAAGTATAAAAGCCCAATTGAACTCTTATTCTCACTTTACGTTTTCTTGCAATTCTTATTCTCTTTCTCTCTAAATTCTCAAGTTTTTCTCTGCAGCCTCTACTCACAACAATGGCACCAGTAGTCAAAATTATGTCTCAAACAGGATTTGTTTATGAAAAGAATAATTTCATAGCCTTGGTTGAAAAGAATGAAGCCCATTCTGATTATCACAAGATGATGGACTTCTTCAAGAACTGCAAACTAAGCTATGCAATGCTGGAAGCCCCAACCATCTACTGTGAGGTGATTGAGGAGATTTGGACAACTGCAGAGTTCAACTCCACATATATGAATATTTCCTTCTCTCTCAAAGGTAAGGACTATTGCATTAATTGTTATGATATACAATCTTGCTTTAAGTTGCCTGAGAATAATGCCATGACACCACACACTGATAAAGATGTCTCTGTTATGCTAGATTCCATAGGCTATACTTTTGATTCTGCTAGTTTAGGTAGTATTAGAAGGAAAGGCCTTAGGAAACAATGGAGTTTTCTTGGAGCTGCCTTTATTAAGGTTTTCTCTGGGAAGATTAGCAATGTTGATGCTATCACTTCATCTCTTGTTAATATGCTCTATATGCTGGTTTCTGATAGGTACTTTAATTTTAGCAACTGTGTTATGCTAGAATTAGGTTTCGGATTAGGTAACAAAGCTAATAGACCACATAACATCTACTATGCTAGATTCTTTATGTTATTGGCTAACCATGTTGCTGAAGGTTTGGTTATATCCAATGAGAATAATAAACTTAAATGCTGGGCATAAGAGAAAAGGGTCCTTGCAGACCTTTTGAGAATGAACCTCAACAGCCAGGTGCCATTGGTATACTTGCCAATCATGAATGCACCACAGGTAAGTGAGGTAAATACTTCTATAACTCCTACTATTTCCAACCCCAATGTTTCTTTGCCTTCTAGTGTGGCTATGGAACCTGTGTCTTTGTCCAAAAAGGCTCCTACCAAAGCCACCAAATCTAAAGTTTCCAAAGTCAAGTCAAAGAAACCTACCTCTGTTATTTCTCAAAAGACAACAGTTGTAAAAACTACCATAAACCCTGAAGGGAGTGAACAGGGTGTGAGTGGTGAGGCGAAGGGCGAACATCAAAAATCCCCCCAGGATAAGGTAGGAGAGGTGAGTGGTACCCAAACCAGCCAAGCCACAGTCTCTCAAAAGACTGTGGTGGTTCAAAAGGAGTCTAACACACTATTGAAAATAGTCCCCAACCAGGGACACAGAACAAAAGAGGGAGGGACACTGAAGCCACACATTCACCATTTAAAGCCTTTTCAAGGAAGAAGAAGGCCAAAACCCTAGTTTCCACCCAAGGGACACACACAGCACAGATACATCCACCTGTATCTGTGCCTTCTCAAATTCAGCTTGATGTGATTTCAGCAAATGTGGAATCACAGCCCCATTCTCTCAATATAGAAACACATCATTCATCAAACTCTCCAACACCCTCTCTGGATGTGGATATGATATTCACATCAATTGTTGATTCTCCCTCATTAAAACTCAGGGAGGAGCCGCACTCAAAACCTGGTGATCATCATCTTTTAGATGATTTGTTGGATCATCAGCCAATTATTTCAGATGTAGTTGCAGAATCTGTGTCACCACACTTAAAATCAATCCACACAGATTTAACAATTATGTCACTTTCTATATCTACATCTTTTCCTTCTTCAACGGATATCTCTCATCCGTTGACAAGTGGTTGTTCTTCAACGGATAAGCTTAATAGCAGTTATCCATTGATGCCATTAGTTTCCACTTCAACGGATATTCCCTATCCGTTGATCGTCTCTAAACACTTAACAGAATCAATTCCAACTGTAGAGGACATGGAAACTGTACAATCACTTTTAGGTTTGAGGAAAGGGAGTGATCTTTTGAGTGAGAGGCTGGGTTGCTCCCAGGAAAAAGGAGAGGTTGAGAGTCACCATATGCATGCTATTTCTTCCAGCATGGCAAAAGTGAGTGAGAGGAGTGCCACCTTAGAAGGTGAGGGTGAGGGTGTGAGGGTGTGTGTGAGCCAGGGGGAGCCCCTGATGCAAGAACAGAGAGAAATTGAGAGAAAGGCAGGTACAGAAGCTATAAGGGTGGATCCAGCCATTGCTAGTGAGTTAATGAAAGTGGATGATGCAGAAAAGGAAAGACAATTTCAGCAACATTACAAAGCTGTCATTGATAACATTTCCTTCGATGCTGACACTTTTACTCACCCTGTTCAAGCCTATCAATTATTGGCTGCACAGGGCAATGTGGAGGCAGAACAGACACTACACATTCTACACATTTCAGCATCTCTTCTCAGAGACAAAGCTGCTGTCAACAGGCTGCTTTCTCAAGCTGGTGAGCCATCTGAAGAATTTGGAGTAAATTCTAATGATGATGACTCTAATTCTTTGAATGAGAGCATGAACTTAGGGGGAGTAGTAGGCCCAAGTTCTGTTCCTGATCTTCCTGAATGGGCATGGGCAAAACCATCAACACCAGGAGAGTTTGGTGTCTCTTTGGTCAGACAAGTCATGACAATTCAGAAGGCCCTTCAGGAGACTCAAGATGCTGGTACCAAGGCAATTCTTCAAGCTCATCTGGAATCTCTGCATCTCTTGTAGTTGCAGCATTACCAGCAAAATCTAAGTGTGGATGAGCTCAAGCAGGACATTGTTGATCTGAAATCTTACAATGCTGAGAAATTGGATTCAGTTATACCCTATGGTATTATGCAAGATTTGTTGGGGAGACTGAAGAAAGCATCTGATGCTGACAAGAGGCTGGCCAGATTGGAAGATAGGGTTCATATCATTGAAGACTCTATGGTCACCATTCTTCAGAATCAACAAACTCAAACAAATCTACTCATGTAGCTGGCAAAAGCACAAGGCTTGACCCCTACCCTTGATGATAACAAAACGGGGGAGAATAAAGGTGAAGGGGAAGGAGAGCCATCTACAACAGTTCAGATTTCTCAAGTGCTAGTTCCTGTCATCACAACTTCTCCAACTATTCAAGTCAAAGGAAAGCTAGATGGAATTGATCTAATCCAGATAGCAGTAGCTGAATTGCAAGTCAAAGAGTAAAGGAAGAAGATTGATGAAAAGATGCAACTAATATTTGGTTCTACAACTTCTCAATCACAATCTGTGAAGCATAGCACAAAAGTGGAATCAATTATTATGGAACTCAAGCCAGTAGGGAGGCATAAGGATGGAGAAACTTCTTCCAAAGATCTGCAACCTATAGTTCTCAAGCCCAACAACAGATCCAATAAGGACTCTACAAAGAATCCTCTAAAAAAGGTGGATTTTCCTCTTCCTAAAGCTGATGAGGACAAGCTTTTAGGTAGAAGTATTGCATATCTCAAAGAGACCATGGACGAGGCTGTAAGGAGAAATATGGCTATTATCTTCAGAGAGGGAAAGAGCATATGTGTGATGCAAGGACATCCCAAATTCTCAATAGCCAAGAGGGAAGAAACCAAAAGGTTGAAGGAAGAAGCCAAACAGCTAAAGGCTGACAAAAGAGCACAAGCAAAGCTTGAAAAACTGCTAAAGTCAAGTCAGGATGAAGAACAGAAAGAAATTGAAGACAAAGGTGAAGATGAAGCTATGGGGGACATGGTTGGTACTGAGATGGAGGAAAGAAGTAAGGAAGAATGGCAGAAAGGGAAAAGAAAGAAGGTCAATGCAAAGAGAAAGAAGGTAGATAAGACTGAAGAAACTCAATCAATATCCAAACCACTACCCTCTATTCCTGAACCCATTGTACCTGACCCCTTCATGAACATTCATGGTGAAACAATCATTCCCAAGGAGGAACCAATTGATTGAAACACCATCAAATTGCCCACCTTCCTAACCTCTTCTCCACCATCAAAGAAGCAGAAAAGAAGAATCAAATCAACACCTTCTAAAGCCTCAATCAAATTCACACAGAAGCCTAAGCCTAAACCTCAAACCTCTAAAGATGATTATGTTCACATCTATGACATAAAAGAATTTTCAGACATTGAACTCTATCTGGATGAGCTGGAGGATGTAAGGGGAATAGCTGCCTACAGACAGCTACCAGAAAGGCTAGTGTTCAAATACAAAGGGATTCTGGCTTTACCAGGACTGCCAAAACTGAGATTCTCAACAAGATTGCCAACATCAGGAAAACTTGGAGGGAGCCCAATGCTTTGCCTATAACTTTACTCATTCAAGAAAGAGGAATTACAATTCACAAATCACCTCATTGGTTGATGGAGTTCAGAGACAACAAAGGAGTCAGAAGATTTTTCAGAATTGAAGATCAGCTAAAAATTGTCAGTAATGAAACTCTCAAGGATATGCAATCTAAGTTAGATATCAATGAACAAGATGAAGCTGAATTCTACAGACAACTTCAACTTCAAATAGAGGAGAATGACAGGAGGCTAGGAAAGAAAACCAGGGATCAAAGGAAAAGAAAGTAATTTGCTCAGGCTAAAGGAGCACCCTCGGAAACAATGTAATTCTTCAATTCCATCTCAGCATATACATTTTTGTAGCACTTTTTGAATTTCTGCTTTATTACAGTTTATAAATTTGTTAAGTGTTTTGTTATCATCAAGCTAAACCCAAATTTATGCCTACAGTTCTAGTAGACATAAATAGGGGGAGATTGTTAGGAATATGTGTATTAGTTTGATGATAAGTTAAGCAAAACACTTAAGTAGAAATCTAGTGTTTGTAGCCTCAACGGATAAGACCATCTTGGCTATCCGTTGAAGGAGTAGCTTTACTTAGCAATAAGTTTAGTAGTGTAGCACATTTCACTCTCTGGTTTCAAGCTCTAATTCTTAGATGTTGTTAAGAAATAATCCGTCATGTTGACTACTAATGGATGTACAAATAGGAGGGCTAATTATATATTTCATGCCTTGTAATTTTGTATAAGTGAAGAAGTGTCAACGGATATTGAAGACTTTCACCGGATAAGAAACAAAGCTTCAATGGATGTCTCTAATGCTTCAACGGATAATATCCATCAATGGATAAGTGCTTCAACGGATAAAGACTTCAACTGATAATGCATCAACGGATAAAGCTTCAACGGATAAAGCCTCAACGGATAAGGCATCAATGGATGAAAGCTTCAACGGATGCTTAGTTCATTAACAGTTGATAGTGACAATTCACAAGCTGACAGAGGCACATGGGTTGACAGAGGCATACTGGAATGTGGAAGCCTCTAGGAGGAATCAAGAAAATGCAGCATTTCCATTCTGATGCAAACAAGGAAGTATTCAAAGATTTACAGATTATCCTAGATTGCATTGGATAGAGAAATGAAGAAGAAACATGTGAAGAATCTTTTCAATTGTATTTTACAGTTTGTCTTCACTTGTAACCTTGGTGATATATAAACCAAGTAGCAGCTAGTAATTAGATATGAATTTTCCTGAGCTGTTTAGAAATATCAAAAGAGAAAATCATCTAGTTTGTACTAGGAAGCAGCTGTGATTTAATTCTTTGAATCACAAATTTTCTGAAATAACACATCTCTGGTGGAACAACAAATCCACCAGAAAAGTTTTTAAGTTCTTTGTGCTCATTACATTTGTGTTTGACTATATATCTGTCTGCATCAGCTTCAAGCAATTCACACACATTTGATCACTCAAACACTTAGCCTTAGAAACTGCTCAAAACTTGAAAAAGTTTTGAGATTTACATTCAACCCCCCTTCTGTAAATCTCATTGTTAGTCCACTGGGAATAACATTATTATCATTTTTGGTTTTAGGGAGTTCTCTTATTCCTCCTTTGTGCCACACTATCAGAAAGTCTTCCTTGACATCCATGTCTCGTATCATATTCTCAGAGTAGCTTGAATCCTTTGCATTATCGTAGCCAGATTCTTATCTTTTAGTTCTTCCTTACTTATTGCCCGTTCATCTAGGAGTGGTATATATTATTCTGGTTTGACCTAATTCCTCGCATTATAAATACTCCTGTTAGTTCTCAAATCAATTAAATATAGATCATTTTCAATCAATTTCTGGATCTGATGACGTATCACCCTTTCTTCAAGCAACGACCATTCCACTTATTAGACAACTTTGGTTCTCAGGTGACTTCACTATGACATTTCCTGGAAAAATGTATCCATCTATTCTTTGACGTCCCGGCTTAGCTCTTGGGTAGGTCTAACATTTATCTACGTGTTGCCTCCCCATTTTATCTTTATGTCTAGTCACTAGATATCTTCTTTTAGGCCTCAGTACTTGATCGTTCTCCTGGGATGCATTCCCTATCTCCATTTACCAATGTTTTCTAAAACATTTTTTCCACCTTACTTCTGTTCCTCATGTTACCCATATCTTTTCTATAAATTTTCTTTATCATCCTTTTGATTCCACTTTCTTTCCTATTTCCGTTCTTCATTCTCAAAGCTTATTCACACCCGAACTTTTGATATTAATACTTTTTTTGATGTCATATCAAATTAGATATCAATACGAACTTTGATGCTCACAACATCCCATACTGAAGTAAACATCAATCATCTGTATTAATACCGCATTTGATATTTAACAACAACCTAAGTATCAATATCAATCAGAAATTGAACTAAAATAGTATCTCACCTTTTATCCAGAACAAAAATACTTGATAAATCATTTATTATATGATTATCAAAACAATTTGGAACCAAGACATTCTTTAGTAAAACTTTATTACCGATAATAGAATCTCTTTGATTGGCTAATAAAATCTATATTGTTATAGGTACAAATCTCTTCTTGATTCCATCTCCCTTCTTCCTTTCCTTCCTCCTTCTCCTTGCTATATCTTAAATCTTTCGTTCTTGAAACATCCTTCTCTCCTGTCCATACAAATAACTTTCTATCCCTCTTATCCATTACTAAGGGCATATTCATCCAAGTAAAGCCTTACACACTTGCAGCAACTTCTGAACTCCACTGGTGTCTTTACCTTACCCAAATTCCTCATTGCTTTGATTTCGGATTTGAAAGTCACATCAAAATTTGACTTAATCTAATTGGAATCGATTTCCATCTAACTGATCATTAATTGTTAAAATTAACCAATTAACTTACTTAATTGATCAATTACACCAAGTGATGACAAGCTAAATAAAATCAAAGACCAATTATATATAGTTGGATTGGCTGTAACAACCTCTTTCAAGAACCGAGATCAGAATCATCTGGAGTATTAACATGAATATCAATAACACACGGAAGTATACTTTATATCTTTAAGAGTAGGGTATTTTCCGAAAATTTGGGCAGCATCTCCTTTATATTATTGACTACTAGCCGGACTCAAGCCGACACCAACAATCAATTAAACAACCAACAATCAACTCACAAGTAGACCAATCAACTCACCATTTCACCATCACATATAATATTAACCAGTACAACCCATATTTTTGTTCAACTTAAGATTATAACAAATAATTCTTATTATATCATATCATTTTTCATATTCTTTGTTTATAACCGAATGTCACTACTGAGTACTATTATAAATTATTCAAAAACTCTTCTAGTTAATGTTTCAATTCAAGCTCTCTCATTAACAATTCATCTATCCTTGACGATATACACTTGTACTTATTAGTTAACTCGTTCAACTTCTGATAACCAGCACATGGTCTCAACCAACACTCTCATAGTCTTATGAAAAAAAATTACTTTGGTTTTAAAGCATCACTTCTTAAAAATTCTTGCAGTTGAATCATCATATCTTCATCTCCCCCTTATGTCTTTTCATACTGAACTTCTTTCTCTGGCTCACTTACGAGTATCAGATTTACCATAACTCATTTACTTAAGTAGGAAAACCCAACCGTTCCTTGGGGAACACCTTTTGAAGTTTATTCATAACTAGTACTTCCTCGATCTTGAATCTTCATGAAAAAAATAATCTCCCACATGATTAAGGTATGCTTCATTTTCACAATGTATTAATCGATTATCCGGTTTTTATTAAGAATTTCTTCATTCGCTTCAGCTGTCCAACCAATCATTTGCCTTATCTGATATACGCAGCTTTACTTTCTTATTCTTTCAATTAATTTACCTCATACAGTTCGCTAACTATTCCAATTTATGCCAAAATCTCATACTTGCAATGTATCATGTATACATATCTTCTCCTCTTATTTGATGTCCTTGCAACAATCTCATTATCGGTATAATGGTTCTTCTCTATATGTAAATGTCCACCCTTTATCATCTTGCAATTATCCACACTTATCATATAACTTCATCGGCTACACGATTCCATTTCACTTTCCTTTTAAGACATTCAAGGAATAGACCTTACACAAGAAGGGAATTTGTTTATACGATTCTGATTGGTAACCTTTTGTAAGGAATAAAAGTACAAGGAAACAATCGGAAGGATATCAACAAATCATGATTGAAGAAGGAATAATGGATAATGATTTAGATATGAATGAGACAACCATATTTGTACTCAAGATGGCCAGTCCTTCATACTATATGGCATACAGCACATGATTAGGTGGCGTCCCACCAAACTCTTTATCATTTTGAAAAAACGTCATACCATAACACTGCTTGTCTCAATCAGAAAGCAATATTTTGAAGGAGGAATGATTTGAAAGGGATTCAACAATTTTCTGGTCACCTTATAGAGCTGATCATGAAAGAGGTTCATACTTTGTTCAAGAATCATAAGAATATATATGGTTTTATAGAAAAGAATGATATCATTGGTCATCATCCACATTACATCTGTTTACAGCTTCAATGCTTGTCCAACCAATAGGTCCCATTCCGAGTCATATATCAACTTTAGAAAGTTCTCAGAAAGGCTTTTTTAATCGATTATTAAGATAATTTTCCCCTTTATTAGGTCTTGTATCTTTAGCGTCATGCTTCTATGTTCAATATTCCTATACTTCAACCCAATTTGCATTCTTTATGATATTTACAATCACAACTTCCAAATTCCGCTTACACCACGGATCATATCCACTCCCTTGCTAATAACATTCTTCCTTCAGAAAGTCTGGAGATTTGCTTAATCTTCTTTCCTCGTACTCGGCTTCTCATGAATGGACATATTTTTCAATCTCTAATCATCTCAGAACTTGAATAAATAACTTCTCCGTACATTGGTCATGTTGTTAAACTTATCGAACAATATTTGCATTCTTCTGCTAGGAACAATCAAATCTTCTCCATAATAGTGGGTCTACATGGCCTTCTAACTGAACTATACTAACTTCTAGAACAAGTATTCTCCTGGATAATCTGAATCTCATGACAAACAACAACTCAAGTAGTAGTTTTGACAACCAAGTTTTAAAACTTGTTTTGTTTCAAGGACTTTTAGAAAAAATATTATTATGAATTTTTTTTTGAAAGCTGTTTAAAATTTTGAAAATCATACTCCTTATCGTCATTACTATATGAGTTGGTTGTCATCCTTCACTACTAAGTATCCAATTACGAGAACACTCATGTAACAGCCCATTCATTTCCATATACCCTCTATCCCTTATTGGTTCCATTTTATCTTCATTGGTCAACAAAAACTCCAATTACCGTTGCATACTATCTTATTCATAACTTCACTTCTGGTTTTCCATACTGGTAACATTCCCACCATCATCTCTTATAGTTACTAAGTATAACAAATCTATTCAGCGATTATCAGATTTATTTTATAACACAGGGTCGATCACATTACTTCTACACGTATCATACTTAGTCATAACATCATCTAATTCCAAGAAAACTGATGATCGCTGAATAAAATATTATTATGAATTTTTTTTTGAAAACTGTTTAAAATTTTGAAAATCATACGCCTTATCGTCATTACTATATGAGTTCGTTGTCATCCTTCACTACTAAGTATCCAATTAGAAGAACAGTCAGGTAACAACCCATTCATTTCCATATACCCTCTATCCCTTATTGGGTCCATTTTATCTTCATTGGTCAACAAAAACTCCAATTACCGTTGCATACTATCTTATTCAAAACTTCACTTCTGGTCTTCCCTACTGGTAACATTCCTACCATCATCTCTTACAGTTACTAAGTATAACAAATCTATTCAGCGATCATCAGATTTATTTTATAACACAGGGTCAATCACATTACTTCTACACGTAACATACTTAGTCATTACATCATCTAATTCCAAGAAAACTCTAAATCTCCAATCCTCTGAAATTTCTTTAGAAATTCATCTCACTCATTTCACAAGATAATCATGGGTGGCATACTCATTAGCAGCTCCATATAACCTAGTAGCATCTATCCTTCGGATTAACTAAATTTTCTCTCTAGGTTTCTTCTTACCCCTCTTAATATCTCGTGTATCCACCATATATTATAGCTCTCGAATCCATCCTCATAGGTGCTATTACTTTATAAGACGGGTTTTAAAACTAATGGTATAGAACAAGGGGTAAGGGAGAAAAAAAAGATGCACCCACAGTTGAATATCCGGTAGAACAAGAATTAGTATGCGGGGAATTCTCAAATAGGTAGTCTCGCATCAGGGGATGAGATAAGAACTTGAAAAGGTGCAATTGCTGCAACATGATATGACATGGCTAACATCAGTGGACGAGCAGGGCGTAGATCAGCTGACGGTCCTCCAACTGACGGCTCCGAGTGATCAGATGGTACCGAAATAAAAGAATCTGACATTGTCGCTATCTCAAAATCGCGTCGCTAGATAAGGATCTCGAATCTCATCACATATCACCCTAAAACCTACTATTTAATCACACTCAACCTCTCGACATTCTATTTTTCTATTTTATAATACTAATCTTAACCCTCTACCCATTCCCGACAATCTAGGCTTGTTTCAGGGACTTATAAACTGTGGCTCTGATACCAAACCTGTGACGCCCTCAAAACCCAGGTCAGAAGTTTGGGGTTCACAACATACACACACACTCAATATATATAGATACCTTCTTATAAAAGTAATATATGCAAAGACCCTACTTATCATAATCATGGATCACAACAGGTTAAAGTATGAAAACAAGCCACAACCTTAACTTTTATTACATCGTACCAAATCCCAACTAGTTCCGCTTACAACTGATAATGACATCATTCTTACAATCTTACATATCTCATCTACATTATAAAACTCCTGCTAACTCGGTCCGTCTTATCCTGGAATCCTAGCTCGCACACTGGACTGGGAATCCTCGTTATCAACCATTTCCTTTTCAACTGTAAAATAACATGACAGATTTGTAAGAGTAAGCTAACTAGCTCAGCAAGTCATAATAGCAATAACTGAGATTCAACAATGATCAGTTGAAATGATTTATAAGAATCAAGTTTCGGGATAAACAATGAATATAATTGGATATCCTTTTCATTTTTAAAAAAAATGAAGGTTAGGCTCCTGATCAGTCACGCATTAACCCCGGGCAAGGCTCCCGGCTTTGCTCTATATACTGGATCCAAGGCACGCATTGGCCTAATATGACCATGAATCTGGTCTGACCACGAATTTGGTCCACATTTATAAAATCATCCAATTTTAAAACAATTCCATAGAAATATCATTGCAATTCAATAAAACAGAATCATAATCAACATTGATAAAGCATTTATCTCAGAACATAAAGCATTTCACAGGTATCACCAGGATATGTCAAGGTGTAAATATGAAGAACGGATTTAAGTCTGATGAAAAATCAAGTATCAGAAGAACAATGGTTCAAAGATAATACAGGGTATTGACCTTTGATGTGTTAGGGTATTCCATGGTGTATACGTTTTTGCGTACTCAAGAAATTCTGTTGAAATACTTGGTTTATGGGGTGTATATATTTGTGGAGTAGTATTATATATGTTTGGCTCGTATCTGAGAATTCAACAATCAATGGTTTCCTGAAGAATAAGGCTCATGGCTCAAGATCAACTAGAATCAGGGTTCAAAGTTAAATAGTTTAAAGTGCTTGCAATATAAAACAAGATTTACTTTGAATAATAACAACATATTATGAGAAAATTCATAAATATTCGCAATATATCTCGAAGAAAGGTTCAGAAGGACTTGCCTTATCATAGATGATTTCCAACTTTACTTGTACTCATCTAACAGTTCTACTCATCATTCACTTTCCTTCTTTTTCTATGCCTTGCTTTATTCGTCAATCATTTGCCTTCTCTTTTTATGCTTTAATTCTATCTACGGATCACTGACTTTCTTTGTCTATGCCTCGCTTACTATGCTAGGAATCACAACCATCTATCAATACTCAATCTTATATTATTCTAATCATCACATAGACATCATAGGCTTTTATCTACCCATCGTTTTACCCAAATCCGATTTACGGATTGAAAGTTATGACCAAAACGGTCAAACAATAACCACATAGGCATATAACACATTAATCAGATAATACGTAGCACTTTGCATGCAAGATATTCAATAGAAATAATTTTTCAAAGAAGATTCGGGGTCAAAATTATTTTTCAGGTATTTAATAAGAATTTTTGAACATTTTTCGGAATTAAAACTGGACTCTGATTTATTTTATAATTAAATAATAGGGTTCGAACACCCGAATTTGGCTTTAAAATAATTTTATAATAATTATCGAGCCTTGAAAATAATTTAAAATAATATTTTAAAGCTCGAAACTATTTTTCGGAATTTTTAAACCAATTTTAAATAACTAAATCCAATTAAATAATCAATTAAAATTAATTAATAACTAAATAAATTAATTAATCAATTAAAATTTAAATTAACTGACTAATTAAATAATTTATTATCAACTAAAATTAATTTATTAAATAATTATGATTTATTTTAGAATAAAAATAATTTTCAGAATTGAAAATATTGATTTTTGGATTTTTAAATAAATAAAAATAATTTCTGTAAATAATTGTAAAAAGAAAATATCATTTTTATAAATAACTAAAACAAGAATACCATTTTTGAATATTCTGGAAAAGCCAGGGACTAATCTGTAAAATCCACTAAACCACAGGGGTGAGACGGTAATTCCACCGTCGTCTTCCCGTTCGCCGGCTTCGTTGGCCGGCCGCCATTAACGGCGGCCACCAAGCTTTCCGGCCACCTGTAGATCTAACCAGAATCCAGCCAAAACAACAGGGATGGATAATTACTCCTCTAGAAGCTGAATTATGAAATCAAAATCGCCAAGAAAGCAGCGAATCGGCCGAAAATTCTGGTCAAACTTCGCCGTCGGCGAAGCTTCCCCAGAATCCGATGATCGATTATGGCTTCCCCTGCTAAAACGGATCCTACCTATCGGCGAAGCTTCCCCAGAATCCGGTGATCGATTCTGGCTTCCCCTGCTAAAACGGATCCTACCTATCAATTCCTTTTCACACGATCTGTTTAATGGTGTAAGTCTTAGGTTCCCTGGTTTTACGAATCGAAAATCCGGCCAAAGGTATGAGTTTTCCGGTGAAATTATTCAAGAACACGAAGAACATTCAAACTCAAAGATCAAATCAACTTTCCTACATGTTATTGAACTCAATTTTTGACATATAATATACCAAATTGACCAGGAAGAAAAGATCTACATGATTATGCCATCAAATCATATCAAAAATATCAAGAACAAAAATTTATAATTCAATCCATAATTAATTCGAATTAAAATAAATAAAATAGAAAAATACGTTGATTTCTGGGAAAAACTGATGGTTGATTCAGAAAGAAGATTTCGAGGGCTTCATTCTGATATATTACACGCACGAATCGGAGTTCGATAACGCCTTCGTTTGTGTGATTGATTTTCAAGAATAAGGTGTTTTAATATAGTCTTCTCTGGTTTTCAGGGTTTGTACTGTTTGATTATGATTTTTGTGCGTGAAAATGAAATAAGAAAGGGCTATTTATATTTACAAAATATTAGTAATTCTGGATCGTGTTGGATGGATAAATACGTTTGTTTTGGATAAACATTATCCTATTTGGATAAACACTATCCTGTTTTGGATAAGCACTATCCTGTTTTGGATAAACACTATCCTCTTTTGGATAAAGTTATCCTATTTCGGATAATTATCAAAACCAGGCTTTTATAAAATGATTGTACAAAGATAATGTTATCGAAAAAGGTTAGCATATCGAAAATATTGCGTCGCGCCGCGCACGGGTCAAACCGTAATCCGGATCGAAAAAGTCAAAACATGGAAATGTCCGGAATTACCAGATTAGGTTAGGAAGGAGTTTTTGGAAGAGTTTCAGGTTGTAAAAATGTAAAAACGGTTAAGTTTGGACGATTCCCAGCTTTAGAAAATTATTTTGTAATTATTCAGAAAATAATTATTAAATTCATAAATCAATATAAAATCATATAACACTCCAAAAATTACCAGAAAATACCTTAATTATCTATATTTTATTCTGGACATAATAAAATTAACATACTTACACTACGCCATAGATGGCCTACAGCAACACCCAAAAATTGTTACAACAGGCCAAAAAAATGTTACCATAGCCACCCAAAAGACCTAACGTAACATAAAATTTAAGTTGCTTTTTTTCGAGTTACCTTTGACCCCTAAGGTAACATTTCCTTTGCCCTGGTGCAACATGACCTTTTGTGTTACAATAGACATCAAAGGTAACATCAATTTATGTCTATAGTATCACACTATGTATGTTACCTTTGCATTTTGAATTTGCAAAAAAAATGGGGCCCACAGGTAGGCCCCATTATTTATAATGATTTGTATTATATTAATTTGGCAGGAATTATTTGTAAATTGAATATATATACCATTAACATGTTTTTCATACGTAAAAAACAATACTACATAAAATTATGTTATTCGAAATCGAACAATCCAAAAATATCATTACATACCATAAAATGTATTACATCCAAACCAACTCAAACACTCAAACCATCACATGTCTAAAACTACGACAACAAAAATTATTTTAACTAAACAAAATAGTTCAGGTTCTTTAATATACATTAGAAAAAAAAAAGATAAACTTAATAAAATAGTAACACTAGAAACTCTTCACATTCTCCTCGACTTCAGACGCAAGTGTTTGGTCCACTTTTTGTTAATTGTCCTCCTTTACCAGCATGTCGTTAACTGCAGGATACCCCAAAGATAATAATGCACAAATTAATTAGACAACACAAATTTGACAGAAAAGAAGAATGGCAAGGCTGATGACTGACATTGTTACCTTTTCGTTACACCATATTTTGATCCGTACTACTAAATCATTCTTTCTTTGACTGCAATCCCTCATTGTCCATCTGTGCAGTTTTGGGTGGCTCAACACATGCCTTTAGGACTCCGTCATTCTACAAGAAGACAGATATTTCGAAATATTTTTTGAATTTTGACACCAAATATATAAGATACCCATTGGAGAACCTCTATCTAGCAAATACAGAGATAGAAAGATTTTTTTTTACAATACGAGGGAGGGAGTTTACACATTCAACGTCAATAAACCCCTGGACCTAGGAGATACGAAAATAAAATTTTTACCCACAAGGAAAAACACATACCTCCATCCGCTGGCCAGTTTCATCTTTTCCAAGGGAATTAGAGACCTGCCTTCTCAAGTTGCGGTACCATATCCAGGTTTACCTACATAAAATAAAGCCCAATTCTCAAGTCTGTACCATATCCTTACACGAAATGCAATAGGGCACTACAACATATAAAATAAAAGCAAAACTTAATCAGTGCAATAAACCTCATATCTATGCCGATGTCGTTCATCTATGAAGCTTTTATTTCCATATTTAAAGCAAGAAATATCACAAGTTAGCAGAGTTAAGAATATATTATAACTCAGCAGGGACTACTTATATAATTGACGCCAAATATTTTATGGCAAGAAATATCACAAGTTAGCAGAGTTAAGCATCGGGATTCTGTTGAGGAGAATATATTCGTCACATTCTGAAATAGGCCAGATAAATATTTAATGAGAAGGGAAGCCTGACTAACCTCTTGTGCAGTTGTTAACAAAATTAAAATCAATTAACAAATTAACCTCATTTTTGGACATGAAGTTCAACAGTCTAAATGGGACTATTCCAGATGAAGCATTCAAACTATACCTCGATGTTCTCTTTCTCAACAACAACCAATTCACCGGGTACATACCGGAAAATCTAGGCCACGTTTGAGCGCTTTACCTCACCTAAGCAAATAATTTATTCACCAGTCACATCCCTAGAAGTATTGGTAACTATAGCTAAACCTTGGTTGAAGTTCTTTACTTGAACAACAACCTCACTGGATGCCTACCCTATGAGATAGGAAACTTGAAATTCTTGAGGGTGTTTGATGTGAGCAAAAACCAGTTAACGGGTCCAATTCCATATTCCTTCGGATGCCTGGAGAATATGCAGTTAATGAATTTGTCACATTATTACTTTATCGGTACAATGCCTGGGATGTTGTGCAAGCCAGGTAAATTGTCCAAACTTACATTGAACGATAACTATTTTACACATGTTGGTCTGTAGTGCCGAAAGTTGATACGCCAAAATATGCTTAACATCAACATGAATTGCATCAAGGCCCTTCCCAACCAGCGACCTGATGCTGAATGTGATACTTTCTTCTCACAGCATCAGACCTGTCCTAATGAGGCTTCACTACTACAATACGTACCTTATGCAATCAAAATGACAGAGTTATCACTGGATAGTGTACCAAGACCATCAATGACTCCGTCTCCTTCTTATGCTGCTCTCGGCATTCACCATTAGTGCACCTAACAAGTATATAATATGTCAAATGCCACTGATAATTCAGAACCTGTGTATATCTTTCATGTATCAATGTTGTAAGATCTAGATGCAACTGCAGTGTTGTAATTTAAGTATGTAGTTTATTTTCTAGTTGCAAGCATAAAACTCTGACTCTACATCAGTATATGCCGGAGGATTATCAATCTTTCTATTTCAATAAGCAGGTGCTGAGGTGCAAGATGTACTAGCCTTTCCAAAGTGTAATATAATATTTTGTATTCATTCTTGACTTGGACTATTATTTCTTAACTCAAAGTTAGCAGATTAGTCATAGGGATTCTGTTGAGGAGAATATAATTCTGAAACAGGACAAATAAATATTTAATGAGAAGGGAAGCCTGACTAACCTCTTGTGCAGTTGTTTCTTCGAGATCACTGACAGGGATCCAATCAATGATTAATTTCCTGTGGCAAGCAACAGAAACATGCAACAAAGCCTAAAACACAGAAATACCTTAGATAAGTTAGTAGACTTCTGATTAAATTAGTTGTCTTGTTACTACATTCAAAATTACTTCTGTGCAATACAGAATAGTAACAACTTTCTATTGTCAGTATCTATATATAAGATTCAGCAGTATCTTTACAAAGCTTGAGGTCTATACATTACATTGTAAAATATGAATAATGTACAACATAATGCAAATTCAACTGTATTAAAGAAAATGTTTGCAGGGGAAGGATAAGAAACACATTTAAAATGTTTTCAGGGTCACAAACTAGACAGTTTTAATAGTGGCATGTAAAGACTAGAAGGTGAGTCTGTCACCAATATTTTGACCAAAACATGTCCGCCATGAGAAAACTGGACCCTGAATCTTCACTAAACATTATTGAATCAAATACGAGAAACATAAAATCTATCATTCAAGAATAGGTCATTTGAATTTGTTGTGCAATATGTGACTTCAAAATATGGTTAGAAAGGTAACAAACTTGTATATATTTATGGAGAGAACTTCTGATTAACGCTTTTTACCTTCAGCACAGATTAAACACAAGCAATTATCATAACAAACTCGTATGAACATAAGAAATTATCATAAAACCCCTATAATCTCCACTACAAATACACCATAATTATCTCAATTCAACAACAACAAAATTCTTGAGATAACTACCAACACTAAATATCATGAAACGAAGTTGAATTGGGTTGATAAAAATACAAGTTCACAAAGAGAGATTGCGAGAGACAATATATAGAAAAAAGGGAGTACCTTAATGTAGAAGTACAAGCTAAGCCAAAGCTGTGAAAATTGATTAGACCTCAAAGAAAAACAAAGCAACCCTGGAACAAAGAGATAAAACCAATTACAAGGAGAATTGTGTAAAAACCAAAAACCCCTAATTCAAACATAAAAACCCTAGTTTGTTTTGAAGCTCGAATCAGTTCAAGCAGCCTTCATATCCATCGATCTGTGAAAGTTTATCTATGTATTGAATGAAATCAATTTTAGTTTACACTTAAATCTAAGAGAAATATAGAATATTGCAGAGATGACTAAGAGGAGAGAGAGAGTGTGTGTGTATTTCGTTAGAGATGAGGCAGTGTATTTTGACTTTCTAAAAGCCCATTTCTCCAAATTTTAGCACTTTGTCCAAATTTTGGCCCAAATAACTTTCCCGCCGGTCTAATTCACTATTCTGCACTTTATTTTATTTTGAACTAAGATTTTTTATTATAAATTATAACTAAATTCTTTATTATTTAAATATCACTTATTACAATTTATAAATCCAGTTAATAATTTTAAATTTTTAAAAGCTGATTAATTTTATATTCAAATAATAAAATTAAATATAACATACAGTTTTTAAAGATAAAATTTTATATATTAAAAACATAATATTACCTAAATTTTTAAAACAAAAATAGATTTATTTACTTATTTGATTGAAGTTATTTTTTAATTTTTATTTAATTATAATACAAAATTATTTAATTTGAATTAAAATCTAATATGTATATGTATATATTTAATTACTTTGTAAAATGATAATATTTATGTGTCAATACCTGTGGTAACACAAGTTCACAGATGTTGCAGTGTGTAACACTTTCCTTCTATAGCAACATGTTACTAAGGCTATGGTAACATAAAATGTGCGATATTTCGGTAGACAAAGATAAACATATCTAATGTAACATAAGTTTGTAACATTGATGATTAAACTATTGCGATAGGCCATCTATGGTGTAGTGTTAGACTTTACCACATTAACATTCACATAACAACACCAAGCGTCAGATAATTCACCAAAAATCACATAATAATCACATAATTATCATTTATCAATAAAAATAATTACGTGTTATGTCCCAGATATTACACTTAACCGACTGAAACTGTTTGATAGTAACAATAGTTATAACTGGTGGTATCTGGGTCTCAGGACGAGGTGGCTGTTGTAACATTTGCTATTGAATCTGCTGTTGTTGTTGTTACATCTACTGTTGCATCATTACCATCTGTTGTTACATCAGATGGAACATTTGGTTCATGGTATCATTGGTTTGTTCTTCGAAATTGCTGTTAGAAGTCTCAGTCCTAGTCTTTTTCTTGGGTGGCATTTGCTGATAATAAAATAAATGATGTATTTTTAACAGTGTCTTCAATAATTGACAATAGGTAAGAAAACAATTTATCCTGTATTAACAAAATTTAGATAATGGTCCGAAGAAAGAAAATAGTTTGCTTAATATCAAAACAGGAACTATAAAAAATTTATGTTGATATAAAAACAGAAATGTAAACAGTTGAATGAAATGTTTGTTCTTTTGTTTTTCTTTTTTTCATAATTTAAAGTACGAAAAGCTGTTAAACAATAAAGTGAAGGTAAATGTTGTAAAATTGTAAAGATTGAAATTTAAATCAACATAAAAGAAAATTTGAAAAGTTCATTTTATATATATGTGACACCAGCCTCAGGTGTTAGTCCTTGTACAAAAAGTCTCGCTCTGCTGGTCATGGCTACTGTTACTAGTCAAACTACTACTACAAGTCAAGCTGTTACTACAACTATACACACTACTCACTATGTTATACTAGGTTGCATCTATGTACATATGTCAACTCCAATATGTCATTCCTCTGGTAGTCGAAATCTCAGAACCCCGGCGGAATACGCCTCAGCTCGTCTCGAAGTATCTAAACCAACGTCTGTGCTAAACGGAAAATCCTATAAAACTCTGCAAAAGAAGGTGGCCTGTCATGTGTCAAATCATCTAACTCCCATGTAGCAATCATCAAAATAGACTGTAAACTCTGTCTCATCATATAATCAGGCTGTAAAGCGGCTAATGGTCCTCGGTCTCTCTGATCAAACAAGTGCATAATCTCCATACACTGAGCTTTCCAGTACTCAACATCCTCTCTCATAACACTGTACTCATGATACGGTACCATATGTGGCTGTGCAACATATCCTACTAACTCCTGTGACGGAACCCTCGGCATCCCTACACCCTGCTGTGGGAACCCCATATGTAACTTTATCTCATGCTCACCCATACCCTCAACTGGAACCATCTGAAATATCTCTGGCTCTGGAGCATGTACATGAATAGGTGGTAAGACTGGTGGTGGTGGAAGCTCTGGCTCAATCCCTGGTATGAACGGGTACTCTACTGGCAATGGAGGTGGGAGCATCGGCTCGAAGAACTCTAACGGATCAAACATCTCTACAGGATTAGGAATCAGATCTGGAACTGGTGGTGCTGGTTCCTGGGGCAATGGTGGAGGAGGTGGAAGAGGTGGAAACATATACTCAGATACTGGTGGAATCACTGGTGCAACTGGTCCTGTCACAGTCCTCTCGGATGAACCTAAATATCCTAATGATGCCATCTGATAATATACCAAAGAAAGAATAAAGGTCACTAAACCATTCCTAGAACTGATACCTTCTTATCCTAATCTTACCTAAATCCTAACACTACTCTTCCTAGTTGACTATTCTTATCCTATGTGATCTCCCTATCTTATCTTAATCCTAATGTTCTTGTTTTCGGGGACCAAACCTATAACTCTGATGCCAAACCTGTAACACCCTCCAGACCCGGGATATAAGTCTAGGGGTTACTCGCTAATCACCAAACATGTACAATCTGTATAGAAAATAATAAAGAAATATATCTAAACCGCTTTAACACTAACCAGGATTTTTTTCGGTTGAAGTATGAAAACAAGAACCACTAACTACTTTATTACAAACCAAATTCAAAATCTTACAAACTCTCTTTATTACAAACCATTGTCTAACCAGTTTTAAACCACTTTCATCTTTTATTCGAACACACACACTAACTATCTACAATCCACCTGTTCGGGAAACTGAAAGCTTTCTTCCTGGATTGGGATCAACACCTTGGGTATGAGAGGATCCCGAGGCTTGACCCGCTTCTTTACCAGTCGAGTCCTGATGGGTTTCATATTCCTTCTTAACTGAAAATAATAAGTTAAATAACAACAAAAAGGGGTGAGCCAAAAATTGCTCAACCAGTCCGAAAAATATATACAGTGTTAAAGCAGTATAAATGAATCGATAATCTGGGTATATCTGCAAAGATATCACCCCGTGTGAATAGAAAGAAGCCCATTACTGGCGAGTAAAAATGAACTAACTGGACACAAGTTCGCATCTATACCCTGCTGATCAGCCAGGATACAGTGCAAATCTATATCCCACTATATAGATCATGTCGGGCACCCAGGCACTATGGCCATCTCAAGGATCTGGTTATATTTCGGTCCTTAGGAATAAGTAAGTTGAATCCCCAAAAATATCATTATCCAGTCCATAGAGTAGCAACCGGAACAATCAGTATGCTTTGATATATTCTAATCACCAGAATATACCAATGTGTATGCGTAGCAATTGAAATAGAGAGAATGAATTCAAAGGAAAAGGAGAAATCAAGAATCGAAATGAAATATGAACAAGAGAATAACAAATGTGTATCAGTTTTTATGAACAAGAATTAAAAGAGTGCAGCATGACAAGAATATGAAGAAATATCACTATTCTGAAATTAGATTAGGGGACAACTTGCCTTCAATTATATCACCTTCATCTATCACCGACTCAACCTCCCTTGCTTGCTTAGCTTCTGTTAGAGAAATAGACTAGTTTAGTCAATTCGTACTTCAATTACGTCTTGAATCGATTTCACATCGATCCTATTGTCTACCCATGCGCTTATGACTGACTCGTATATCATTTAGTAACAAGTAAGACTCCATTCATCACATGATACACATAAGCCCATAAGCACATAATCATTTTTATAGTTCAAATAATTTTTAGAATCAAAATCGACTCGCTAATCGCTCAACTAATCATTATCTGACTCGTGTCCTATTTTTTGGGATTTATCGGACTCTTCTCGGCACGCGATTCGGCCGATAATCGAAAAAATAACAAGGTCAACTAATTTCTAGAAGAAATTAGGTTTTAATATTATTTTTAATGAAAAGAATTTATTTTTCTAAGTCAAAGGGCTTTCGTTTTGCTCAAATCGGACTAACGGACTAATTATTATCAATTAAATACAGATAAATCAACTTATTATTCAATATAAATAATTATTACAAATTTTTAAACCCTAAAATAATTTTTAAATAAATTTTTAAGAAAAAATCAGAATTAAAAATGATTTTTCTATAATTTTTGGAATTAAAATGAATTTATTAACATTTATTGAAAATTATTTGATTAATTATGAAAATAATTAATCATTTTTAAATAATTAATAATTAATTAATAAATAATTAAATAAATAATTAATTAATTTATAAAATAAATAAAACTGATTTTATAATTAAAATAAAAATAAAAATAAATTAAATTGCAGAAACATTTGTCAGAAATTAAATTCTGACATAAACAGATGAAACCCGGGTTGTAAATCGGGTTATAACTGATGTCTAAAGGCATTTTTCTAGTATTGAGTGTACCGCATATAACTTAACTTTCTATCTCTATATATATATGAGTGATATAACCATTATTTATGATCAAAATTATTTATTTTGTTTGCAGTTTTAACAGTCTAGAATCGGTTTGACTAGTACCAGTTACTATTGTTTAATCAACTGATATTTTATTTTTTAATAAATATTTATCTTTGATCCAACCGTATAGATATCAATATATATATATATGTATATATATAAATATATACATATATATATATATATATATATATATTAGTGGTATAACCAAAGTTTCATATCAAAATTATTTTATTTGGTTTGTCATTTTAACATTCAAATATGAGCTTGATTAATACCACTAACTAGTGCTAAGTCCCATATTGATGTTTCGATTTTCATAAAAATATTTATGAATGATCCAACCATATAGATGTCAAGATCCATATATAATAGTGATATGACAAAATTTTTAGAAAAAAATAAATTAAATTGGTTTCTATTTTAACAGTCAACCAGTGGTGACAAGTACATTTCACTACTAGAAAAAAGTCAATAGACATCACCCATTTAACATCAGTCGGAAAAAAAAACCGATGTAAAAAACATGTTTAACATCGGTTATTTTCAACCCGATGTTAAAGATATGTTTTTTTCATAATATTTTTAAATAACCGATTTCTAATAGTATTTTTTTTCAAAAATATAACCCTATGTTTCGCATTGGTTGTGTTTTAACTGATGTTAAATACTAACTTTCACATCAGTCGTTTAAGAACCATTGTGAAAGTTTGGTATTCGCATCAGTCCTTAACTAACCGATGTCTATGTTAAAATTTAAAAAAAATAAAAAAATAGAAGGCCAGGAATAATTCCTCCTCTTTTGTACTTTCCCAAATATTTCCCCCGTTTCCCACATATTCCCCCATTTCTTTTTCTCTGTTTCCCGCAGTTTTTCTCTCTTCTCACCAGATATACATCTCTCTCTCCCCCCTCTTCTCTCTATCTCATCCCTTAACATCACTCCCTATCCCTTTCCATCGCTGTTACCATCAATCAAGCCTTAATCGAGGAATCTAGTTTTAATATGTTCTACATACAACCCTAAATCGAGCAAAATCAATAACTAATCAAGCTGTAATCGAGTCAACCAATAGAGCCCTGATTTGTAAGTATTTATCATTTTTTTTCTTTTTTCTTTTTGTTTTTTAATTGAGCCCTAATTTATAAGTATTTTTCATATCTTGTTTCTCATCTCGGTGTACCCGCTTCTCATCTCTTTCTCAGATTTTGTAAGTCTTCGATTACACTTTTCGTTTAATTAATTTTTTCATGTATTTTTTGAATATATTTTTTGAATGTTTAAGCATGGTTGCAGTAACTTTGTATGTATTTTCTAATTTTGAATATATTTAAAATTATACTTCATCTTTTAAGGGTTTAGTACGACTTTGTGTGTTTTACTCATTTATGATATTGGAGATAAAGGTGAAAGATGGAAGTTGTGTACGCTAGATGTGACACTTACACATTGGTGGAATGAAGCTTCACTTAGACTTTCAGAAGCTCTTAAAGTGATTGCTACTATTTTATACCAAGAAAGTTACTCTGAATTAATTTTACTGAAGCTTTATGTTCTAATGATACATGTTTTCAGTGTCTCTTGTAGGGACGATTTAATTTCCAAGGTATTCAAACTATAGCTGTAAGGTACTTGGTGAATTAACATCTGAATGAATAGGATAACAATGTAGAACCTTTTTTTAATTATGTTATAGTTGCACAAGTTTATTTAGCAGCCACATTTTTGTTTAAAATTTAATACATATGATGCTATGTGGCGACCTATTTTTATTGAAGTGTTCAGTTCTGTAGGTTTGTGAACCATTAAACTTTTCGATAAACCACAACTAGTTTATTTATTAATCACTTGCTCACTAATAATGTATCCAACTTAATTAATTTGTGTTTACACGTCATGTACTTGTTGCACTTTTTCAATATGCCTGATAGTATCTTAAACTCTTATACACCACTTCTCTTGAGCAGAATCACTACAACAAAAGCGGCTAAATTCAACCGACAGTATTCGGTTGAATTTAGCATAAAACCAACCGGATCCGGTTGAATTTATACTAAATTCAACCGCAGCCAATCAGTTGTAAATAAGGCCGTTAAAATTAGCATTCCGGTTGAATTTATGATTATATTCAACCATTTTCGGTTGAGTTTGGTGACACTATTTTCAACCACTTTCAGTTGAAATTAACTTTACACATTTCAAACAAAATTTAAAATTTGAATTTGATTTTCACCAAAAAAAAATTCCCGCAAAAATTACTAAAAACAACCGAAAAAAGTTGAATTTATTTTTTTAAAACCAACCAGTTTTGGTTGATTCGTAAGCTAGCCCATTTTTTGTATATTAATTTCAACCAAATTTTGTTGAATGTAGATGTCATATATAACCGTAAGTGGTTGATTAATTTTGATTATGTCTATTTAATACAACCATCTCAAGTTAAATTTAATGGGCAATTAGTATAACTAATTCTTTAGATATATAACTATTAATAAAAAATAAAACATAAAATTAGAGAAACCAAACTGAAATGCATACAAAAACACGCATTAGTTCAATGATTTCATACCTAATACAAAATATATAATTTGATATCATAAAACATAGGCCAAATTTTAAAGTTTGAGACCAAACTAACACATGCAAAATTAGGAAAGTTCTCAGGCAAAATAATCAGAAGCTAGGATCTTCAGCTAAAGTGGGAAGTGATATTCCAAGTCGTCTATATGAACATCATTGTCATCTTCGTCCACCTCCATATGATCTGAGCGCGTATCATGTGGTTAAGAATAAAAATTTGATTAGACTACACTGCCACAACAATATACACACAACTTTTTAATCATTTAAAAAAATCTATATCTATATCTTACTATTAAATCTATATCTATATTTTACTATTAAAGCCAAACTACAGGTAATCTGTAGGTCGGTTCTTTAAGCCTAAAGCAGACTAAAATAATAGTTTGGATTTTTATATTAGCATAATATAAAGACTGAAATGTAAATTTTGGCACAATACTAATGGAAAAATAGTCACGTGCAGATAGTATCAGATACATGAGATTAATTGGAAAAACAATCATGTCTAGATAACTTAATAATAATAATAATTTATATTATTACCTCTATAATAATCTTTTTATAACGCTGACAAAGAGGATAAGTCATGTGATGCTATTTGAATGTACTCTTCCCATAAAATTTTAGAAGTGAGATTCTCTCTGTTTGGATAAGCACGAGCAGCCAATTTCTGCACCTCTTCGTCAAGTTTAGCACGTGTAACTGATATCTGAAAGGAGGCAGTCATGCAAAGAAGAGGACAATTGCATAACTGAGCACATATAAAGTAGAATTCCCTAGATGTCATTCAAGTCCTAGGTACCTCACTTCACTAATCCGATGCAGACTGAACAAGTTTCGCAAGTTCTGTACCATCTGAAAGGTGTGACAATTGCATGGAAGTTTGATCTTAAGGATTATGCAGAAATGAGCTCAAGCACCAAGATCATCTATCTTTTGAGGGGTAGGATTAGGAGGTTTGGTTTTGTTTAGCCTTAAGATGAAGTTCCATAACTTCTATTTTTGCTTGAGTGACCCATAACAATGTGGTACATAACGAATTCCCAAATTATGCACAATACATGACTATACAAAATGGACCACACGACATGCTGGAAACTGAACGGTAGTAAAAACATGCTGCAGTTATAACGTAAAAATAAATGACTAGAGACTAATTGAAGCACTCATCTTATAAGAACTAACCAAAGAACATAAAGAACTGAAGTTAAAAAATTTTAGGCAATACTTACTCTCAATATATCTCCAACTTGTAAATTCTTCCAAGGCACGGATGCCCACTTTCGAACTTGTAACAAATCTATGGCAGGATTATTTATTGACTTGTCATTTTGAAGACGCTTCTGCAACATAAACAAGTAAGCAAGCTCTTAATTCAAAAATTCACATAACACCGACTTGGGTTTTAATACAAAGATGCAACAAGTTGAAAGACTCACAACATAATCAACATCAGCTGATGATTAACTAAAACTTAGATATTCTTTAGTTTACAAATAATAGGATGGATATAATTTAATCAACAATCTATTACTCTGTGAAACACAACTCAATACAACTCACCCAATCCGCAAAAGCCTCATTAATAAGAGAGACTATAAGCACGATAGATAATGGAGCAACATTTGTATATGGACTCATAGGGCTGCAACAAACAAAAACTTCTTATGGAATAGAAGCAAAATAATTATTGAATGAAATTTAAGTTCTAAATAAATAGAAAATCTTGATTAACTTTTTCTCTTTCTAATGATCACCTGTAGCAAGTAGAAAGGAAAATAAGTAGAGACATAGCATAGACAAAGATTTTGCAAAGAAGCTTTATTAAGAAGGTGATATGTGAGAGGCTTGCAGTTCGAATGGAAATCAACAATAAAGTGATAGAAAAGGACGAAGGACAACATATGGTGTCAGGTAGATTGTTTTAGACATTAATTAAGTACTTTATCAATTAACATGTCCAAATGGTGATTCAGAACCAAGACGCATGATCCAACAAAAGATGCAGATACCAAAAGCAGATAATTCCTTACGTTATCCTTACAAGTAAATGTGATATATTCTTTAACAAGTTAAAAGTCGAGGAAAGAAACAGAGAGTATAAGTTGCATATCAACCCATTAGCCTAAGAAATTCTTTTTAAGAGGGGGGACCCAATCTTCACTTAACAAACAATCACTCATATAAAATATTCCAAGAGCTGCTAAAAGTTTGCTGAAATTTAAACAACCTAAACAAAACTTGGCCATTTTTTTGAGAAAGTTTGGCGGACACACGTCATAATTCATGTAGTACTGTTAAAATTGCTATTTTGAAATGATCACGCATCACTGACTTACATCCGCATACATACCTAACAGGTGTGAAAGATAACAAGAAGATCATAAGAAAGTAGCAGTTAGCCAGCCTCCTAAATTGCCATTTCGAACCCAAACGAACTCAGATAGCAGATAAGAGAAGTAGATGGATACACACAATATGAACTATAAGCTATAGTGTCATCCTGAAACTGCGAATTGGAAAGACATATTTTGTGTATGTAGGAAAATATATTGAAGTTATAGTTTAAAAACTCGAATTGACCCTATTGACTTGGAGGGTTACTCTGTGGTAAAAGAAGGGAGCAGATTCGGGGTCAGACACTTATAATGACAAATGAGCTTACCTGTTCATATAACCCTTTAGGAAGAAATGTCAATAAGTTGTACATTGTCGTTGATATAGAATTTCCCTGAAATATTTATTTAATATCAAACAATATCAAATTTATACTACATAAGTCTAACATTTTCCATTTAAATGAGTTAAATGCTAAACCAAAAAAGAACTTTCTTTCAGATAGAAATAATAACTTAATTTAGCAAGAACCATATATTGTTGCCTGAAATCATGTATGCTAATAACTTAATGAATAATGCAATTTATGTAATAACAATATCTTAGCCTAATATCACGGTCACTAATAAAAAAAGATGAGGGGTTTATATATGTAATATGCTTGCAATTTAGCAAATGGACTTCACCAACTTTGCCCAACAACCAGCCATTCTTTTTAAGTTCTAAAAATACGTAAATATAAATGAATACACTAGCTACAAGTCATTTTTATGATAAGAATTTCTTGTAATGATCCCAATTTTACTACCAAGTAGGAAGTACTAACTTAACTTCCACGTGTTATTCTAAACAATGTCAATGTAACTAATTCAGTAGTACTATTATCCCGAATTTGTGAAAAAACAATATATTTATACGAATTATGGAGGAGGAAAAGCACCGAAAATAGTAGTAGGCGGGAGAAGATGTATACCTGAGGGAGCAGACAAGAAAATCCATGGAAAAGCATACCAAGAATCGGATTGCCCGGAGGAATCTGTGCCTGAAATGTTGGCTAATAACAAGATTAATAATAATAAAAAATAGAACAGTGTTCTCAGCAATGCGTTGTCAAATTGACATCCCCTCTTTTTCGATTGTGTTTTCTACTTTTTATTTCTTTCTTTAAACCCAAAAACTCCTTGGGTTTCTAGAGTTTGAGTTTTTTTTAAATGCTAACACCAGCCATATATAAAGCTCACTCTGCTTCTCTAATTTATCATCTCAACTGTCTTTCTTAATAATGCCCTCATATATAAATCTACAGGTTCATATAACTTCACTAAGTTCATCATATAACCCTAAATCGAGCCAAAACCATTAAAAATTCAAAAAATTACTACAATAATCTTCTCCTAAAGTCGAGATGTCCTCCAAAAACTCCTAAATTGACCTTAAGACAAAACTCTAAATTGATTTTACAATAAACCTTAATTTTATACCTGTGGAGAAAGCGATGAAAGCCCTGTCATCCCAAAAGCCCTGAATCCGAGAAATCCAGTGACAGCAAGCCCAATAGTGAGAGCAGCAAGGCCTTTTAGGGTTCCGACTAGGGTTATTCCGGCGAGGAAAAGTAGGGTTCCGCTGACAGGGAGGAGAGTGACGACGGCGAGGACTTGGGAGGTGGAGGGGGTGTTTTTGGTGAGGAGGACTTGGGAGGTGGAGACGAAGTGGTTGGTGTGTTGTGAAGTGTAGGCGGAGTGGTTTGTGTTTTTGGGGAGGACTTAGGAGGAGAGTGCCATTCTCGATTTTGGAGGCGGCTTCCAGAGAGAGTTACACAAGAAAAGGTTTGTGAGAGAAAATATTTTATTTCAGTTGTGAAGATATGACCCAAGTAAATGACACGGGTAAATGCAATCGAAAATGGTTGATTTTAGGAGTTAAAATCAATTAAAACCGGTTGGTTTAATACACCACTACTTACCTCCTCCAGTAGCTACTGGAACCTGAGCCCTGCTTTTGCAATAATAATTAATTGGAGGCTAATATATATTTATCTAACACTTAAAATTTAATGTCTAATACAAATCAATATTACAATAATTTTCAACTTAAACATATTTTTTGTAAAATCACTAAAATTTTAAATTAAGCCATGTCATCGTCCTCGCTTTCACTTTCTTCATCAATAATCATGTCTTCATCTTGATTTTGTTCTTCATTGTACTCATCCGTAGAATTATCATTTTCAACAAATCTCAAATCAATAAAAAAATTTGAAGGATCATGAATCATCACGAGCTCGACATGAGATGATGAAGTATTTGAAACCTCATTTTGTAAGGCATCTTCACTTGATGTAAAGTTCATTTTAGATTTCACTTCTTCATTAACAAAACGACTCTTTGTTGTTAAAATGCTGTACCATGGTGATCTTGGATTAGAAATATGCCTTGCATAATACACTTGATGAGCTTGACTAGCTAACACGAACACATCTTCCGTATTTAATGTTGATCGAACATCCACCATTGTCATCCTATTTCTATTCACCTTGACATGATTTGTATGATCAAACCAATGACATTTAAATAATATAACTTTATGCCCATTACGGTAATGAAGCTCAAGTATTTCTTCGAGTCGACCATAATTATTTTCAAAACTCCCCTTACATGAAGATCCTACATATAAATGAGTAAATTTCTTAAGTACAAGCAATACATTAATATAACGAAAGAGAGAACAATAGATACGAAATAATTAAGTACCGTATATTTCTTAGCAATGAACAGCACACCCGAATTTGGTTAAGTGTGTTCATTAGAATTTGCACAACCAAATTTGTAACCATTACAGTGGCAACCATTATAAATATCCACATCTCGTATCGGACCTTTTATTAAATCCTTAAAAACATTTTTGAGTTGTGGATCATCCGCTACCTAAAAATTTATATATATTTATAAGTGCATTACAATTATAATATTTGAGGACAATAAGAAACATTTATATGTATATGTTTAGACACATACCCTTCTTTCAAACCAATTTGTGAATCGATCTTTTTGAAATTTTTCTTTTGCTGCATCATCAAACTCTGGATATTTTCTATGTACCAACGTGTTAAATTCACTAAAAACAAATAACAATCATTACAATAAAATAAATCAAATGAAAAAATATCATAGATTTGTTAAAGACCTTACCCCAAGTACTTTGCAACCTCCGGTATGTTGATAAGAACATAATATTTGATGAGTCTATCTTCATCAGCCGTCAAGATTCTATGCCCTTTTTTATAATGGGTTTCTCCGGATACGTGTAAACTTCTAACAAGTTAGGATCATTACACGTTTTGGGTGCCTCGTAACGACGCAATCGATTTCACATTGTTTCAACTTTGGATTCAAAATATAGAGAATAAAAGTGCACACATTCCTCCTCAATATAGCATTCAGCCATTGACCCCTCCGGATGTGCATTGTTTCTAACTTTCATCTTCAATCCATGTAAAAATCTTTCAAAAGGGTACATCCATCGATATGTAACAGGGCCACCCAACTTACACTCGGTGGCCAATTGTAGTGGCAAATGCTCCATCGGGTCAAAGAAACCGGGAGTAAAGATGGTTTCAAACTTAGACATTATCCTCGCAATATCTTTCTCCATTTTTAATAAATCAGAGTATTTGAAGGTAGATGGGCACAAATCTTGGAAGAAGTTAGACAATTAAATAATGGCATCAACCACTTGCCTCGGTAATAAGTCACGACACATAATAGGCAATAATTTTTGCATGAAAATATGACAATCATGCGATTTCATACCACGAATAGTATGTTTTTCAAAATTCACACACCTAGATATATTTGAAATATAACCATCCGGAAGTTTAAGTGTTGAAATCCACTAAAACAAATTATCAACTTGTTCCCTCAAGAGCGCATATGGAGCATGTGGCATTATGTCTCCATCTTGAACCCACAACTCATGTCGAATACCAAGTTCCTCACAATCATACCTTGATTTTAAGTTATCTCTGGTCTTGTTCTTGTCAGCTAACATTGTGTAGAAAATGTTTTCAAAAACATTCTTTTCATTATGCATGACATCAATATTGTGACGAAGATCATGTGACTCCCAATACGGGAGCTCAAAAAATGGAGAATAATGAGTCCAATTATGAGTAACACCATAGTCCCGAGGTCTTTTTTTTGTTAACTTTCTTGGAGGAGGAAATTGTATAAGATCACATAAAGTCTTTGCCCTTCCACCTGAATGTCGAGCTGTGACCGAACGAACCTCTTTCTTTCCAAACTTTATGCTACTCCTCAATGGATCACCTGGTTCCAAAAAATATCGAGTAGTGCCAAAGAAAGAAGGCTTACCAACATTCCTTAGTTGAAAGCCTTTGATATCACCACTACATACATGACAAGACAACTTACCCTTAGTCGACCATCCACTTAACATTGCAAGTGCTGGAAAGTCGCTAATAGTCCATATTAGTGCAGCCCTCATCTGAAAATTTGTGCGTGATGACCTATCATATGTTTCCACTCTTGTATGCCATAATAGCTTCAATTCATCAATTAACGGTCGGAGGTAAATATGTAGGTCTTTTGTAGGATCACTAGGACAGGGAACAATGAGAGGCATGAACATATATGGAGCTTTCACGCACATAGATGGTGGAAGGTTGTAAACAACCACCATAACGGGCCATACGGTATAATCCCTGGCAAGTGGATGACGAAATGGGTCAAATCCATCACTAGAAAGGCCAAGTCTAATATTTCGTGCCTCTTTTGCAAATCTCAGAAATCTAATATTGAATATTTTCGATTCATCTCCATCTGCCGGGTGAGATAACTGGCCATCAACTATGACCCTATCATGGTGCCACGTCATACACTTAGTAGTTTGCTCAGACATGTACAAACATTGTAGTCTCGGTATAAATGGAAAGTATCGCAAGATCTTTCTTGGAATCAGCTTCTTTTGGTTATCCTTTCGGTCCTTATATCGACCTTTGTGACATATGTCACAACATGTCTTTTTACTATTTTCCTTGTAAAATAATATGCAATCATTCTCGCAAGCATCAATCTTTTCATATCCCATATTCAAACCACTTATCATCTTTTTCACATCATAATATGTCTCAGGTAGATTGTGTTTCTCCGGCAATACTGACCCAATAAGTTCAAGTAACTCATCAAAGCCCTTATTACTACAACCATGCTTGTTCTTGAAATATAACAACCTATTTACGAATGACAAAGTTGTAGAACTTGGAAAATTTGGATAAAGAGGTTCAGAAGCACCGTCTAACATCTCATAAAAAAATTTTGCTGTTGCAGTCGGTTCCTCCTTACCATTCCCGAAATTTCCATGTGCATCCGCAAAGTCTTGAAGCATTTCACGTGCATCATACATATCATTATCTCTAGGATCATTATTACCCAAACTAGTCTCAGCTTCAACCCCAGACCTACGCTTTTTGCCATGAAAAACCCATTTAGTATATGACTCCATAATGCCATATCGATACAAATCATAAGTTACAATGTTGAGTAATTTACGCCATATATTTCCACACTCATTACATGGGCATCTTATCCTCCCCATTGAATCAACTTCCCCTTTCATAGCAAAATTGATGAAATTTTGTACACCATGTTTGTACTCCTCGGTTATATTATTCCTTGCATCAAACCTACGATGCATCCAACTTCGATCGGATACCATCTACAATTATCAAATTTTGATTAATTAGTTATTATAGATAAGAATAACATCAATAAACAACTTAATTAAATTAATATTTCATTGGTATGATTGATACAATCATTATATAACTCAATGTCTTATGATTATCTTAACATACTAAAAACAAGTAATAATCACACTAATTTAGCCACAAATGACAATATTAACAAAATTGACATATAAAAAAATTAACAATATTAACACAATTGAAATATATGAATACAAGAATTACAAGTATATGTATGAAAAATGTGAAAGAATACTTACTTGGACATTAATGCTTTTAAAATTGAAGATTAAGAAATTAAAGGAGATAGGAGAAATGGTGAAAGAAGAAAAAAGAGGCCACTGGAAAGAAAGGATACTGACAGTAACAGGAAACGGTTGAAAACGAACAGCGGGTATATTCAACCAGATACGGTTGAAAATGAATAACGGGTATATCCAACCAGATACGGTTGAATTTAAAATTCGCTGAATTTATTTATTTTGGTGGGAACTTTCCCGCGAACAAAAAAGTGTTCATACTAAATTCAACCGAAAATCGTTGAATAAGATTTCCATTGATTTTATCCGGTTGAATTTATTTTTGGTGGGAACTTTCACGCTCACCCAAAAATTGGTTGTTCTAAATTCAACCGGTTTTTGTTGACTATAAAGCAGTTGAATTTATTCGGTTGAATTTAACTTTGGGGGGGGGGGAATTTACCGCCTAGGGAAAAGTTGGGAACACTATATTCAACGGGTTCTGGTTGAATTTAAAACCGTTTAAATTTAGTCGGTTGAATTTAGTGACGGTTGAATTTGTTCGGTTGAATTTGAGCGCATGTCAAAGGTCTAACAACGTTTAATTCAAATTCAACCATATACGGTTGAATTTAACCGGTTGAATTTAACCGGTTGAATTTAACCCCATTTTCTAGTACTGAATATACTTGCATTACAATACTAAATGCCTATAATTACATGTGTTAATTGCATCAGATAAGATATTGTCGAGGCCAACATCAACAACACCTGATCTCGTAAAAGAGACAATACTAGCAATAACATGAGGCGTACCATTTCCTAATGGAAGCAGAGTAGTACCAGCTATAGTGGAAGGAAGAATAAGATTTTTTCATAGATTTTCGACGGAAGGACAGAAGTACTCAGAAGCTTTATTAGCAAGTAAATAAAACAAAAAAAAAGCCAGAGGAGAACAAGGGAATAACCCAACACAGGGAACTACCCACAGCTGCAGTAAAAGATTTCAAGGCAGTTTATATAACCTTTTGGCTTGCATGATTTGTTTGATCTAATATATATACAATTGGACTGATAATTAGTGTAGTTGTGCAGACTAGAGCAGCCATCATCTTGGACTAGGAGATTCGAAGATTGTGTGAGAACTGTAGAGATGCACCAAAAACCCGGGCTCGAAAATCTGGCCCGGCCCGATCCACACAAAGCCCAGTCAAAGCCCGCCCTGGTCCCGGCCCTGGCTTCGGGCCTCGATGGGCCCTATATTTTTAGACAAAGCCCGGCCCGACGCGGTTAAAAGCCTGGGCTTCAGCCCGGCCCGACCCAAATAAAAGCCCGAAATAGCCCAGTGATAATCTGATTATTCTAATATATTTTCTTATATATTTATAAATTCACATTTCACATTTACTATAAATATAAATAATACTTTAAGCACATATATATATATATATTTACATATTTGTGATTAAATAATATTATTTATATACTTTGTTGCATAAATAATGAAAGAAGATATAATAAGTACACTATATATATTTGGATATCATTGTTATCATAACAATGATAAAACATATTGTTTTATAAACATGTTTATTTTTTGCCGAACTTAAATGTTTTCAACGAAGTAATGTTTTCATAAAATATTCCATGTAAACTAATACATTTTTACAATGATCTAGTTATAGTTTGCAGGTGATGTTTAATTGGAAAAAGCATATAAGTTGGTAGTTAAATTACACGACAATAATAAAATGAAGTATGTATTAGAGAAGAGAGGAAGTTTCATGGTATTGATGAGAGAAAAAATTAAAGTGCTAAAGTTAGGATTTAAAGCAGTCCATGGATTAGGGAAAATAACTTACTGTGTTTGGGGAAGTATTAATTTTGATAGTATCTCAAATCTCAATCATGTTCATAGAATTATTGTACAATGAGACAAAGTTGATGAGGGAGGTGCAAAGAATTTAAAGGTGGCGTCAAAATCCAACTTTTATTTTTTGGCATTTGACATTTTTAATTGCACTGAGACCTGGAGGTGTATTTTGTAATATGGCACAAAGTATGTGGTTGCATTAATTCCTTGTTATATTAGCTAGCTTTTCTTTTTAACATGTACTAGTCAATTCTTTTTAATGAGTTCCTCTGTTAAAAAGCAGCATCTATACGTGTATCGTTTTATACAAATCAGAATATTTATTTCTTCATGGTTTTATTATTAAATATGACTTCTTTATAGCAGTGCAGTGGTGTAATTGGATTTTTGATCTGTTCAACTGAAGGCACACCTGTGGATTTTAGGAACCCTGCAAACCGTATTGAGATGTTAGATGGAGCCCATAATTATAGGTGGGAACTTAGGTTCTACAATTCTGAGGTAATAACATCCTTGGCTCAGATTTTCTGTCTGGTTTATCTTGTTCAATATTTTTCTAAACTCTTATACTACTAGTTCATATATTCCAGCAAGTTATTTTGCCTTGCGCATTATTCTTCAGTGGGAATATTTCAAATAGTAAACTATGCAGGGGCAGGACATTACTTTGAAACAGTTCTTTTAATCTTTTCCCCTTATTTTAGTCGTCATAAATATCCAAATACACGTTGAAACATTAGTCTGTAGCTTGGTCTGATGTACTTGTTTACCACTATTTGTTTAAGCCAATGTCAGGCTACTGCCCCTCCAAATTTTGCTCTAAAATGTCTGGTTTCAACATTCCTAGATGTCATGATTTGCAATACTAAAGGAGTGTTAGATTAAAGTTTGCTATAAGTTTTATGCCTCAGATTTAACAGTATATGGGAGCTGTTACTTTGTGCCATCTTTACCAGATTCAAAAACTCAGGTGTTAAACTTATTTTTAGCTGAACTATGTTGAAAAACTTAGAGAAAAAAGACACCTACATGTACTGTTATATTTCTTGTTTTCTTTTCCTCTCCTAAAACTCAAGGTAAACTAGCCATTATATAGGCTTTACAAACATATTAAAACTAAGTATTACTAAAACTAACCACTACTAATTAATGGGTAAATTACATGTCCATAATTTACTCCATAACTCCACTACCCCACTACTAAACAATTCTAAAATAATATTTTTGTCTAATAATTAATCTATTGCTAAATATCTAATAATTAAATAAATAAATAATTAATAACTAAATTTAAGATTATTCCAACATTCACCCCCATAATCTTAAATTTACGAAGCACTTTCTCTTCGCCTGTGATGCACTTCTCACCACCATCAATTTTGATGCACTATCTCATCAAAAACACTTTGGAGCACTTTCTCTCCAAAAACACTTTGGAGCACATTCTCTCCACAACTCTAAAATAAAATTTCTTTCATGGCCTCTTGAGCCATGATATCTTTCTCATTATTTCCCCCGCTCATGTTCCTCCTTCATTTTTATTCTTGCTTCTCTTTCCTTTTCCACGTACCATTTCATCTTGATATTTCACTAAATATATATGGAGAAATTTTTAATACCATTTGAAATCTCAGATAAATACTTAATATATATATATATATATAAATGTATGTATTTTTATAAGAGTCTCACAAGCCTTATAACATATAGCTCTGATGCCATGTTGAAAAACTTAGAGAAAAAAGACACCTACATGTACTGTTATATTTCTTGTTTTCTTTTCCTCTCCTAAAACTCAAGGTAAACTAGCCATTATATAGGCTTTACAAACATATTAAAACTAAGTATTACTAAAACTAACCACTACTAATTAATGGGTAAATTACATGTCCATAATTTACTCCATAACTCCACTACCCCACTACTAAACAATTCTAAAATAATATTTTTCTCTAATAATTAATCTATTGCTAAATATCTAATAATTAAATAAATAAATAATTAATAACTAAATTTAAGATTATTCCAACAAACTAGTGGATATCCTATCCGGTGATGATATTCAGGTACACACTTAAGCTTCCTCATGGTCACTGTGTTGTGTAAGTGCATATTCAGGTTAAAAGTTCTTTCTAATCTCCTCTACGAAGCATTTTATTTAAGCGTTTTGGGCTAGCAAAGCTGCTGCACTCAAAAGAACTTGCTTCTTCGGGATCTACTTTAAAATCTATTTTAAACAACCCATTTAGACTAATAGTAACTCCTCATATCAGCTTTCATAATTTTTTTAATGAGTATATTATTCTTTTATCTCAATACATATATGACTATTTTACTAAATTTGGCATGATGAAGCCAATGTAAGATCAACACATGAGGGTGGAATAAGGAAATCACGAGTAAATGGTGCCGTGTTTCTGTATATACTAGCTGCAATAGGTTTGATAATTTAGTAGTTTTGGAAAATCATGTTTTTGATTTTTTTGTTGTATACGAAAATTCTTTGGATTGTTTTGGTAATGATAAATAATGTATTTGGATTTGTTTTGTAATGATAATTAACGTTTTAGTTATTTAAATATGATAACATTGGTTGGTTTTTGGTTTTAGCATTTTTTGGTATGTATATTGTTAGACCATGTAAATATTTAACATTAGTGAATATAAATGTGAATAATGTCCAAAATGTGTATTTACATTATAAACTTTTTTTAAAAAACCGATGTAAAAAGTTCAATCTCTACGCCCACGAACACATCAATTTTAAATTAATCAAACATCAGTTTATAGCTGAGACATCGTCTATGACTGATGTCTATATACATATTAGACAATAGTGTTTTTAAGGAGCTCATGTCTGGGGTGACTTTTGACAACAGTTTTCAACCGATGTGAAAAAGAAAATACTTTTCGCTCACTACGCCATAAGTGCACAAAGGCAACCCGTACTATACAGTTGCATAAGGCCTAAATGGTGTTGCATAAGGTAATACACTACAACATATTTGCAATCATACAACTGTTTTTTACCGTTGTGTGACAGGTAGAATTTCCGTTGTCTATCCAACACTCGTGTGATCGAAGGTTGGACAACGGTTGTTTATACAGTTGTATTAAGCGAGATTCAACAACGTTTTTTAGTACTGGTTACAATCAAGAATTCACAACATGTACTCTATATTAACCATTGTTAGGAAATTTTTTAAACAACCGTTTCTTTATTCAGCTATTGTCTACCTAACTTAACAACAATGGTTTTGTAGAAAAACCATTATTGTTAACTTATTCGATATTTTCATAAACAACAGTTTATAAACTTCTTTTACTAGTTAAAACTGTTGTCATGAATATTTTTTTTTTAAAGACAATGGTGTAAAAGATTTAAACCATTGCAAAGAATATCAATCGAAAACAGTTTTTTTTAAAATATTATGTGCAATGAGACATACAACGGTTTTCATCATTTTTAAAGTGACTATCACACAACTGTTTATATAGGCAACACCAGGAAGGGTTGCCAATATGGATGTGGTCGTAGAGCCTTAAGGCAATGAATTATGCAACACCAGGAAGCATTATATTATGAGTCTTTTGCAACAGTAAAAGCGTACAATGACAACAACACTTAGTGTTTCATAAAATGAAGCCACATCACCACTGTGTCCTAGGTGGCAAGTGACATGTCATATTGCCACGTCAGCAGTGGCCCTACTTTGACACGTCAGCAAGGGGTCCCACATTTGCCACATCAGCAGTGGCCCCATTTTTGCCACGTCAAGAGTGGGTCCCATAATATGTAATGCAATACTGATTTTAGTCATTTGCAACACCATTTTTATTCATATGTAACATCATTTTTAGTCTTATGCAACACCATATAGAGTCAAATGCAACAATTCAAAAATTAAAAAAATTGGCATAGTTATTCTGCTTTTACATTATTTCTGCCAAACAAGGCATCCAACAATCAATACAACAAGCATCGAATGAAATTTAAAACTTACTAAACTATCAAAGTAGCAAATTCTAACTTCAAAAGAACAAATGAGCAATTTTTTTCTTTTTTTTTCTAAATAATGTCACCTACTCATTTCAACTATAGCCTTATAACTCATTTTGACGTTGTAAAGCATAATGTGTTTGTTTCCAGCCAGGTAGAGAACTGCCAGTTGATGTGATCCTGAGACAAAAATGCCTGTATTTGAGATGGCTTTAAACAGCATTGGGAAAGGCATCCATGTAGATTTACGCTTCTTTGTTGAGTTCGAACCAATATCTTTAGCAATTCCTGAAAGTAACAATTTTAGTAGACAATAATCAGTTAGTCGAGTGAATACTGTCAAACAAATTAAAAATTTATAAGAAAAACCATGCTCCAGCTTAGAGCATTATAGGCAAACCTATACTGAGATAACATTACACCTTATTCTCGTACAAACTAAATAAATAGTATGCATGGACATACATTTAATTGTTGGATCGAGATAAGAAACCAAAAAAATAAAATACCGACATATTAATCTTCTATCCAAAAAAATTGCTTTGCACATAAATTCAGCACATAATCTAAGACAACCATGCCCCTTTTTCACAGTCATTATTGAGATTATCGATATTCTTTCCAGAGACAAGAAATGGGCCTTTCTCTGGCTTTTGAATTCGGATCCTTCCTAAGTCATCCTAAATAGCCTAAAAGAGATTAGGAGATATATAAGAAAAACTGAAACATTTCATTAAAGAAAGGATGAGATAAGACCACAAGAAACACATCAAACTATTATCATGTCACAGCTGGTTATAAGCTATTAAATTTAACTCTCTTAAATATTCACTTATCACTTTCTTACATGTTTTCATCAAAGACAACAGAATAAATATATGCTTCAACTTTGGGATTCCATATTTTACTATTATAAAAGTCGACCTGAAATTTGGCTTTTGGTTCTAAAAACTGAAAAGTAAAGCTGAGAAGATTTTTGAAAAGAAGATGAAACATAAGGAATTTTAAAGATTTCGGAGAGGAACAGAGGATAGCAAAGAACTAGATAAAAGTGGTAAGAATATTCAAGGAGAATATAGCAAGATACATATATTACATTTCCAGCTAACTCTTAGCCAATATTTATATAAACCAACTTTGTGAATTATTTTTGAACATCCCAGTACAACCTAGCTCTTTACTCATAGCCACCATGATACACATTGACCAACTACTTAAATTAGAAATTTCTCCTGAAAACTAAAACTAATCCCTAAAATAGCCACTGCTAAATTACTTCCAGAAAGGAGCTTCAGAATGCTAGCTTATAAAGAAGAAGTTATCGGTAGATAGAGTATATACCATACACAAATTAATGAAGCAGAAGGTCTTTGTGACAGTGTAGACTATGGAATGAAGAGGAATCCAATGAAACAAAGTCTAATAGTGCCAATTTCTCAAAAAGGAACTCAAATTTGGTCATCAGGTCCCGAAGTTCGATATTAGATGAAGACGTATATGTATATGTATAGAAAGTCAGAAAAACATAATTGAATTGAACTTGAAAATGTTACACTAAACAAAATGATTAATTCCGTAATTAAAGATTCATAATCTACTGAACAAAGTTCAGCATGTAATCTTACTCCAGCAAATAGCAGGAACAGCAAAAGATCTACTGGCGGTTCGGTGGCCGGCTGTTGGCAGCAGAGACCCTAGATCCCCACTCGAGCGGCTCTTTGCTTGTATCATCCTTGTGACAAATCACTTCAATTGAAGAAAAGACAATCTTTTTTTTTCTCTCGTTGCCGTCTCTATTGCTTCAACAAGATCTTCCTCACAGCGGACCTGGACAATTCAAGAAATGCCGGTGTCAACAATACTTTTTTTAAAAACTAAGTTTCACTTTTCTAACTTGTAAGTAAATGATACATTATGTATTAGGTTTTCTCGACTGACCTTAGTCGTCCAACATTTGCCTTCACCATTGTGAATCGCATCAACCAGTGCAGTGTAGTTCCAGTTCTTGATCACATTGTATGGTCCATCATGGATCTGAAGTCCATTTATCAGAAAAATTATTTGATTCTGACTACATCAAAATATTGTCGACACATCTTGAGCAGTAACCTGCAAGGGATATAGAATTTGTTAATGTGAAAAAAAAGGAATGATTCTGATAAAATGGTGGGATTTCCAACAGTTAACACCATATATCGTCCATTATTGGAAAAAAAATAGATAACTAGTGATGAGTTACCTGAAAGCTTCCATCACCAATGAAAGAAATTAATCGCTTATCATTAGCAGCCTGTGCTTACCCTAGAGTTGCACCAACCGACCACCCAATGGCCCCAAATTGCATTTGGAACTCATACCTGTATTATTGCACTTACGTTAATACATGCAAACACATTATATACCTTAGGAAATTATATTGAAAGGGATGCTCACCCGCATCCTTTTGGCAATTTCATCTTCTGAAAATTAAACCAGGAATCCCCTGTCTCAGCAATTATATTGAAAGTCATGCGGAATTTGTTTAATTTTCTTGTTGCAGACTATTTCCTTACCAGGAGCCCTTTGTTCACAGAAAACCATCATTAATGAGTCATTCATGCTTGTTTCATCATTTATACATGACGTGTTTCCACCTGAGGTTGATACATCAGCTTCCCTAAGTTGAGAGGGACATAGATCTTCTTAGTATGAATTTCTCCTAAGTGCCGCATCTTCCAGCATCAGATGTTCACTAGAACTTTGGATTGTAATTCCAGGACACCGAATTCTTCACCAAAATCACACCAAAAACACGAAATGCACTATCCGGAAACTCCATACACCCTCCATAAAGCGAAATCAACACATTACAAACAACAACATCAAATACATATACCATTTTCGGAACCAACCCATGAACTTGCAATCCATGTCCAAAACCCCTACTTCCAAGCTTATAACACCCTCTCAAAACACTCCCAATATCATAACTATTCTGAACATACCCAGAAACCAAACAAGCCCAGTACACCATATTTCTGTCAGACATATCATCAAACACCAACCTTGCACAAACCAGATCACCCAATTTAACATACAAAATTAATAAGGGTATTCGACAAAAACACATCCCTAAACAACCCATCATAGTCATACACAAATGAATCTTTTTAGCCTCTTCAATATTAAAACAATTGTTGCACTGAAAAAAAATTGCCAAATGGATTCGACCCCTTAGGCTTAACAGCACCCACAACAACCCCATTGCACCTAGTCATCAACCGACACCTTTCTCGTCCCTCTTCTTTCCCCAACTCTCGTCCCTCTCAAACCCTCCCCTTCTCCTCTCCCTCAAACAATCGAAAGCCCCAAACTTTCTACAATCGACCAGTATTAGCCATGGTTGGATTTCACGAAGGCTTAAAAGAAATGATTTTTATCTGAATTGTTTTGTTAGTGGAAAAGTTGGAAGATTCACACGAAAAGGGGAAGAACTGATGAGCATAGGAAAAACTGATGAGTGTAAGAAAGTTGTACACTCCTATAGGTTTTGGAGTTTATATGAACCAACGATCAGAATTTATCCAAATTGTGTTTTTTTTTAAATTGATTAGATGGTCGTGATTAAAAGTGAAGTTGCAGATCTGCGTGATGCATTCACCATCCAATACTCTTCTTCCATGTAGCAATCAAGTGGCTGATTTTCTATTTTCTATTTACTGAATTAAAGACTAATTAAAAATTAATATTAATAGCTAGAAAATTTTAAAAATTTCTTAAAAATTACTATACACTCAAACAATTGTCTAGATAATTATAAAAATAAAACATCATATTTTTATTATATTCCTCATTTTTCAATATCTATAAAAAATAATATAAAATTGTAAAATTATAAAAATAATATAATATAAAATCTAATTTTTTTAAAAAAAATGTGTACATCTAAAAAGTTAGTAGGCAACATCATCTGTACGGTTCGATCATCGAACAAGAATTTTAAAAAAATAGAATCACCACTCGAGACAAGACTTGGTTATAGGAACCCGGGTTGACCGTAATTTGTCTATTATAAAAACACACGATATAAAATCTATTTTTTTTTAAAAATATTTCACATCTCTAAAATTAGTAGATAACATCATCCGTACGGTTGAATCGTCAAACAAGAATATTAATAAAAATAGAATCACCACTCGGGACAAGACTTGGTTATGGGAACCCTTGTTGACCGTAATTTGACTAATATAAAAATACACGATATAAAATCTAATTTTTTTAGAAATTATACATCTCTAAAATTAGTAGGTATCATCATCCGTACGGTTGGATCGTTGAACAAAATTTTAAAAAAAATAGAATCACCACTCGGGACAAGAATTATATAGAGGAACTCGTGTTGACCGTAATTTGTCTAATATAAAAACACATGATGTAAAATCTATTTTTTTTAAAAAAAAATTAGACATCTCTAAAATTAGTAGGTATCATCATTTGTACGGTTGGATCGTTGAACAAAAAATTTAAAAAAATAGAGTCATCACTAGGGACAAGACTGGGTTATGGGAACCCGTGTTGACCGTAATTTGGCTATTATAAAAACACACGCTATAAAATCTATTTTTTTTTAAAAACATTTAGACATCTCTAAATTTAGTAGGTATCATCATCCGTACGGTTAGATCATTGAACACAAATTTAAAAAAAATAGAATAACCACTTGGAACCCGTGCGCACCGTGATTTGACTATTATAAAAGCACGTGATATAAAATCTATTTTTTTTAAAACAATTACGCATCTCTAAAACTAGTAGGAAACAACATCCATACGGTTGGATCAATTAAAAATTATTCTAAAAAAATTAGAATATGAATATAACAAATAAATTTTAAGAATAGTACAATAACTAAGGCAACACTAAATAACCTACTGCAACACCAGAAAGTAAATGCAATGCCTGAAGTGCCACGTCAGCTGCCACGCCAGCATGCCACGTCAATATTTTGGGCCCCACATGTGGGTCCCATGACAGCATGCCACATCACTAGAGGGTCCCACATATGGGGTCCAAAATGCTGACGTGGCATGACACGTCAGCATGCCACGTCATCAACTATGGGTCCCAAACATGCCACCTCAGATTTATTTTCATGTCAGCATTTATTAAATAAAAAACAATGTCTAATGCAACGCTGTGACGTGTACAGTTGCATGCTGAACAACACTAACAGTTATTAGCAACACTAGCTTCAATGTACTGCAACGCCTTCTCCATTTTGTTGCAATAAACTGAAAATTTTGTAGATAATGCAACGCTTTTCGTGCAACACTGGATAAAAACCGTTGCATATGGCGTAGTGTCTACACCCACGAAGACATCGGTTTTGAACGAAATAGACATTAGTGAACTGATATATATTGACCTTTTTCTAGTAGTGAATTTAACCGGTATTTAGTTCCATATTGATGTTTTAATTTTTTTTAAAAAAATACTTATGAATGATTCAACCATAAAGATGTTACCATCGATACATTTTAGTGACATGATAAAATTTCACTAAGAGCGTACGGTGAAATTTAGAATTAAGTGTAGTTAGACTTTATTTGTTAAAGTAATCCAGTTCAAATGTACGGTTTAATATTTTGGGTTTAATATTTTTGGGTTTAATATTTGTTAAAGTAATCAAGTTCAAATGTACGGTTTAATATTTTGGGTTTAATATTTTTTCATAACCATTTTAACATATGTACAGTTGGATCATTTTTTATCTATTCCGAATAAGTGGACCTTTCACTACACCATAGATTGCTTTAAGCAACCCCATAACTGTGTTGCTATATATAGGACCAACAAAATATTACTAAAGACCCGAAAAGGGCTAAGGCAACAACAAAGCTATGTTGACTCGTAGCTAGTTAGTATAGATATCTATAGCAACATGAAAACTACTCTATTGTAATATACCAATCTCTGTTACAATAGATCTCAATAATAATATATTTTGGACTCTATAGTAACATACTTAGTGTGTTGCAAAAGATCTTAGAATTTTTTTCAAAATTGTGGGGCTCATAGGGGGCTCACATGCGGGGCCTATCTGGTGGGCCCATACGTGGGACCTATATATGGGGCCCATATATGGACCTAGTTGTTTACCTATTGCAACACACCTGTAGCAACATCTTCTATTTTACAAAAGGTTAATTATTTACAACAGATTTAGTACCTACTGCAACATAGTTTCAGCCTAAAAAATAATTGAAATACACATCCTCAATATTGCATTTCCCAAAATAAATACCAAGCAATTCCAAGGAATATTAATTCATACAACCAGTCATAGACATCAAATTCACTAGTTCAAAATCAAACTTTTATGTCGCCTAATTTACGATGCGCGTAGAAGAATCCGACCTATATAAGACTTCATACATCGGGTTTTTTAAAAAGGCAACATATATTAACCTTCTGAAAGTACCATTTACGTCGGTTCAATAAACAACCAATGTATAAGGGTGACATATACATCGTCTCTAAATTGGTCGATGTATAAAAACTCATTTTACGTCAGGTCTAGTAAAGATCATTACTAATACTCATCACATACATCGATTTTTTAGCACTCGATATATATGTGATTGTATATACGTTGGCTGTCTCTAATCCGATGTAAAATAAATTTTTTAATTATTAAAAAAATAGTTTAACCGAGACTTAATAGTGGTCGGGCCAATTTTAATCTATTTTTCCCCAAATCAAACTCTGTCCATTATAACATCGCTCGATGGAAACATTGGTCCCGGAAACCATCACACCTCATTCATCTATCCGAGCAATTTCCTAACTTACATTTCTGGTATGAAGTATGTCAATACTAACGATTGAATATGTATACATACATAGCCATGTAACAGATTTTTTCTTGTTAATTTTCCCATCACTTCTACCTAATTGGGTTTGTTAACTTCTTCGATCCTAGACCGTTGCATTCGTTGTCGATAATCTCCCACCCCCCTCTCCCTTCTTTCTCTTCCCTCCTCCATGTTCTCTTTCTTTACCTTCCCCTTCCCGTCCGTTTGTTTTGCCGAATCCATATAGCCTGGCAAGTTGTTGCAGTTGCAACCATAAACTCCACCTCACAAGATGATAAAGCTACACACCTTTGTTTTTGGGACATCGAGATGGTGAACTTCCAATTCGTTCTTAGCAGCCAAAGCTAATAGAAAATGAACCATTTAAGGCCTTGTCACAGGAGCATAGACTTCGTCAAAATCAACTACACGCTCTTGAACATAACCTTTGGGTACTAATCTCACTTTGTTCTTCACAATTATTCCCTCATCATTCTTTTTTAACTTGAATATCCATTTTAGGCCTATAACTTTCTTCCCAAGTGGCAGTTCAGACAATTTCCAGGTCTGATTTTCTTCAATTGACTGCATCTCTTTCTTCATGGTTAATTTCAATTTATGTCCTTAGCTGCCTGTACAAAATTTATAGGTTCCTCGATTCTCATAAGGTATAACTCCTCGTCCAATTGGTGCTCCTCAGTCTCATTATAAATTTCACTCAGATTTATGATTCCCTTTAGTTCTGCACTATTATCGTAATTCTCCGGGTTCAGTTGTTGCACAGGTGATTGTATTATAGGAGGCTCTGCTGACTTGTTACTTTCAATGTCACTTTCATGATTAGTTTTAACACTTCATGATTCACTTCCTTTTACCTTAGCCATACCCTCAATTATAAACATGGCAGCTTCGCTAACATCATTTGTCTCCCAAGGCCACGACTTATTTTCCTCAAATAGAACATCTCGGCTCACGAAAACCTTGTTACTATTGGGATCATAAAGGCGATAAACCTGATTTCCCGGTTCTTTACCCAGATTCACCACCGGTTTGCTCATTTTCTGAGTTGGAATTCGCATGTAAGAAATACACCGAAAGACCCTGATTTGTCCAACTTGTGGCTTTTTCTCCTTCCACGCCTCATATGGAGTTATTCCTGACAGAGCTCTCATTGGAAGCTTGTTCAGCAAATACACGGAGTGTCTAACAGCTTCACAACACCATTCTGTTGTGGCGTATATGGTGCAGTGTAATGTCTTGTAATTCCATCCTTTTCATAAAACTTCATAAATTCGTTTAACCCAAATTCACCACCCCAATCAGTTATCAGGACTCTAACCTTTCGTTCTGGACCTGTTTCAACCAAAGCATAAAAGATTTGGAAAGCCTCAAATGCTTCATCTTTGTTTCTCAAAAAATATACCCACATATATTGACTAAAATCATCAATGGGAAGAAAAAAAACCTCTTACCAGATGCAGTTTCAAGATGAAATGGGCTACAAAGATCCCCATGAATTAGTTCCAGAACTTTTGTTACATTATTACTTGCCTTCGAGGGAAATTGCTTTCTAGTTTGCTTCGATATCAGACAACCCTTACACACATCCTCTGGATGATTGATCTTAGGCATTCCGTTCATCATTCGATCCTTGTTCATTAGTGACAAAGCATGATAATTTACGTGTCCCAAACACATATTCCACAATTTTGATAACTCATCTTATTTTGACAGTAAGCACTTCGAATTGGCAGTATTAAGAACAATTTTATAGAGTCTGTTTTGAGATCGCTTTACCTTCATGAGGTATGAGTTTGTTTTGAGATCGCTTTACCTTCATGAGGAGCTATTTTATTTCCTTCCTCCGACCGTTGTCAAAGACTTAATATATTATTCCGAAGAGTAGGGATATGTTATACATCGTCAAGGATTCAAACTTCTCCATATTTGCAAGTGAAAGATACAGAACCCTTTACCTCTATCTTCATAGTAGAACCATCCCTAAAACTCACCTATCCAGTAATCATTTCATTCAATTCCGTGAATTTTGATTTGAAACCCATCATATGACTACTTATTCTGTTATCCAAATACCAAATATTCGATTTATTTTGAAATTTTATAAATTGAGAGGGCATTACCTACTTTTCACATAGGCGTGTAGCAACTGCATCGTCATACTTTTCAAAAAGAAGAGTCGATTCCTCATCTTCATTGGCCATGGCCAATTTATAACTTCCTTTAAATCTCTTGTACGCCTTGGTTTACGATAATCAGCAGCAAAGTGACCATAGGCAGGACAGTTGTAACACTTCAAATCACTTTTATCACGACCTCCATGATTTATAAAACTTGTCGATGAGTTATATGTGTTGCTGTGATTATTTATTTTTAGCCAATGTTCACGAGTCAACAACAATTTCCCATCAGTACTCTCACATTTTTGCCATTCTTCCTCGGTGAGCATGAGTTGTCCTCCATTTGATTCACCTTTTCTCACCCCCTTTCATTCGTTCTTCATGAGCTTTTAGATATCCTACTACCTCTTCCACATATAGAGTTTCTAAATTTCTAAAATGCTTCAAAGTCGAAACAATTTGTAGGAATTTGGTTGGCATTGCATGAAGCAGTTTTTTGACCATATAGGCTTCTTTCATTTCTCCACTGAGTGCTCTCATATTGGTCACCAACCCATTCAACCTCAAGTAGAAGTGATCGAGTTGTTCGTTGTCTTTCATGCACAATGATTCAAACTCTATTCTCAATGTGTGAACCTTAGCTTTCTTCACGCGTTCTGCATCTTGACACATAGTATTCAAGGCCTCTCAGGCCTCTTTTGCTGTTCCTTTTTCCGTAATTGAGGTAACATATTATCTGGCCGCCCCTGAGACAACATGGCTAATGTAACTTTTTCTGTCTTTTCTTCCACAGGCGCCTTCACATCGCTTGTATACACCTTTATTTTTAGTGCCCAAGTTGTGTAGTTATTCTTGGCCAGTGTTGGATAGCTCAAACCTATCGACCCTCCTTGTTTGGCTTTTTTTATATCCATTACTGATATTTCTGACTTTTACCGAGAAATCCTAAGCTCTAATACCAAATATTGTCAATATATTTATATTAACTGAATGATATAAAACTAAGAAAAGCAAAACACATCTTTCCAGAAAAATACACCTTATTTCTACAAACTGAGGCAATATAAAAGAAATACACTAGGAAACTGAAAATGCTAAAAAATAGGACACGATCACCTGCCCACAACCTACACTAACTCTACTTCCTTTACTAAATCAAAACTCCTAAAACAACGGACCTCATAATAAACACTACACAAAATAAACGTTGGTAACTCTTTATTCGAAACTAAGGTATAACTCAAAGTTTAAGATTCACCAACAGTACTTTCATCCTATGAAATTTTGTCTAAAGAACTAACCTTTAGTTATAAATTTTTTTCTTGTGGATAATAAATTTTGCTAAAATAGTAATATTGTTCTAATATACTTAGTATCCAGTACTCATTTAGGTTTTTACTCTTCTAATATACTTAGTTTTCAGCACTCATTAAGTATTTTAGAAGTAGAAGGACCTCGATTTTGGATGTGGGTTCCAACTAACTTTTCCTAATTTCATGTTTCTTTGGATTATTTTTGTTGTAGTATCATCCCTTGAAGCCTCTGACATCATTTAGACTTTGTATCATGTACCCACCCTAAAACAGTTTTCTGGCAGTACTATATGCTCATCACGCTTTTCTCATGGGGATATTCGAATTTATGTATACATAGTTTATTTTTTCTTTATATGTGTATTCTAATGGCTTACAATTTCTGAGAGAAATCCATGCTTATAACGATCAAAGACAATCCTAATCTGTGCACATTCTTTTTTATAAAATAACATTAAACATAATGTATTATATATAGATTTATTGGTTTTTTATAATGTTTATGACTTTATTTGTTATGTAAATTTGTGTATACCCTGTAAAATATGTTTCTTTGTTTTTTAGGACTACATAATGTGTCAAACTTACAATTTTTAAAGATATTAGAATATGCACAATTAAAGTGGATGATCCACAGTATGAATGGTTGGATAGTGCTAAAGAGATAATTTATCTTGCTTCGGATGTTGCTACTAAAACTGCTTCACTAGCAGCTTCTACTCCTTAAAGCAAGTACTAAGTCTTTCTATATATTCCTATATCTAATAGACAGGGTTGAAGCCACTTTTATTAAGCATTTTTTAAATTCTAATAGAAAGAAAGGGCTTAGCATTCTAAGACCAAAAGCTAGGAGGGAAAGACTTAGAGTAACTTTCTGTTTAGGTACATGTATATATCTATTTTTTTCTTTTACATTTTTGCTATATATACTAGTTTCCTTCCGACAGTTTTATGCCTTGGTATATAATGCTAGGCTCCTTTGTCGGGTGCACAAAAATGTTCATTTCTGCTCTTATTTTTCTCATTCATGCTCACCATCTTCTAAACAAATAAGTCCAAGTACAGTATATGATAACAATGTTTCCTTTGTATAGGTCATTTAGAGCTCAATTCCCTAATGTTAATCTGATCTTATTATGCTACCAAGTCCGTGTACCTAACAAACATATTTGTTTGCTTTCTTCCTCTGGAGCTTAATTTTGTCATATCTCATATCGTTCCAGCTGCTTATCATACTTACATGTGCATTTTGCATCAACTAACTATTTAAATGACGTAAAAGATCAGTTTTATACTAGTGAAACCACATCAACTAACTAGAAAATATTGCTTAAGCATACAAGTCTTCCGAATAACTTAAAGCGTAATCTACTACAAAGCATGGTCTTTTTTTAACCAACCATATAATAATGTCTTAAGCTGGATTGCAAAAGCTTAACTCGGATTACCATCAGCTCTGTGTCGCTTGAATAGGAGTAATTTGCTCTCGTGTTGGGTACCTCGGGGGCACGCAACTTACCAGGTAAAAATGTTTTAAAAGACTTCTTTCTTGCGTCAGCTTCCTCTGATGCAAACATACGAGCTGCTTCAATTCACTCCTGTCATTAATAATATATACTAGTTAAAAGTGTTTCCTTGAAAACATTTATACTACCAATCAACAATATATGTGTATATGCCATAAAAATATAAATGTTAACGCACATGCAATCACGCGGCTAAAAGAGAATATACACTATCATATATGTCAAAAAAATGAAGCAAGCACAAGAACATTAAAATTTTAAACCACAGAACATATAATTCTCATAGTATAAGTATACAAGCTCCAACTATAGGAAGATAACTTTTTGTTACATATAAAAGTTACTCTAACCTATGTCAATAAAAACAACCACTCAATTAATTGGTAAAAAAGGACTGACCTTCTGTTAAACTTACTTGAAATCCAACACACGCAGTGACTTGAGTTTATGGATAACATACAACCGATAGTTAGGTTTCTTGGTAATGTTGTTATCGATGAGACGAAGGAACATGAGCTCGAAGAGATATGCAAGCGGAGTTAACATTCTATTCCATTATGTTCGGCCGAACAATATAGAGCAATAAATTATTGTTGTCACTAGCTATCCAAATGTTGTTGTGACAGTAAGATGTAAAGAAAAATTAGATAATAACATATATGTAACATAGTGGCATAAAAAATAAACAATCATGAAAAGAACATTGTAATCTATAAAAATAATTTAAAGGCTTTTATCAAATTAGTGCTTCTAGAGATATTTCTTCTCTGTTGCTGCTAATTGTGCAGGGTGTTTGTTGTACTTGCCATTCTCGCATTAAGCTCATCAAGGAGAGCTTGGCCATAGGGACGTCTTCTGTTTAATTTCCGTGAAGGCTTAACAATACGAGAAGTCTGACCAATTGCTTTTCTAATCTCCTTAGGTTGTATGTCAAATTCTTCAGATGCAAAAAGTAAGGAGACTTTAAACTACAAACCATATTTAGATAAAGAATATTATTAGAGAAAGAAAATTAGAAGTCTAACCATCATCTTCAATGTCAATGATGATAGTTTTACCCTTGTCTAAACAAGGTTTTTTTCTGCTTGTCCCAGAGAGTATTAGTTGTCAGTCACAGCCTTGGAAAGTTCACAATCAACCAATTTTTAATTCTTTCCCAACATCTTCCAACTCGTCAAGGATACATAGCAAACTTGGAAGAAGAACTAAAATAAATTAGTTTTCACAAAATAAAATTTCTAGAAATATTACCTCTAGGTAGATTTTGGAGCATGTTCTTCATTGTTTAATGGATTTGGCAGAGAAATAACTATTTGGGGTTTCAAGGGGAGAGACAAAGAAAGGGATGCTTTTTAAGAAAACAAGAGGCTCTACACCTTTAGTAAGGATAAAAGTGGCTTTATAAGGGGAGGAAAGGAGGGCTAGGACAGGGGAAGAAGGAGGCTAGGAGAAGTAGGACAAGAAGGCGACACTTTAAACTTTAATGGACTGTATAGATTAAAACCCTAATTTAATAAACGCCCTAGACTAAATAATTTAAAAAATTCCTAATTCCAATGGCTGATTAAAATCCTAATTAAAATTTACAACTCACATATCTAGCAAATTCACTCGTCCATCATATTCACTAAATCAAAAAAAAAAATCAATTATATCATATTTCTGCAAATAAAACTTTAAATCATGAATATTAATTAATAAATACTAGAACAATTTTTACCAAGTAAATATTATATTTTTTAGTAAATATTGTATTTAAGAGACTCAAAATTATTTTTCTTAATTTTGATGTTGACTATTAATAAAAAATATTTAATTTTGGAATATATTTTAGTTTTTACTATTAATTATTATATGACACTAAAATATAAAGTTTACTTTCCCTTTACAACACTACTCAATAAAAAAAAATTTAAAAAAAATAGGAAGTGATATAATTTTTTTATTCATGAGGCATGCATATAAATATTTTCGTTTCTTAATTCTTTTTATATGTTAAAAAAATTATTTTGCTTTTTTACGAAATGAAAACTATTTTATACTACTATGATACAATGTGATACCAATCTAATAAGTTTGTTTATGCAAATCACATTTATCTATGTGGGTCTTGTGTGTATATTTTAAAATTTATAAAATTTAATTTATTTCACAAATTTGTAATGCAAAATGATTGAAATTTATGAAATACTATAAATAAAATTTATTGAGGAATTAAATTATTTCTTAATTTAGTGTATGGACTTATAAATTAAAATATACTTAATAAAGGAATTAAAACGAGAATCAATTAATTGTTAATCTTTAGATATTTTTAACAACATGAAAGATAAATGTAAAATAATATAAATAAAATTCTTTATTATATAAATTTTACTACATTAGTGTACCATAACTGTAATATCTCTGATATCGTGTAAAATTATTTTTATCAATAAATGAATTATTATATGATTATTATGTGAATTTTGGTGAATTATCTGATGATTGATATTTATATTTACATGTTTACATTTGATAAGATATGAGAATGTTAATTTTAATATGCCCACAATAAAATATAGATAATTTTGATATTTTTCTGGTAATTTTTGGATCATTATATGATTTTATAATGATTTATAGATTTAATAATTATTTTTTGAATAAATATAAAAATTACAATATAAAGCCGGAAACCGTCCAACCTCAACCATTTTTACGTTTTTACAACCTGAAACTCTTCCGAAAACTCCTTCATAACCTAATCTGGTAATTCCAGACATTTTCCATATTTTGACTTTTTCGATCAGATTACGATTTGACCCGTACGCATTCCGGTCTACAATTTTCGCTACGATAATTATTTGGATATATCAAAACAATCCGTATTCTAGAAAGAAGGGATAATATTACATTATTTTCGTATAAATTGTTTTATAAGAAGCCCAGTTTGGATAATTATCCAATACGGATATTAAATCATATCGTCTTTTGTAATTACTTACCGGCTAAGTAACTAATTTATTGATCCAAAACGATCCAACACGAACCAATATTCCATAAATATATAAAGCCCTATTATTATTTCATTTTATTCATATAATCATAATCGATGAGTAAAAATATAGAATTTTCAGAGAAAAACCCCAAAAACGTCGAATTCTTAAAACTAAGAAAGCGTTATCGAACTACGATTTAAGTGTGCAATATATCAAATCAAAGTCTTGAAAAACTCTTTCTGAATCCACCATCTATTCAAGTGCAATAATCAAGGTATTTTTTCTTATTAATTGTTTTAATTCGAATTATTTATGGCTTAAATTAGGAATATTTGTTCTTGATGTTTTTGATATGATTTGATGGCATAATCATGTAGATCTTTTCTTCCTGGTCATTTTGGTATATTATATGATAAATTTGGAGTCCAATAACATGTAGAAATTGATGTTTGATTCTCGGATTTTTAAATTAAGGTTCTTAATATGAATGTGCTAAATTGAAAATTGGGTTTTTCTAAGTTAAGGGTTATTGTTTAAAATTGATGTCACCATTCTGTTGATCGTTGAACAAAGAACTGATTGGTATATACCAGATTAACAATCGATACCGGAGAGGTGATGATCGAAAAAATAATCTGGGTGGCGGCGGAAATTTTAAACGGATTTTCCGTGCGATTCATCGATTGTTTGGCTGATTTGTTACAACAGATGTGTTTCTGGGATTGCATAGATTATACACCCGTGTTTTGGTTATTTTTGGCCTGCCGGAAAAGCTCCATGGTGGCAGCCATGGTGTCCGGCCGGCGGATTGTCGGAGAAGGTGACCGGGGGTGGATAAATTACAGTTTGGCCCCTAGTGGTTCTCTTAATTTACACAGATAGTATTCTTGTTTTAAAAATATACAAATATCATATTTATGTTTTAAAATTTTATAAAAATAGGATTGTTGTTTAGTTATTTCCAAAAATAGTAATTTCTTTTTATAATATTTTTGGAAAAATTGTTTTTAATTATTTTAAATTCCAAAAATTATTATTTTAAATCTGAAAATTAATTTTATTTCAAAAATATATCTTAATTAATTAATTAATTAATTAATTTTAATTAATAATTGATTATTTATTTGATCAATTAATTTGAATATTGATTGATTGATTTAATTAGTTATTAATTAATTTTATTTGATTATTTAATTAGATTTAATTATTTCTTTTGATTTCAAAATTTTGAAAAATAGTTTCTAGGTTTAAAATATTTTTTTTAAGCTTATGTTTAAGGCTCGATAATTATTATTAAATTATTTTAAAGTCAGATTCGGGTGTTGAGACTCTATTATTTAATTATATAATGATTCGGAGACCCGTTTTAACTCAAAAAATGTTCAAAAATTCGTAATAAATACTTAGAAAATTATTTTAATCCTGAATCTTCTCTGAAAAATTATTTTAACTGAATCTTCTATGTGCTACGTGCTATCTCATTGATGTGTTATATGCCTAGTGTTTGACTGTTTTAGTCATAACTTTCAATCCGTAAATCGGATTTGGGTAAAATGAAGGGTAGATAAAAGTTTATGACGTCAATGTGACGATTAGAATGATATGAGATTGAGTATTAATAGATACTTGTGATGCCTAGAAGAGTAAGCGAGGCTTAAAAAAGAAATCCAGTGATCAGTAAATAGACCTGAAGTGAAGAAAAAGAAAGCAAGTGATCGGTGAATAGAAACAAGGCATAAAAAAAAGGAATGTGATGGAAAAGTAAAACAGTGAGATGAGTACAAGTAAAGTTGGAAATCATCTGTGATAAGGCATGTATTTATGAACCTTCTTCAAGGTATATTCCAAATATTTTTAAACTTTCTTATAACATGTTACTAATATTCAAAATAAATCATGTTTCATATTGCAAGCGCTTTAAGCTATTCAACCTTGAACCCTGATTCTTATTGATTTTAAGCCATAAGCCTTATTCCTCACAAACTATTGATTGTTGAATTCTCACATATGAGCCAGAAATATACAATACTACTCCACAAATACTTATCTACCACATAGTGATTTCTGATATTGAATTGCTTGACATACCAATCCTTATTCCCTGTTTAACAGAAGACCAAACATTGTAACCCTTGAACCCTTGGTCTTCTACTTTCTAATTCTTTCATTGATTGAAAGCCAACCTTTATGATTCCATTGTTATACCTTCTTGGAATTATGAATCACCCTATGCTTCGAGATAAATTTTGTTTATAACCCAGTTATTTGATTTACATCGTTTATCATATTATTATTTTAGAATTGGATGGTTTTATAAATGTGGACCAGATTCATGGTCAGACCAGATTCGTGGTCATATTAGGCCAATGCGTGCCTTGGATCCAGTATAGAGAGTAGAGTTGTGTGCCTTGCTCGGGGTTACTGCGTGACTAATCAGCAGCCTAACCTTGGTTTTTTTAAAATGAAAGTGAATATCCAATTCTAATCATCGCATATCCAGAAACTTCATTCTTATGAATCATTTCAATTTGTCATTGTTTAATCTCAATTAATTCTATTATAACTTGCTGAGCTAGTTAGCTCACTCTTGCTAACCTTTTTATGTTTTTAATACCTGAAAAGGAAATTGTCGGTAAGGAGACTTCCTAGACCAGTGTGCGAGCTAGGATTCCAGGTTAAGTTGGATCAAGCTAGAAGGAGCTTTATATTGTACACGAGTTATGCAAGATTATAAGAATGATACCATTATCAGATATAAGTTGAAATAGTTGGGATTTGGTACGATGTAATAAAAGATAAGGTTGGGGCTTGTTTTCATACTTGAACCTGTTGCGATCCATGGTTGTGAAAAGAAAGGTCAATGCATATAATATTATATATACAGGTTTATATATTGGGTGTGTGTGTGTGTGTTGTGAGCTCCAAACTTCTGACCCGAGTTTGGAGGGTGGTACAAGTTTGGTATCAGAGCTACATGTTATAAGACACTGAAACAAGCCTAGATTGTCGGGAATGGATAGTGGGTTAGGATTAGAATTAGGAATTAGAAAGATAGGACGTCGAGAGGTTGCGTGCGACTAAATAGTAGGTTTTGGTATGATTCGTGATGAGATTCGAGATTCTTATCTAGGACGCGATTTTCAGATAGCGGTGATGTCATATTCTTTTATCCCAGGATTGTCTGATCATTCGGAGCCTTCAGTCGGAGGAATATCATCTAATTCACACCCTACTTTTCCATCGGTGTTAGCCATATCACCTCTGATTGCGACAATTACACCTTTTATCTCATCCTCTTATGCGAGACTACCTATTCGAGAATTTCTCACATGCTGATTCAGGTTCTACCGGATATTCAGCTGTGAGAACATCTTTTCATTCTATCCAAGACCTTGTTTTATACCATCACTTTAAAACCCATCTTATGAAGTAATAGCACCTATGGGAATGGATTCGAGAGTTACAACATATGGTGAGTACACGAGATATTAAGAAGGATGATAAGAAACCTAAAGAGAATGTTCATGTGTTCCAAAGAATAGCTGCAACCAGGTTATATGGAGCTACTAGTAAGTATGCCACCTATGGTTATCTTGTGGAGTGGGATAGAATGATTTTAAAGAAGTTTGAGAATATTGGAAATCAAAAGTTTTCTTGGATATAGATGATAATGTTATGACCAAGAATGATATGTATAGAAGTAATGTGATATGATATTAGTCGACATTGTTTTACAAAATAGATTTGATAAGTACTAGATAGACTTGTTATACTCAGTAAACTTAAGAGATAATGATAAGAGTGTTACCAGTATGGAAGACTGGAAGTGAAGTTATGAATAAGATAATATGCAACGGTAACTGGAGTTTTTGTCGACCAATAAAAACAAAATGAACCCAATAAAGGATAGAAGGTATATGGAAATGAATGAGCTCTTATCTGAATATTTCCCTAATTTGATACTTGGTAGTGGATGAGAAGGACGACAACCAACTCATATAGTAATGACGACCAGGCGTGTGATTTCTAAAATTTTAAACAGTTTTCAAAAGAGATTTTTCTTAACAATTTTTTTCTAAAAGTCCTTTAAACAAAACAAGTTTTGAAAACTTGGTTGTCAAACTACTAATTGAGTTTCTTGTCTTCTATAAGATTCAGATTATTGAGATGAATAATTGTTCTAGAAGTTAGTATGCTTCATTTAGCAGGCCAAGTGGACCCGCTATTCTCGAGACGATTTAATTATTCCTAACATGAGTACAAATATTTCTTGATAAGTTTAATGACAGAACCAATGTACTGAGAAACTATTCATCCAATTTCTGAGACTATTAAAGTTCGAAGAATATGTCGATTTACAAGAAGCCCAATAGAAGCACAGAAGATTGAGAGAATCTCCAGACTTTTATAAAGAAAGAATGTTATTAGCAGAGGAGTCGATATGTTGAATGATCGGTAGCGTAAGAAAAATTTGAAGTTATGATTGTAAATCTCGTAAGAGTGCAAATAGGTTCGAATTATAAAAATATTGAGCATGGATGCGTGACGCTAAAGATACAAGACCTAATGAATGGAAATTTATTTTAATGATCAATTAAAGAAGGCATTTCAGAGAACTTTCTAAAGTTAATATATGACTCGAAATGTGGTCTATTGATCGGATAAGCGTTGAAGCTGTAAATAGATAAAATGTGGATGGCGACCAATGATATAATTCTTTTCTATACTACTATATATTTTTATGAATCTTGAATAAAGTATGAACTTCTTTCATGATCAGCTCTATGAGGTGATAAGGAAATTGTTGTATTTCTTTCAAAATCATTTCTCCCTCAAATTTTATTTTCTGAATGAGACAATCAGTGTTTTGATGTGACTCTTTGTCGAAATAACGAGGAGTTTGGTGGAACGCCACCTAATCTTGTGTTGTATGCCATATAGTATGAAAGACTGGTCATCTTCAGTACAAATATGGTTGCCTCACTCATATCCAAATCATCATTTATTCCTTCTTATTCAATCATAATTTATTGATTTATGGATCCTTCCAATTGTTTCCTTGTACTCTTATTCCTTACAAAAAGGGTTTCCAGTCAAAATCATATACAAAAATTCCTTCTTGTGTAAGGTCTATTCTTTGAATATTTTAAAAGGAAGTTAAATGAACCCGTATAGCAGATGGAGTTATATGGATAATTACAAGACAATAAAGGGTGGATATTTATGTGCATAGAAGAACCATTATGCCGATAACGTGGTTGTTATGAGAACATCAAATCAAAAGCGCAAATCTTTATACATGATACGTTGCAAGTATGAGATTTTGGCGTGAACTGGAGTAAGTAACGAACCGTATGAGATAAATTAACTAGAAGAATAAGAAAGTGAAGCTGCGTATATCGGATAAGGCAAAGAATTGATTGGATAACGGAAGTGAATGAAGAAATTCTTAATAATAACCAGATAATCGATTAATACATTATGAAGATGAAACATACCTCAATCATGTGAAAGATAGATTTTATGAAGATTTAAAATCGAAGAAGTTCTAGTTACGAATAAACTTCAAGGGTATTCTTCAAGGAATGATTGGGTTGTCCCTCTAATGTAAATGAGTTATGGAAAATTTGATACTCATAACCGAACTGGTGAAGGAAGTTCAGTATAAAAAAGAATAAGTGGAGATGAAGGTATGGTGGTTTAACTGTAATAATTTTTAAGAAATGATGCTTTAAAAGGAAATAAATTATTTCATAAAATCATGATAGTTGAGACCATGTGTTGGTTATCAAAAGTTGAACAAGTTAACAAATAAGAATAAGTGTATGTTTTCAAGGATGGATAAATTGTTAATTAGAAAGCTTGAATTGAAACACGAACTAGAAGGATTCTAGAATAATTTATAATTGTACTCAGTAGTGATATTTTGTTGTAATCAGAAGATATTAGAAAATGTATGGTATAATAAGAATTGTTCGCTATAATCTTAAGTTGAACTAAAGATATGAGTTATACGGGTTAGTATTATGTATGGTGGTGAAATGTTGAGTTTAGAAGACGGAAGTTGATTGTTGATTGTGTGATTGATTGTTGGTGTCGGCTTGAGTCCAACTTGTAGTCAATAATATAAAGGAGATGCTACTCAAATTTTCATAAAATATCCTACTCTTAAAAATAGAAAGTATACTTCCATGTGTTATTGATATTCATGTTGATACTCTCCACAATTGTGATCTCGGCTCTTAAAAAAGGGTAGTTACAGCAAATACGACTATATATAATTGGTCTCTGATTTCATTTAGCTAGTCATGACTTGGTGTAATTGATCAGTTAAGTGAGATAATTGGCTAATTTTACCAATTAATGGTCAGTTAGATGGAAATCGATTCCAATTAGATTAAGTCAAATTTTGATGTGACTTTTAAATTCAAAATCAAAGCAATAAGAAATTTGGAGAAAGTAAGGAACAAGTAGAATTCAGAAATTGCTGCAAGTGTTTGAAGATTTACTTGAATGAATATGCCCTTTTTAATGGACAAGAGAAATGAAAAGTTAATTGAATGGATATGAATGGACAAGTGAGAGAAATGTTCTCAAGAACTAAAGGTTTAAGATAGAGCAAAGAGAATGAAGGAAATAAGGAAAGGAATAAGGGAGGTGGAATAAACAAGAGATTAATAACTACACCAATACGGATTTTATTAGACAATCAAAGAGATTTTATCATCTGTAATAAAGTTTATTAAAGGATGTCGTGTTTCTAAATTATTTTGATAATCATACAAAAATGATTTACCAAGTATTTCTGGTTTGTATAAAATGTGAGATATAATTTTAATTCAGTTTCTGATTGATGTTGATACTTAAGTTATTGTTAAATATCTAAAGTGGTATTAATATAGGTGATTGACGGTAACTTCAAAATTGGATGTTGTGAGCATCAAAGTTCGTATTAATATCTAATTTAATATGACAAAATTTCACTAAGAGTGTCAGGTGAAATTTAGAATAAAGTTTAGTTAGACTTTATTTATGAAAGTAATCAAGTTCAAACGATTAAAAATTCTTGAAGTTTTGAGTTTAACATTTTTTTCTAACCATTTTAACATATGCACAATTGGATCAATCTCTAACTATTCTGAATAACTGGACCATTCACTACACCATAGATTGCATTAAGCAACCCCATAACTGTGTTGCTATATATAGGACTAAAAAAATGTTGCTAAAGACCCAAAAAGAGCTAAGGAAACAACAGAGCTATGTTGACTAGTAGCTAGTTAATATAGATATCTATACCAACATGAAAACTACTCTATTGCAACATACCAATATCTATTAGAATAGATTTCAATAAAATAATATTTTGGACTCCATAGTAACATACTTAGTGTGTTACAAAAGATCTTAGAATTTCTTTCAGAATTGTGGGGCTCATAGGGGCCCACCCGCGGGGCCTATCTGTGGGGCCCATATGTGGGACCTATATGTGGGGCCCAGATATGGACCTACTTATTTACCTATGGCAACACACCTGTAGCAACATCTTTTATCTTACAAAAGGTTAATTATTTATAACAGATTTAGTATCTATTGCAACATAGTTTCAGCCTGAGAAATAATTGAAATACACCTCCTGAATATTGCATTTTCCAAAATAAATACCAAGAATTTCAAGGAATATTCATTCATACAACTAATCATACACATCAAATTCACTAGTACAAAATCAAACTTTTATGTCGCCTAATTTACGTCGCACATAGAAGAATCCGGCGTATATAAGACTTCATCCATCAGGTTTTTTAAAAAGGTGATGTATATTAACCTTCTGAAAGTACAATTTATGTCGTTTCAGTAAACAACCAATATATAATGGTGACATATACGTAGTCTTCAAATTGGTCTACGTATAAAAACTCATTTACGTCACGTTCAGTTCACCATCGTATAAGATCATTACAAATACTTAGCATACGTCGCTTTTTCAGCACTCGATATATATGTGATTGTATATACGTTGGCCGTCTCTAATCTGACGTAAAATAAAATTTTAAATTATTAAAAAAATAGTTTAACTAAAACTTTATAGTGGTCGGGCCAATTTTAGTCTATTTTTCCCAAAAGCAAACTATATCCATTATAACATCGCTCGACGAAAACATTGGTCCTGGAAACCATCACACCTCATTCATCTATCAGAGCAATTTCCTAACTTACATTTCTCGTATGAAGTATGTCAATACTTACGATTGAATATGTATACATAAATAACCATGTAACAGATTTTTTCTTGTTAATTTTTCCATCAGTTCTACCTAATTGGGTTTGTTAACTTCTTCATCCTAGATCGTTGCATTCGTTGTTGGTAATCTCCCTCCCCCCTCTCTCCCACTCCCTCTCTCCCTTCTTTCTCTTCCGTGCTCTTTCTTTACCTTCCCATTCCCGTCCCTTTGTTTTTGCGAATCTAATTATGGTACAAACAAATATATTTGAGGGTTGATTAAAATTTGATATGTAATCTTTATTAATTTGACACAACATGGAGTTGTAATATGGAGTTGTACGAGTAAATAATAAATTTATTATTTAGTTCGATCATTCATTATCTATTCTGGACCTAGTTTCTAGGGATATCAACCCCTAAATTCAATTTTGTATAAATAAATAATATTTATATAGTTAAATTAGTTGATTTTTTCCGGATAAACTCTTTCCTTTTGAGAATAATCACATCCTTAAGTAAAAAATTTAAAAATTCTAAATTCTAACTCTAATCCATACCCTAAATCCTTAATCCATAACTAGTAAATTATATATCTAAGAATACTAACTATTCATATGTACCGATTTAAGAACAACTTTATTATTAGCTAAATAATTCTTTTCTAAAAAAATTATAGTGCATGAAGCACATAGATTTGAAACTCTTGAATTTTTTCTTAATTTTTCAAATATATTAAACAAATATTTGAACTTTAGAATGTTATCAAAACAAAATCAAAATTCTCCTATAATATATTATATTGTTTAACTTTTTATGTTTTGTGTGTTTTTTGTTCACTAAATACAACTGCTTGCAATCACTTTTATTAATTCAACGGATTTAATTCAACGAATTTAGGTTAAAATCATTTGTTTTACATTTGGCTATTTCTTTTTTCCCATTTGAGAAAATTCGAACAAAATAGATGGAAACTACTGCACCATTTGGTAAAGAAAATTGGACATCTTAGGTTTAGTAGTCACACCAGGCCCTGTTTTAAAGACTGCTACCTTCTCTTGTTGAGTTTAATTTTCATTTATTTTTACTTTCAATTTTTTTATGAAATACTATTTTAGTAAACATAAGAAAACACAAGCAGGTGGATGCACACATGCTTCCAAAGACTAAAAACATCTCATAAACAAACAAAATTTAAAAACATTTGTTTGAAAATGGTGTATCTTATAAATGTAAGGGTGTGTTTGATAGGAATAGAATGAACTTCTATAGGTTGCTCTATGAGAAACAGTCGAGGGGAATAAATTAAGGGGGCTAGGTATGGTAGTGCCACTCTTTGTGGAACTTTGGTCCATATTTTATGGGATACAGTTGGCTTGGGAGATAAGTGATACAAAAATATGTTGTCCTACAATTTGATTCTCAAAAGGCGGTGAATGAAGTTAATAATATGAATCCAAAATTTTGCCTTGTGGAATTTGGTGGTGTTGATCAAAAAGTCGAGAATGAGGCTTGAGAGTCATGTCACATTAAGCATATTTCTAAAGCTAAAAATGAGGTTATTACTGGTCTTGTATGAGAATGCTCTCAACTTGATGTTAAAGGTGGAGTCATGGAGCTTGCTAGCTGTTGTCCCTGCTTTCATATAAAAACCATTTTTGTTGTTGATCTTGCTTTATTGCCCTACTTATCCTTGTTTCTTCATGCTCTATTTGTTAGTTTATGTTTCATTCTAAGTCTCTATTATGGTGAAACAAGATTGTAGTGGTGTATTGTTAAATATAATCTATTATCATTTCTGTTATTAAATAACTAAATCTCTTTTACAGTGAAACATACTTGTACATTTAACATGACAATGGTTATAACATTAAGAGAAATGAGCAATAGAAACACAATGCTCTCTTTCTCAACAAAAGTAATGAACTAGATAATTTCATCTTTTTTAATAAATGTGTTAATGTGCACAAATGAGCATATTATAAGAATAAACAAGGAAATTATTGCTTTACACTTAGCCTATATATTTCATGCCTCAATCTTAGCCATTGAATCTTAACCGTTTCAATCTTGAACAGTCATTTCACAAGTGCCCTAAACGTAGCGTCTTTTGGAACCCAAATCCCGCCTATGTAAAGAGTCACAGTATACTCTTTTTTTAGTTTTTATCAATTTCCCGCAACTAAATAGAAACAACTTGTAAAGCTCGAGAAAATTTTTAGGAAAAATACTGTTGATATAATTATTGTTGATATAGTTAATTTGTCATCATCCTGCAACTAGTGTGACCATTAGGGCTGAGTAATAAATAATACTGTTTCCAATATTATTTAATCAGTCGAGAATCTATTATTTTTACATAAGGGACTCAAATGAATATTCAACTCCTATGGTTAATTTGATAATTGACTCGTGCCATTTTAATAAATCCAACTGTTATGCTAATTGGTCCAAATTTTTAGCTTTTGTGTAATAAAGGGTGTATATGTAATTATAATTTGTACTTTCTACATTTAAAATTTTAGTTGATATTCCCTTAAGTAGTAAATTAATTCTTTAAAGTGTTAAGAAGTATTTCATTATTCTTATGAGAAAAAGGATAATAGAGGAATAATTTGGCATAAGTATAAATACAAAATCCTGTCATCATTTTATTTTATTTTATTTTATTTTATTTCAACCTTTTTATTATCAAATTATTCAATTTTTTTTAAAAAAATTAGTTTTCAAAAATTTATAAAGTCTTTATTTGATAAAAATATTTCCTAAATATTTTGGGACTTTAGTTAATTTTCTTAAAAGGTGAGTATTTAATTATTTTCCTAAATTGTATTTTCTTTTCTATTAAATGAGTAAATAGGAAATTATAGCTAAAGTATAATTAATTGGAAAACTCTAGATTTATGTAGTGTGTTCTAGAGAATACTAACCTCTATGGTTAGCCATTAGATTAATGTTAACACTAATTAAATTTTTCTGTAAAAATGTGGGACTCAATACCCATTTCACTTCTCATATAATCAAATTTCAAAAAAAATAGTAATATAATTATCATAAGTAGAGTGTAGATTGGGTAAAATAAAGAAGCAATTGAGTGAAGTGTTAGCTATTGTGTTGGGTGGTGAAGTAGATTCTATAAGATCTTGATCATTCGTTCTTGTAAAGGTAATCCTAATCTTGATGATTTCATTTTCGTTTGTTTTATCTATTTATTTTAGATATTTATTTGTAGTAATTAAATCACTTGATTGTTGAGTTGTATTAATAATCTTAATCGATGCTATATTAATTAAATATGTAATCAGGAACTCATGAATATGTAATTATCATGACTATTTTTTTTGTTAATTATTGGATCTTAGTATTTTCTTAACATGATTAATGGTAATTAGCAATTGATGAGAGAATTGGTACTTGGCTTTGGTGTTCGTCAAACAAAAAGCGGTTCAGCCCAAGATCTATAAATACATATATGTGTAAGTAGAATAATTAAAATAGAAGTAGTAATTGATTTAATTGGGGTTTGATTGAATTGGGTGAAAATATGAAGTTGGGGGTTTTTGATTATTGATTGTTGGATGGGAATTGAGGAGTAAACATTTGGGTGTGTGTTTGTGATGTGTTGGGGAGGGGGCGGAGCCACCAGCAGAGGCGGTAGTGGTGGTGATCGGCGAAGGCGAGAGAGAGGAGAGGCCGATGAGAGAAAGACGAGAGAGTGAGAGAGAGAGGAGAGGCCGATGGAGAGATACAGAAACGGGGAGAGGGAAAGACTCACCGGAGTTTGGCCGGAAAACCAACTCCGGGGTTGTGATTTCGAAATGGTTTGGATAATATTATAGATCGGGAAATAGGGATTAAAACGAAGGAAGAAAAATTGAATTCCGACACTCATTGGAAACCACCACCGGGCGATAGCTGCTGCCGGTGCCTCCATGGCAATGGTGGTGGCGAGGAAGAAGAAGAAGAAGGGGGGTAGTTTGGTAATTCAGTAAATTGATTAATTTTTTAAAAATTTTAAAAGAAGTGGGTATTATTGGATTAATAAGTAAAGATAAATAATTAATAAGGATAAGTTGTTGATTTAAAAATAGTGAATTAAATTATGAAAGAGTGATATATGGGATTTAATTAAATTTTTAATGGGAGAGATTAAAAAGAGTATGTATACTTATATAATTAGAAGAGAGAGCTAATACTATTGGGGTGAGATTGGAGTTGATCAAGTGAGGTTTCAAAGTTTGATCTTCCAAGAGAACCGTAAAATCACTAGTAAATAGTTTATGGTGATATTTTAACTAATTGGTGACTTTATAATGTTAATTAATTGGTTAAGTCTACAATCTTATATTTTATTAGTTTGTGGTAAATATATTTTTATGAGATTTTGCTTGACAGTGTAAAAATTAATTATCGGTTGAAAGATAAAATTATAAATAATATGAGTACATAATAAAATTGGTAAGAGTAGGGAAGTAAATTGGGAGTGGCTAAAAAAATACCCAAATTGAGAATATGGGTTAGGATTTATAATCATAAAAGTGGGGTTTTTTATGTAATGGAATGGGAAGAGGTCGGGGATGATACGACGATCGGATTAAGGGGCTTTGTTGTTTGGAAAATGGTCGAAACGGAAATAACGACCTCATCCCGTCGCGGACAATGTGATGAAGGTGGGTGGCAGCGATGGATGTGTGAAACAAAGTGGAAAATGCGGGGAAAATGGAAAATTCGGGGAAAAGATTGGGTTTGATTTGAGGATCATTTTAATGGTTGTTTGAGGCTAAATGAGTGAGAGATGTGGGTGGTCCGACAGGAAAAGTGAGTGGTGGCGAGAGAAAGAGGTTTGACGAGGGAGAGATTAGAGGAAGAGAGGCCGAGAATTAAGGAAGTGAGGGTGGTCTGTGACGCTTTTGCCGGTCGGTGGTTCGCCGGAAAGAATTGTAAGGGAGGAGTGAGGTGACAGAGAAGATGTTTGGGGAAGATGAGGGTATTGTGGTAATTTGATAATTAATAAAAAATAAATATTGTCGAGGATTTAAAATAATGTAAAAGGTTATATTTGGGAATGTATTGGAAAGGTATTTTGTTTTATTAAAATTGGTGATGTTGGTATAATTTATGTATACATATTGTATTTAGAGGGTATTCTAGAATATATTAATAAGTGACATAAGAGTGTTGGTGGGTTAATTTGAGATTTGTTAAAGAGTTGTAAATAGCGGAAAATCATATTAGTTTTACGATAAATTAATTGCATTATTTGAAAGTAGAGAAAAATTTAATTACAAAGTGAATCGAAGATTTGGTATCGAAAATGATAGATATTATTTAATAAAGCTATTTTATAAGCACAAATATAAATTCATAATTAGAATTAATTTTAAATCAGTTAATATGGAAAATGATTAGTATACGCTAAAGGAACATTATTAAATTTTATTAAAATATGAAGTGAAATGTTTGTTCAATTTTTGTAATAATTTTTCAAAGTGTAATTATTGATCTAGTAGTCAATATTTATGAATTATTAAACTATTAAATAAAAATAGTATAAGAATTCATGGTTTAATTATTTAGTACTGAAATATTGTGTGGATTATTATTTTTAGAATTTCTCCACGTGAGAAGTATTTAAGTAGGAAATCTGAGATTTCTTGAGCATTGAGCTAATAAATGGAAATATGTCAAGTTTTATCTCCTCCCTTTCCTAATTTTGATGTTGGTAATTGTGGTGCCTGTTTGAATTTAAAATTTACAAGTTTATTATTTGAGCTTTATTCACGATTATATTTAACTCGAAACACATTCCCTCGTTCGAGACACCCGGTTAAAATGCCTTATTTATATTGACCAAATAAATTTATTTCATTACATGACTATCCCTATTGTTCAGGACAATTTTTTAATTTTTATTCATGAACATAAATTTCTATGTTCGTCTAATTGATTTCAAAGTCTTGAATCAATTTATTTTCTGGATCAATTTTTTAATTTCTATCAAGTTTTAAAATAATAATTTATCAATTCATTAAACCCTTCCAAGTCTCATGATTGATAAATCGATTACTTATTCTACCTTTATTTTTTCACATATATATATACTGGTCAACGTGGGGTTTGACCTCCGATTATATATATATATATATATATATATATATATATATATATATATATATATATATATATATATATATATATATATATATATGATTAAAGTTCTATGTAGTCCACCGTTTAATTGGATTCCTCGAGTCCATCTATATTTTGCAAATAAAATATTTTTTAAAACATGTTATCTTGCAAAACATGTTTCACAAATATCATTATTTCTATAAAATTATGCAAATCTCGTACAATATATTTGTTCTGCAACATGACCATTTTATGTTCTACAAACTAAAAGTATTTTGGAAAATAATATATTTTGTAATATTATACTTGTAAAATGTATACAATGTGCAAGATTTTAAAAAAATAGTGGACATCATATAACTTAACTTTATCTCTCTATATATATATTTGAGTGATATAACCATTATTTATGATCAAAATTATTTTATTTTGTTTGTAGTTTTAACAGTCAAGAATCGGTTTGACTAGTATCGTTTACTAGTGTTTAGTCAATTGATATTTTATTTTTTAATAAATATTTATCATTGATCCAACCGTATAGATATCAATATATATGTATGTATATATATATATAAATATATACATATATATATATATATATATTAGTGGTATAACCAAAGTTTCAGATCAAAATTATTTTATTAGGTATGTCCTTTTAACATTCCACTACAAGAAATATTGAATCAGACAATGGTTTTACATCGTTGTCTAAAAGATGAATTTTTCGTTGTCTATTCGGGGGCGGTGTGTTTGGCACTCATACAATGGTTACGCACCATTGTAACAAATACATCACACAACTGAATATAAAGCTTTTGTCTCATTTTATTCACACAACGCATATGACCCTTTCTAATATTCTACAAACAACAGTTTTCTAGCCGTTGTAACAATTTAGAGGCACAATAGTTAAAAATAGTGTTATGTGAATTGACTCCTACAACAGTTTATGTATTTATTTCATCTAGTTACACAATGGTTTTTATTAAGAAAATAAATGTATGAGATACTTTAGGCAACGGTTTTTTGTTTTTGGGTATTGTGTTTTAGCTATGCTCACAACAACTTTTGTAATGACCAAGATATTGTTAGAAGCTAATCTAGTAATGGTCACTACAAGAAATAAGGAATCATACAACAGTTTTGCACAGTTGTGTGACATGCATATTTTCCATTGTCTATCCAACACTCGTGTGATAGAATATCAGGCAATGGTTGTTTTAACACTTGTTAGAAGAAGACTTCACAACAGTTTTATAACACATGTTATAATACAAAAGAGACAACGGCCGGCTTAACATGACCATTGTCTGAAAACTTAACAACAACAATTTTATAATAAAAACCTTTATTCTAGTATGATATACACAATGGTTTTCTAGCAGGCTTGTCAAACAATAGTTTTTTATTTTTTCAATCCTTTGTTACAATTCTCCTTACACAATGGTTTGTTTATTAAAGTATTGTCTAGATAATTATTCCACAATAGTTATATTCAAAATCAATTATCCCATATTGTCACAGACAACAGTTTATTTGCAAAAACAATTTTGAGAGACATACAACGGTTCATGTATATATCAATTTAATGTCAAACAACAGTTATTCAATGATTATAACAACTCAAATTCTATACAAGTATTACATTCCAATCCATCGATTACAAACTTCACCACCGCAAAAGACTCCACCTTGGTATGATTCTTAAGGACTATCTCCCGACATGAACTCTGCATTTTGACATAGATGTATCTATATGGTCAGGAAAAAAATTTAAAAGAATCTACTACATCAGTTCTTAAACACAATTATGTACTGAACGAGAAGGAAAATAATTTACTTGACATAAAGAAATTTCAGAAAATGCACTATCAAGAGGTTAATTGTTAACTGAAGAGTGCACGACGGGCTGGAAATGAAATTGCTGAAATTGTATGATATTGTTATCTTGCTGGCTGCAAATTGCTGGATGATCTTGTCGTCATTCTGGTGTGTTCCTTAACAACAGTGGACAGTCTCCTGCTAATTGCTGGATGATCTTGTCGTCATTCTGGTGTGTTCCTTAACAAGAGTGGAGTTGAGACAGGATCACCAATACTGAAGACTTGTATTCATAAAAAATATGCCGACCTCCATGTTAAAGCTAAGTTGGCAAGATAAAAATATACAGGAGTTTATTTCTTGGCATTATGTAATATAAAATGAGTAAAGTGCAATGATAATTAATATTGATAGGTTAAGAAATCAAGCACAAATTCGGTGTTTCATACATGAGCCATTTTTTGTTCTAATTTATAAAGAAGCCTCTTTAGATAAGTTCCCTTTTATCACAAGTTTTGCTGAAAACAATTTCATATTACGGTTGGCTTAATTTTCCTATTTCATATATGAGCTCTTAAGATCCATGATTGATGAAATAATAATAAAATAATCAATGACAAGGAAACCATATATTCTAATAGTAGAGCTAATCATGAACCTTAATACCAAAATTATATAAAATGAGAAAAACTAACCAGAATATACTGGATGATCAGGTAGATGTCTCACTGGCACTGCTGTAACCTGAATACTTTCTGGCAATAGACAGTTGCAGATGAACCTGAAACTTTTAAATATATAAGTTGAAGTAAAAAATACGCTGCTATTCCAAGGGATTTTTCTTGTAACAATAGAAAGCATGAAATGTATTTTAAAAACTCAACTTATTATGGAACAGAGTTTACAATCTTTCATCGAAACTTCACTACTTAAATTAGCCATCTTGAATCTTATTACACCTTTCCCCTATTTTCGGACAAAGGAAAATAATACTATGCTTTGTGTAAATTAATAAAAAGCATACCATTAACATAATCATTTTTCTATGATTTCACATGAACTCCTGCCTTGAATACCTTCATACTGTACCTTATCACCTCCACCTATTATAACACTTCCTCAATAAATTTATGTATGGATCAATTGACTGAGAACTAACAATCTCTTCTTTTATTGATTTCAGAAGTATCAAAGCTTCTTTCATGCTCATTCTTAATGTTGGGGAATTCTCCGAACATGCAATCCCAGTTCAAAAAATTCAGTTTACCTCCTTTGTGTGCTCATGTGTCCATTTACTGCCGATAACATTCTTTTCTGTAGTGACATCTTCCTCTCTATACCAGTCGGCCTTCTGCCAATAAACAACTCTAAGAGAATTTCAAAGCTGTAAACATCTTCATGTGTAGTTACCTCACTCCCCATGCCTTATTCCTAACATACAGAGTACAAAGGTTATATAAACAAAACAGAAGGCAACATATTCTACGAAATTTACAAATCTAGTGATATTAATATTGATCTTGTGAATCATAAAACTAAAACGCATCAAACACCCTTACCCTGTCCTAGACAACCTTAACTCTGTCTCACGTGGTGATGATACACAACAGAACAGAGAGCAACATCACCCGCAAAAAGGGTTGGACTAATAATTCCGTCTTTCTCAGTCACCTCCACCTCCAAATTACAAACGCAACTTAGAATGAAGTTGCTATAAACTGGGACAACTCTAACAAGGAGTGACATCTCCACATCATCCTTGAGGGTTTGATTATTATTCCAACTCCAGTGAATCTCCAGAACCTGAGTCAATATAGGCCTGTAGTATTCACTTTACAGCTCATTAGAGTAATCAACCACAAAACTTAATATCCTGGAATACCTCCATCTGCAGGGGGTGTGGACAGCCTTTGTGACTCAACTTTAGTGGGAAGTTCCGAGAAGAACAAGAAATGGTTAGTTGAAACTTAAACTGTTTAACACCGTTAATCTTTTAAGCTTTCAGAAAAAGATAGAAACGACAAAATAAGTTAATCCAAAAATAACAAATGCACATATATTTGCTAACAAAAAATTTACCTACAATCTAGCAACAAGGGGTTCTTCCTTGGTTACATAATCTGATTCAGTACTTGGGTTGATACATATATTTGTATCTCTTTAAAGACTGGATTGATGATTTCGCCAACATCTGGACTTCAGTTGCTCACATCATGTTTGACAGCCACTCCCTCTTTCTTCAATTGAGTCACTAGAACCCATATATTTACTAAATCATTTTCCAGAGCAGCCTCCCTTAGATTTCTTTCTGCAACTCCAATTGGAATCTAATTGAAGAGAGAGCTATACAATAGAAATAAACGACAAAGAGAATGGAAAGTTATCCCATATATTCTTAGATTTGGAAGTAAGGGGGAATCCAATTTTGTTAAGGGGGAAACCTAATTTTGTAAAGGGGGGAACAAATGATTTTTCCAAGGAAATATTGATTTAAGAAGGAAGACATGGAAGAGCGGCAGACAAACAATGTGTAAGAAGGAGGTAAGAGATAAGATAAGAAAGTGAAATTGGGGGAGATAAAGGGGGGAAAATAAGGGGGATAATGGGGGAATTGAAATTTAGAAGAAGGGGAAACGAAAATTTCACGAGAGGGAATGGAAATATTTGCTGAAAATGTGAAATTGGGTAATAAATTCTTTAATTTATAAATATTATAATATAACTATATTTATTATATTAGATATTGGTACTACAGAATTAATTAAAATTTTCTTTTTAAAAATAACAATTATTTTATACATGAATGTTTTTTAATACCATACAATTATCTTGTAAATCGGGAACGAGTCTCGTTGTCCGGAGGTGTAAAATAGAAATTATACATGAATTTTTTTGATAATTATTTCATATGTTTAAAATAGATATATCTTAACATCCGTACGTTTTGATCGTCGGAAAAATCAGTTTAAAAATTAATCTTTTAAATCGGGAACGAGTCTTATTTTAGAAAAAGTACTTTTACTAGATTTTTCTAATCCTGACATGTAAGATGAATTTGAAATTTTTTGATAATTTTTTCATATGGTTAAAATACAGATATCTTAATATCCGTACGGTTTGATCGTCGGAAAAATCATTTTTAAAATTTATCTTTTAAATCGGGAACGAGTCTCGTTGGAGAAATGGTACTTTTACTAGATTTTTCTAATCCTGACATGCAAGATCAATTTGAAATTTTTTGATAAATTTTTCTTATGGTTATATTAGATATATCTTAACATCCGTACGGTTTGATCCTCGAAAAAATCATTTTAAAAATCAGTCTTATAAATCGGGAACAAATCTCCTTGTTATTTGCTTTTACTAGATTTTTCTAATCTTGACATGCGAGATGAATTTGAAATTTTTTGATAATTTTTTCATATGGTTAAAATACATTTATCTTAACATCCGTATGGTTCGATTGTTGGAAAAATCATTTTAAAAATTAATCTTGTAAATCGGGAACGAGTCTCGTTGTCGGGAGTGGTACTTTTACCAAAAAGTTGATGTCATGACACAATGGTTTCCTAAAAAAGGCTTGTTTGTACACTTTTGTACAATGGTTTAATTTTAAAACTGTTGTCTTATATTTTAGAAAATCATTCTTCCAAATTTTAAACCCCTATATCGAATTAAATTAAGAAAAAATGAAATATTCAACTGGATCAACATTAAATGGCTGGTTTCACTTTTCTTTACTCATACGGTGTCTCTATGTAATATTGTAAACTTAACAAGTCTCGAATCATTCATATGTATAGTTATCGACTATATTTCGAAAGTGATAACGGGATCTACGTACGTATATGATTACGATACAACATATTATAACGAAAAATATAAGTTATTTATTTCGTATAACCTTAGTGATATTTAAACATGTGTTTGATAATGTGAGTTTTTACATGCCAATCACTTCTCTTGTAGCACATTTTGAAAGCGTACGGTAACGATTCAAGTCCCATTCAAGTCTCTGGGATTGTCAAGAAATTTGATGTCAATAGACAATGGTTTGAACGAAAAAGGCTTGTTTGTACAGGTTCTAACAATGGATTTTCGCCCAAACTGTTGTCTTATATTTTGTCAAAAAGGTTGATGTCATGACATAATGGTTTCTTAAAAAAGGCTTGTTTGTACACTTTCGTACAATGGTTTAATTTTAAAACTGTTGTCTTATATTTTAGAAAATCATTCTTCTAAATTTTAAACCCCTATATCGAATTAAATTAAGAAAAAATGAAATATTCAACTGGATCGACATTAAATGGCTCGTTTCACTTTTCTTTACTCATACAGTGTCTCTATGTAATATTGTAAACTTAACAAGTCCTGAATCTTTCATATGTATAGTTATCGACTATATTTCGAAAGTGATGACGGGATCTACGTACGTATATGATTACGATACAACATATTATAACGAAAAAATATAAGTTATTTATTTCGTATAACCTTAGTGATATTTAAACATGTGTTTGATAATGTGAGTTTTTACATGCCAATCACTTCTCTTGTAGCACATTTTGAAAGCGTACGGTAACGATTCAAGTCCCATTCAAGTCTCTGGGATTGTCAAGAAATTTGATATCAATAGACAATGGTTTGAACGAAAAAGGCTTGTTTGTACAGGTTCTAACAATGGATTTTCGCCCAAACTGTTGTCTTATATTTTGTCAAAAAGGTTGATGTCATGACATAATGGTTTCTTAAAAAAGGCTTGTTTGTACACTTTCGTACAATGGTTTAATTTTAAAATTGTTGTCTTATATTTTAGAAAATCATTCTTCTAAATTTTAAACCCCTATATCGAATTAAATTAAGAAAAAATGAAATATTCAACTGGATCGACATTAAATGGCTCGTTTCACTTTTCTTTACTCATACAGTGTCTCTATGTAATATTGTAAACTTAACAAGTCCTGAATCTTTCATATGTATAGTTATCGACTATATTTCGAAAGTGATGACGGGATCTACGTACGTATATGATTACGATACAACATATTATAACGAAAAAATATAAGTTATTTATTTCGTATAACCTTAGTGATATTTAAACATGTGTTTGATAATGTGAGTTTTTACATGCCAATCACTTCTCTTGTAGCACATTTTGAAAGCGTACGGTAACGATTCAAGTCCCATTCAAGTCTCTGGGATTGTCAAGAAATTTGATATCAATAGACAATGGTTTGAACGAAAAAGGCTTGTTTGTACAGGTTCTAACAATGGATTTTCGCCCAAACTGTTGTCTTATATTTTGTCAAAAAGGTTGATGTCATGACATAATGGTTTCTTAAAAAAGGCTTGTTTGTACACTTTCGTACAATGGTTTAATTTTAAAACTGTTGTCTTATATTTTAGAAAATCATTCTTCTAAATTTTAAACCCCTATATCGAATTAAATTAAGAAAAAATGAAATATTCAACTGGATCGACATTAAATGGCTCGTTTCACTTTTCTTTACTCATACAGTGTCTCTATGTAATATTGTAAACTTAACAAGTCCTGAATCTTTCATATGTATAGTTATCGACTATATTTCGAAAGTAATGACGGGATCTACGTACGTATATGATTACGATACAACATATTATAACGAAAAAATATAAGTTATTTATTTCGTATAACCTTAGTGATATTTAAACATTTGTTTGATAATGTGAGTTTTTACATGCCAATCACTTCTCTTGTAGCACATTTTGAAAGCGTACGGTAACGATTCAAGTCCCATTCAAGTCTCTGGGATTGTTAAGAAATTTGATGTCAATAGACAATGGTTTGAACGAAAAAGGCTTGTTTGTACAGGTTCTTACAATGGATTTTCGCCCAAACTGTTGTCTTATATTTTGTCAAAAAGGTTGATGTCATGACACAATGGTTTCTTAAAAAAGGCTAGTTTGTACACTTTCGTACAATGGTTTAATTTTAAAACTGTTGTCTTATATTTTACAAAATCATTCTTCTAAATTTTAAACTCCTATATCGAATTAAATTAAGAAAAAATGAAATATTCAATTGGATCGACATTAAATGGCTCGTTTCACTTTTCTTTACTCATACAGTGTCTCTATGTAATATTGTAAACTTAACAAGTCCTGAATCTTTCATATGTATAGTTATCGACTATATTTTGAAAGTAATGACGGGATCTATGTACGTATATGATTACGATATAACATATTATAAAGAAAAAATATAAGTTATTTATTTCGTATAACCTTAGTGATATTTAAACATTTGTTTGATAATGTGAGTTTTTACATGCCAATCACTTCTCTTGTAGCACATTTTGAAAGCGTACGGTAACGATTGAAGTCCCATTCAAGTCTTTTGGATTGTCAAGAAATTTGATGTCAATAGACAATGGTTTGAATGAAAAAGACTTGTTTGTACAGGTTCTTACAATGGATTTTTGCCCTAACCGTTATTTATATATTGTCAAAAAGGTTGATGTCATGACACAATGGTTTCCTAAAAAAGGCTTGTTTGTACACTTTCGTACAATGGTTTAATTTTAAAACTGTTGTCTTATATTTTATAAAATCATTCTTCCAAATTTTAAACCCCTATATCGAATTAAATTAATAAAAAATGAAATATTCAACTGGATCGACATTAAATGGCTCGTTTCACTTTTCTTTACTCATACGGTGTCTCTATGTAATATTGTAAACTTAACAAGTCCCGAATCTTTCATATGTATAGTTATCGACTATATTTCGAAAGTAATGACGGGATCTACGTACGTATATGATTACGATACAACATATTATAACTAAAAAATATAAGTTATTTATTTCGTATAACCTTAGTGATATTTAAATATGTGTTTGATAATGTGAGTTTTTACATGCCAATCACTTCTCTTGTAGCACATTTTGAAAGCGTACGGTAACAATTCAAGTCCCATTCAAGTCTTTGGGATTGTCAAAAAAGTTGATGTCAATAGATAACGGTTTTAAAGAAAAAGGCTTGTTTGTACAGGTTCTTACAATGGATTTTCGCCCAAACCGTTGTCTTATGTTATGTCAAAAAGGTTGATGTCATGACACAATGGTTTCCTAAAAAGAGGCTTGTTTGTACACTTTCGTACAATGGTTTAATTTTAAAACTGTTGTCTTATATTTTAGAAAATCATTCTTCCAAACCTAAATCACCTTCAAAAAAATTTCAATTTTTTTTAAAAATTCAGGCGGGAATTTTAACAAAATAGAGGGGGAAACGAAAATTTTAATTTTTTGTAAATCAACGGCTCAGAATTGTCTATTCATAATCCAACGTTAAAGAAAATGTGACTTTTTTTAGTTTTATATAAATAAAATTTATAGTAAAAATAATTCAAAAAGTAACGTAATTAGTTTAAATTGAGACATAAATTCAACGATAATGTGTTGCAAGATTTGCTTTGAAAATGTTCTATAAGGATTGGTTTGAATTTTTCTAAGGATTATTGTATATGCTTCAGGTTTTTTTTAAAAAAACTCTCAGGTAATCAGACAATGGTTTTACAAGAAAACTGTTGTCACCTATATTCTAATTGAGGTGATTTAGACAACAGGTAATACACTATTGTGTGACACTCATTTACTCAACAGAGGTGATAAACAATTGTCTACATGTTTTGCTTCTAACAATGGTTTTTCAGCACCATTGTCTAAAATACATGAGCACATGTGTTCTGAGCCACCGTTGTCTAACTTGCACAACAGTCATGACAATTAGTTGTTTAAATTCAAAGTTAGCACAATGGTTTATTTTGACCTAAAAACCACTTGTCTAGGAGAAGTCACACAATAAGCTGAACTATAACCATTGTCTCATTGGAGCACACTGGTACCATGTAGACAACACTTTGGAAAAAGTTGAATCACCATTGTGTGAAGGGAAGTCGCACAATACTTTTCAGTCAACGAATCATTCACCGTTGTCTGATGATTTGGGACAACAGTTTTTTGATCAACCATTGTGTAAGTGGTGTTGTCTGATTCAGTTTCTGGTGTAGTGTTCAAATATGAGCTTGATTAATACCACTAACTAGTGCTAAGTCCCATATTGATGTTTCGATTTTCATAAAAATATTTATGAGTGATCCAACCCTATAGATGTGAAGATCCATATATAATAGTGATATAATAAAATTTTCAGAAAAAAAAATTGGTTTCTATTTTAATAGTCAACCAACCAGTGGTGACAAGTACATTTCACTACTAGAGAAAAGTCAATAGACATCACCCTTTTAAAATTAGTCGAAAAAAACCGATGTAAAAAACATATTTAACATCGGTTATTTTCAACCCGATATAAAGATATGTTCTTACATAATATTTTTAAATAACCGATTACTAATAGTATTTTTTTCAAAAATATAACCCTATGTTAAACACTAACTTTCACATCGGTCGTTTAAGGACCGTTGTGAAAGTTTGGTATTGGCATCGGTCCCTTAACTAACCGATGTCTATGTTAAAATTTAAAAAAACTAAAAAATAGAAGGTCGGGAATAATTCCTCCTCTTTTGTACTTTGCCAAATATTTCCCCCGTTTCCCACATATTCCCCCATTTCTTTTTCTCTGTTTCCCGAACTGTTTTTCTCTCTTCTCACCCGATATACATCTCTCTCTCTCCCCCCTCTTCTCTCTATATCATCCCTTAACATCACTCCCTATCTCTTTCCATCACTGTTACCATCAATCAAGCCTTAATCGAGCAATATAGTTTTAATATGTTCTACATACAACCCTAATCGAGCAGAATCAAGCCCTAATCAAGTTGTAATCGAGTCAACCAATAGAGCCCTGATTTGTAAGTATTTATCATATTTTTTTTTCTTTTTTCTTTTTGATTTTTAATTGAGGCCTAATTTATAAGTATTTTTCAGATCTTGTTTCTCATCTCCGTGTACCCGCTTCTCATCTCCTTCTCAGATTTTGTAAGTCTTCGATTACATGTGTTAATTGCATAAGATAAGACATTGTTGAGGCCAACATCACCAACACCTGATCTCGTAAAAGAAGATTGTAAAAGACATTGTGTAGGCCAACATTACCAACACCTGATCTCGTAAAAGACATTGTTGAGGCCAACATCACCAACACCTGATCTAGCAATAACATGAGGAGCACTATTTCCCAATGGAAGCAGTGTAGTACCAGCTATAGTTGGAGAAAGATTAAGAATTTTCGACAGATTTTGGACGGAAGGACATAAGTACTCAGAAGCTGTATTAGCAAGTAAATAAAACAAAAAACCAAGCCAAAGGAGAAGAAGGGAATAGCCCAACACAGGGAACTATCCACAGCTGCAGTAAAAGATTTCAACGCAGTTTATATAACCTTTTGGCTTGCATGATTTGTTTGATCTAATGTATACACACTTGGACTGATAATCAGTGTAGTTGTGCAGACCAGAGAAACCATCATCTTGGACTAGGAGATTTGAAGATTGTGTGAGAACTGCAGGTAGAGATGCACAAAAAGCCCGGGCCCGAAAATCTGGCACGGCCCGATCCGGTCAAAGCCTGGTCAAGCACGGGCCGGTCAAAGCCCGGCCGGGTCCTGACCCGGGCTTCAGGCCTCGACGAACCTTATATTTTTAGGCAAAGCCCGGCCCGGCCCGGCAGGGTTAAAAGCCTGGGCTTCGGCCCGGCCCGACCCCATTAAAAGCCCGAAAAAGCCGGGTTATAATATGATTATTCTAATATATTTTCTTATATATTTATAAATTCACATTTACTATAAATATAAATAATACTTTAAACAGATATAATTATTTACATATTTGTGATTAATAATATTATTTATATACTTTGTTGCATAAATAATGAGAGAAGATATAATAAGTACACTATATATATTTGGATATCATTGTTATCATAACAATGATAAAACATATTGTTCTATAAACATGTTTATTTTTTGCCGAACTTAAATGTTTTCAACAAAGTAATATTTTCATAAAATATTCCATGTAAACTAATACATTTTTACGATGATCTAGTTGCAATGTGGAGGTGATGTTTAATTGGAAAAAGCATATAAGTTGGTAGTTAAATAAGAGGACAATAAGAAAATGAAGTATGTATTAGAGAAGAGAGGAAGTTTCATGGTATTAATGAGAGAAAAAATTAAAGTGCTAAAGTTAGGATTTAAAGCAGTCCATGGATTATGGAAAATAACTTAGTGTCCTTTACGGAAGTATTAATTTTGATAGTATCTCAAATCTCAATGATGTTCATAGAATTATTGTACAATGAGACAAAGTAGATGCCGGAGGTGCAAAGGATTTAAAGGTGGCGTCAAAATTCAACTTGTATTTTTTGGCATTTTTAATTGCACTGAGACCTGGAGGTGTATTTTGTAGTATGGCAGAAAGTATGTGGTTGCATTAATTCCTTGTTATATTAGCTAGGTTTTCTTTTTAACATGTACTAGTCAACTCTTTTTAATGAGTTCCTCTGTTAATAAGCAGCATCTATTCGTTTATCGTTTGATACAAATCAGAATATTTATTTCTTCATGGTTTTATTATTAAATATGATTTCTTTATGGCAGTGCAGTGGTGTAATTGGATTTTTGATATGTTCAACTGAAGGCACACCTGTGGATTTTAGGAACCCTGCAAACCCTATTGAGATGTTAGATGGAGCCCTTAATTATAGGTGGGAACTTAGGTTCTACAATTCTGAGGTAATAACATCCTTGGCTCAGATTTTCTGTCTGGTTTATCTTGTTCAATATTTTTCTAAACTCTTATACTACTAGTTCATATATTCCAGCAAGTTATTTTGCCTTGCGCATTATTCTTCAGTGGGAATATTTCAAATAGTAAACTATGCAGGGGCAGGACATTACTTTGAAACAGTTCTTTTAATCTTTTCCCCTTATTTTAGTCGTCATAAATATCCAAATACACGTTAAAACATTAGTCTCTAGCTTGGTCTGCTACTGCCCCTCCAAATTTTGCTCTAAAATGTCTGGTTTCAACATTCATAGATGTCATGATTTGCAATACTGAAGGAGTGTTAGATTAATGTTTGCTATAAGTTTTATGCCTCAGATTTAACAGTATATGGGAGCTGTTACTTTGTGCCATCTTTACCAGATTCAAAAACTCAGGTGTTAAACTTATTTTTAGTTGAACTAGTGGATATCCTACCCGGTGATGATATTCAGGTACCCAAACTTCCTCATAGTCACTGTGTTGTGTAAGTCCAGATTCAGGTTAAAAGTTCTTTCTAATCTCCTCTACCAAGCATTTTATTTATAAAGTGTTTTGGGCTAGCAAAGCTGCTGCACTCGGAAGAACTTGCTTCTTCGGGATCTACTTTAAAATCTACTTTAAACAACCCATTTAGACTAATACTAACTCCTCATAACAGCTTTCATAATATTTTTAATCAGTATATTATTCTTTTATCTCAATACATACATGACTATTTTACTAAATTTGGCATGATGAAGCCAATGTAAGATCAACACATGATGGTGAATTAAGGAAATCATGAGTAAATGGTGCCCTGTTTCGGTATATACTATATGCAATAGGTTTGATAATTTGGTAGTTTTGGAAAATCATGTTTTTGATTTTCTTGCTGTATACTAAAATTCTTTGGATTGTTTTCGTAATGATAAATAATGTATTTGGATTTGTTTTGTAATGATAATTAACGTTTTAGTTATTTAAATATGATAACATTTGTTGGTTTTTGGTTTTAGCATTTTTTGGTATGTATATTGTTAGACCATGTAAATATTTAACATTAGTGTATATAAATGTCAATAATGTCCAAAATGTCTATTTACATTATAAACTTTTAAAAAAAAACCGATGTAAAAAGTTCAATCTCTACACCCACGAACACATCAATTTTAAATTAATCAAACATCAGTTTATAGCTGATGTCTATAAATGAGACATCGTCTAAAACTCATGTCTATGTACATATTACACATCAATGTTTTCAAGCAGCTGATGTCTGGGGTGACTTTTGACAACAGTTTTCAACCGATGTGAAAAAGAAAATACTTTTCTCTCTTCACGCCATAAGTGCACATAGGCAACCCCTATTATACAGTTGCATAAGGCCTAAATGGTATTGCATAATAGGCAACACCAGGCAGGGTTGCCAATGTGGACGTGGTGGTAGAGCCTTAAGGCAATGAATTATGCAACACGAGAAAGTGTTGCACTATGCGTCTTTTGCAACAGTAAAAGCGTACAATGACAACAACAGTTATTGTTGCATAAAATGAAACCACATCACCACTGTATCCTACGTGGCAAGTGACACGTCATATTGCCACGTGAGCAGTGGCCCTACTTTGACACATCAGCAAGGGGTCCCACATTTGCCACATCAGCAGTGGGCCCCACTTTTGCCACGTCAAGAGTGGGTCCCATAATATGTAATGCAACACTGATTTTAGTCATTTGCAATACCATTTTTATTCATATGTAACATCATTTTTAGTCTTATGCAACACGATATAGAGTCAAATGCAACACATCAAAAATTAAAAAAATTGACATAGTTATTCTGCTTTTACATTATTCCTGCCAAACAAGGCATCCAACAATCAATACAACAAGCATCGAATGAAATTTAAGATTTACTAAATTATCAAAGTACCAAATTCTAACTTTAAAAGAACAAATGAGCAATTTTTTTCTTTTCTTTTCTAAAGAATGTCACCTACTCATTTCAACTCTAGCCTTTCAACTCATTTTGACGTTGTAAAACAGATAGTGTTTGTTTCCAGCGAGGTAGGGAACTGCCAGTCGATGTGTTTCAGAGACAAAAATGCATGTATTTGAGATGGCTTTAAACAGCATTGGGAAAGGCATCCATGTAGATTTACGCTTCTTTGTTTAGTTTGAACCAATATCTTTAGCAATTCCTGAAAGCAGCCATTTTAGTAGCAAATAATCACATAGTCGAGTGAATACTGTCAAAGAAAATAAAAAAATATAAGAAAAACCATGCTCCAGCTTACGGCATTATAGGCAAACCTATACTGAGATAACATTGCACCTTATTCTGGTACAAACTAAATAAATTGTATGCATGGATATACATTTAATTGTAAGATCGAGACAAGCAACCAAAAAAATAAAATACTAACATATTAGTCTTCTATCCAAAAAAATTGCTTTGCACATAATTTCAGCACATAATCTAAGACAACCATGCCCCTCTTTCACAGTCATTATTGAGATTATTGATATTCTTTCCACAGACATGAAATGGGTCTTTCTCTGGCTTTTGAATTCGGATCCTTCCTAAGTCATCCTTAACAGCCTAAAAGAGATTAGGAGATATATAAGAAAGACTGAAATATTTCATTAAAGAAAGGATGAGATAAGACCACAACAAACACAACAAGCTATTATCATGTCACAACTGGTTAGAAGCTATCAAATTAAACTCTCTTAAATATTCACATATCACTTTCTTACATGTTTTTATCACAGACAACAGAATAAATATATGCTTCAACTTTGGGATTTCATATTTTACTATTATAAAAGTTGACTTGAAATTTGGCTTTTAGTTCTAAAAACTGAAAAGTAAAGCTGAGATGATTTTTCAAAAGAAGAGAAACATAAGGAATTTTAAAGATTTCGGAGAGGAACAGAGAATAACAAAGAACTAGATAAAAGTGATAAGAGTATTCAAAGAAAATATAGCAAGATACATATATTACATTTCCAGCCAACTCTTAGCCAATATTTATATAAACCAACTTTGTGAATTATGTTTGAACATCCCAGTACAAGCTAGCTCTTTAGCACATTGCCACCATGATAAACATTGACCAACTACTTTAATTAGAAATTTCTCCTGAAAACTAAAACTCATCTCTACAATAGTCACTGCTAAACTACTTCTGGAAAGGAGCTTCAGAATGCTATCTTATAAAGCAGAAGTTGTTGGTAGATAGAGTATAGACCATACACAAAGTGATGAAGCAGAAGGTCTTTGTGACAGTGTAGACTATGGAAAGAAGAGGAATCCAATGAAACAAAGTCTGGTAGTGCCAATTTCTCAAAGAGGAACTCAAATTTGGTCATCAGGTCCCGGAGTTCGATATTAGATGAAGACACATATGTATATGTATAGAAAGTCAGAAAAACATAATTGAATTGAACTTGAAAATGTTACACTAAACAAAATGATTAATTCCGTAATTAAAGATTCATAATCCACTAAACAAAGTTCAGCATGTAATCTTACTCCAGCAGATAGCAGGAACAGGAAAAGATCTACTGGCAGTTCGGTGGGCGGCAGTTGGCAGCAGAGACCCTAGATCCCCACTCGAGCAGCTCTTTGCTTGTATCATCCTTATGACAAATCACATCAATGAAGCAAGGACAATCTTTTTTTTCTCCCGTTGCTTTCTCTATTACTTCAACAAGATCTTCCTCACAGCGGACCTGAACAATTCAAGAAATGCCCGTGTCAATAATACTTTTTTAAAAAAATAAGCTTCACTCCTCTAACTTGTAAGTAAATGATACATTATATATTAGGTTTTCTCGACTGACCTTAGTCGTCAAGCATTTGCCTTCACCATTGTGAATCGTATCAATCAGTGCAATATAGTTCCAGTTCTTCATCACATTGTATGGTCCATCACGGATCTCAACTTCAATGGTATAACCACCGTTATTAGAAAAATGATTTGATTCTGACCGCATCGCAACATTGTCGACACATCTTGAGCAGTAACCTGCAAGGGATATTGAATTTGTTAATGTAAAATAAAGAAGGAATGATTCTGGTAAAAATGGTGGGATTTCCAACAGTTAACACCATATATGGTCCATGATTGGAAAAACACAGATAACTTTTGATGAGTTACCTGAAAGCTTCCATCACCAATACAAGCAATTATTCGCTTATCCTTAGAAGCCTGTGCATACCCTAGAGTTGAACCAACTGACCACCTAATGGATCCATATATTGCTCCTAACTACCGCATCTTTGAGCATCAGATGTTCACTAGAACTCTGGGTTGTAATTCCAGGACACCGAATTCTTCACAAAAATTACACCAAAAACACGGAACACACTATCCGGAAACTCCATACACCCTCCACTATGTTGAAATAAACTGAAAATTTTGTAGATAATGCAACACTTTTTGTGCAATGCTGGATAATAACCGTTGCCTATGTGCACTTATGGCGTAGTGTCTACACCCACAAAGACATCGGTTTTGAACAAAGTAGACATTAGTGAACTGATGTCTATTGACCTTTTTCTAGTAATGAATTTAACCGGTATTTAGTTCCATATTGATGTTTCAATTTTTTTAAAAAAATACTTATGAATGATTCAACCATAAAGATGTTACCATCTATAAATTTTAGTGATATGACAAAATTTCACTAAGAGCGTACGATGAAATTTAGAATTAAGTTTAGTTTGACTTTATTTGTTAAAGTAATCAAGTTTAAATGATTAAAAATTCTTGAAATTTTGGATTTAACATTTTTTTGTAACCATTTAAACATATGTATAGTTGGATCATTTTTTATCTATTCTTAATAAGTGGACCTTTCACTACACCATAGATTGCTTTAAGCAACCCCATAACTGTGTTGCTATATATAGGACCAAAAAATTATTGCTAAAGACCCGAAAAGGGCTAAGGCAACAACAAAGCTATGTTGACTCGTAGCTAGTTAGTATAGATATCTATAGCAACATAAAAACTACTCTATTGCAACATACCAATCTCTGTTATAATAGATCTCAATAATAATATATTTTGGACTATATAGTAACATACTTAGTGTGTTGCAAAAGATCTTAGAATTTCTTTCAGAATTGTGGGGCTCATAGGGGGCCCACATGCGGGGCCTATCTGTGGGGCCCATACGTGGGACCTATATATGGGCCCACATATGGACCTAGTTATTTACCTATAGCAACACACCTGTAGCAAAATCATTTATCTTAGAAAAGGTTAATTATTTACAACAGATTTAGTACCTACTGCAATATAGTTTCAGCCTAAAAAATAATTGAAATACACATCCTGAATATTGTATTTCCCAAATTAAATACCAAGAAATTCCAAGGAATATTCATTCATACAACCAGTCATAGACATCTAATTCACTAGTACAAAATCAAACTTTTATGTCGCCTAATTTATGATGCATGTAGAAGAATCTGACGTATATAAGACTTCATACATCGGGTTTTTTAAAAAGGCGACATATATTAACCTTCTGAAAGTACCATTTACGTCGGTTCAGTAAACAACCAATGTATAAGGGTGACATATACGTCGTCTCTAAATTGGTCGACGTATAAAAACTCATTTTACGTCAGGTCCGGTTCACCATCATATAAGATCATTACAAATACTCAGCATTTTACGTCGGGCCAATTTTAATCTATTCTTCCGAAAATCAAACTATGTCCATTATAACATCGTTCGATGGAAACATTGGTCCCGGAAACCATCACACCTCATTCATCTATCTGAGCAATTTCCTAACTTACATTTCTGGTATGAAGTATGTCAATACTAATGATTGAATACGTATACATAAATAGCCATGTAACAGATTTTTTCTTGTTAATTTTCCTATCACTTCTACCTAATTGGGTTTGTTAACTTCTTCGATCCTAGACGGTTGCATTCGTTGTTGGTAATCTCCCTCCCCCCTCTCTCTCCCACTCCCTCTCTCCCTTCTTTCTCTTCCCTGCTCTATGTTCCCTTTCTTTACCTTCCAATTCCCGTCCTTTTATTTTCCCGAATCTAATTATGTTACAAAAAAATATATTTGGGTGTTGATTAAAATTTGATATGTAATCTTTATCAATTTGACACAACATTTTTATATTTTATTATGAAACATAATCAGAGTAGAACTACTAATTATATGGTTTATTCTCTGGTCAATAGTGTGTCTGCTGTTGCAAATTCGGTTGTAAAGAATGTCAATGGTGTAAATAGAAGGTACACATTCGGTTTATGGGATTCTTTCTCTCGAGCATCTTTAACTTAATAATTTTCTGCCGTGTTAGTGATGAATTCACGTGCTTGTGTAATGATTATTTGTTTCGTATGTTTGAGTCTTCTGTTTCATGTTAACTACTAGCATATTCGATGATATGAAATAAAGTATAATAAGGTAATTTTTTTAAAATATATTAACCAGTGGATAGATTAATATACTTCTCTGCTCTTTTTTGTATCTAGATATTTAGTTAACAATTTTTTTGAATTTAGCCATCTTTTTTGAAAGATTTAAATTACAAATATATATATATGGGTTCCAATATATATTGCACATATATGGGTTCGACTTGTCGGGGCTTTTAATTTATATGCTATAATTTGCTCATCTTTTTCATATACAATAACTTCAAATAAAAGTTCATTTTAAAACTAAAGTGAAAGTTCTGCTCAAACAACATGTGTGGTACTTATTGTCAATATATTTATTTTAACTGAATGATATAAATCTAAGAAAACCAAAACACAGCTTGCCAGAAAAACACATTTTCTTATTTCTCCAAATTGAGGCAATATAAAAGAAATACAAGGAAACTACGAAATTGAAAATGCTAAAAAACAGGATACGATCACCTGCCTACAACATACACTAACTTGACTGCCTTGACTCAATTAAAACTCCTAAAATAACAGACCTGAAAACAAACACTACACAAAATAGACGTTGACAACTCTTTATTTGAAAATAATATATAACCAAAGTTTAAGATGTCCACTTTCTGGTAATCACTACTCATATGCTCCAGAACAATGTCTCATCTCTCAATACATTCCCTTATGAAGTGATACCTGATATGTATGTCTTTTCTCCTGCCATGAAATACATAATTCTTTGCCAAATCTATAGATGATTTATTATCGATAAATAATACAACTGGTCCAATGTAGTATGATGTTATGTGACTTAAAATATTACGAATCCATATAGCCTGGAAAGTTGTTGCTGTTTCAGCCATAAACTCTACCTCACAAGATGATAAAGCAACACACCTTTGTTTCTGGGACATCGAGATAGTGAACTTCCAACTCGTTCTTAGCAGCCAAAGCTAATAGAAAATGAACCATTTCAGGTCTTGTCCAAGGAGCAAAGACTTCGTCAAAATCAACTACACGCTCCTGAGCATAACGTTTGGGTACTAATCTCGCTTTATGCTTCACAATTCTTCCATCAGCATCCTTTTTTAACTTGAATATCCATTTCAGGCCTATAACTTTCTTCCCAGGTGGTAGTTCAGACAATTTCCAGTTCTGATTTTCTTCAATGGACTGCATCTCTTTCTTCATGGCTAATTTCCAATTTATGTCCTTAGCTTCCTGTACAAAATTCATAGGTTCGTCGATTCCCATAAGGTATAACTCCTCGTCCAGTTGCTGCTCCTCAGTCTCATTATAAATTTTACTCAGATTTATGATTCTCTTTAGTTCTGCACTATCATCGTAATTCTCCGGGTTCAATTGTTGCACATGTGATTGTAGTATTGGAGACTATGCTGACTTCTTACTTTCAATATCACTTTCATGATTAGTTTTAACACTTCATGATTCCCTTCCTTTTACCTCAGCCATACCATCAATTATAAACATGGCAACTTCGCTAACATCATTTGTCTCCCAAGGCCACGACTTATTTTCCTCAAATATAACATCTCGGCTCACGAAAACCTTATTACTATTGGGATCATAAAGGCGATAAGCCTTAGTTCCCAGTTCTTTACCCAGATTCACCACTGGTTTTCTCCTGTCATCCAGTTTGCTCATTTTCTGACATGGAATTCTCATGTAAGAAATACACCCAAAGACCCTGATATGTCCAACTTGTGGTTTTTTCTCATTCCACGCCTCATATGGAGTTATTCCTGACAGAGCTCTCATTGGAAGCTTGTTCAGCAAATACACGGAGTGACTAACAGCTTCACCCCACATAAAAGAAGGGAGTTTCATCTCTTTTAAACAAATCTTGGCCATCTCCACAACAGTCTAATTTCGACATTCCACAACACCATTCTGTTGTGGCATATAGGGTGCCGTGTAATGTCGTGTTATTCCATCCTTTTCATAAAACTTCTTAAATTCGTTAGACCTAAATTCACCACCTCGATTAGTTATCACGACTCTAACCTTTCTTTCTGGATGTGTTTCAACCAAAGCATAAAAGATTTTGAAAGCCTCCAATGCTTCATCTTTGTTTCTCAAAAAATATACCCATATATATCGACTAAAATCGTCCACGGGAAGAAAAAACCTCTTACCAGATGCAGTTTCAAGATGAAATGGGCCACAAAGATCCCCATGAATCAGTTCTAGAGCGTTTGTTACATTATTACTTGCCTTCGAGGGAAATTGCTTTCTAGTTTGCTTCGACATCAGACAACCCTTACACACCTCCTATGTCTGATTGATCTTAGGCATTCCGTTCATCATTCGATCCTTATTCATTAGTAACAAAGCATGATAATTTACGTGTCCCAAACATATATGCCACAATTTTGCTAATTCATCTTATTTTGACAGTAAGCACTTCGAATTGGCAGTATTAAGAACAATTTTATAGAGTCTGTTTTGAGATCGCTTTACCTTCATGAGGAGTGAGTCTGTTTTGAGATCGCTTTACCTTCATGAGGAGCTATTTTATTTCCTTCCTCCGACCATTGTCCAAGACTTATTATATTATTCCGAAGAGTAGGGATATGTTATATATCGTCAAGGATTCAAACTTCTCCATTTTTGGAAGTGAAAAATACAGAACCCTTTACATCTATCTTCATATTAGAACCATCCCTAAAACTCACCTATCCAGTAATCTTCTCATTCAATTCCGTGAATTTTGATTTGAAACCCGTCATATGACTACTTCTTCTGTTATCCAAATACCACATATTCGATTCATTTTGAAATTTTATAAATTGAGATGGCTTACCTACTTTTGACATAGGCGTGTAGCAGTTGCATCGTCATACTTTTCCAAGAGAAGAGTTGATTCCTTATCTTCATTGGCCTTGGCCATTTTATAACTTCCTTTAAATCTCCTGTACGCCTTGGTTTATGACAATCAGCAGCCAAATGACCATAGGCAGAAGAGTTGTAACACTTCAAATCACTTTTATCACGACCTCCACGATTTATAAAACTTAACGATGAGTTATATGTGTTGCTGCGATTATTTATTTTTAGCCAATGTTCATGGATCAACAAAAATTTCCCATTACTACTCTCACATTTCTACCATTCTTCCTCGGTGAGCATGAGTTGTCCTCCATTTGATTCACCTTTCTCACCCCCTTTCATTCGTTCTTCATGAGCTTTCAGATATCCTACTACCTCTTCCACATAGAGAGTTTCTAAATTTTTAAAATGCTCCAAAGTCGAAATAATTTGTAGTAATTTGGTTCACATTGCACGAAGCAGTTTTTTGACCACATAGGCTTCTTTCATTTCTTCACTGAGTGCTCTTATATTGGTCACCAACCCATTCAACCTCAGGTAGAAGTGATCGAGCTATTCGTTGTCATTCATACACATTAATTCAAACTCTATTCTCAATATGTGAACCTTAGCCTTCTTCACGCGTTCTACACCTTGACACATAGTTCTCAAGGCCTCTCAGGCCTTTTTTGTTGTTCCTTTTTCCGCAATTGAGGTAACATATTATATGGCCGACCCTGATACAACATGGCTAATGTAACTTTGTCTGTCTTTTCTTCCACAGGCGCTTTCACATCACTTGTATACACCTTCATATTTTTTGCCCAAGTTGTGTAGTTATTCTTGGCCAGTGTTTGATAGCTCAAACCTATCGACCCTCCTTGTTTGGCTTTTTTATATCCATTACTGATGTTTCCGACTTTCACCGAGAAATCTTAAGCTCTGATACCAAATATTGTGAATATATTTATATTAACTGAATGATATGAAATTAAGGAAAGTAAAACACAGCTTTCCAGAAAAATACACCTTCTTATTTCTGCAAACTGAGATAATATAAATGAAATACACTAGGAAACTGAAAATGGTAAAAAATAGGACACGATCACGTGCCCACAACCTACACTAACTCTACTTCATTTACTCAATCAAAACTCCTAAATCAACGGACCTGAAAACAAACACTACACAAAATAGATGTTGGTAACTCTTTATTCGAAAATAACATATAACCCAAAGTTTAAGATTCACCAACAGTACTTTCATCCTATGAAATTATGTCTAAAAAAACTAACCTTTAGTTATAATTTTTTTTCTTGTGGAAAATAAATTTTGGTAAAATAGTAATATTGTTCTAATATACTTAGTATCCAATACTCATTTAGGTTTTTACTCTTCTAATATACTTAGTTTTCAGCACTCATTAATTATTTTAGAAGTAGAAGGACCTGGATTTTAGATGTGGGTTACAACTAACTTGTTCTAATTTCATGTTTCTTTGGGTTATTTTTGTTGTAGTATCATCCCTTGAAGCGTTTGACATAATTTAGACTTTGCATCATGTACCTACCCTAAAACAGTTTATTGGCTGTACTATATGCTCATCAGGCTTTTCTCATCGGAATATTCGAATTTATGTATACATAGTTTATTTTTATTTTATATGTGTATTCTAATGGCTTACAATTTCTGAGAGAAATCCATGCTTCTAATGATCAAAGACAATCCTAATATGTGCACGTTCTTTTTTATATGATAACATTAAACATAATGTATTATATAAATTGTTTGTTATGAGATATATAGCTAAAACCATATCTAATGTACTTTTCATTTACCTGCCATGTTTAATCCTAACACCATAATGGTATATGTTAGTATATTAGAGATACCAGGAGATTGTTCGTACCCTTAAACCCACCCTCCCCCTCTCCCCCTCTCTCTCATTAAAAGTTATACTTTGACTATCCTTTGACTAGAAATCATTAAATTTCTATACAAGGATTAATATACTTTGACTATATTAAAAGTTACTTTTGATCGGGTGATGATAAAAGTGGACATCGGGTATATCATGAGTCGTATGAGAAATATGAATGATAGATAATGGATTTAACCCTCCCATAATTAGGAGAGATATTATTGGCCTCTTGATTGACTGAGATTATAAAAGCATGGCCATGCTCAAATAATGATTTGTCTTGATAATCTACTCATGGATCAAGTAAACCCGGATTAAATATTGAAGAGGATGACTAAATACATGCCTCGAGTTTAATCTATAATATGTATGGTTAAAGGGATTATATTACACGAAAAACATTAATCATGAAAGGTTTTATCTAATCATAATTTATTTATTGTTTAATTGGGTAACAATGATGTATTACTAGATACCGCTCATTGTTTATAATTTTATTAGAGAATAAAATTATTGCCAATTAAATAATAGCCTATTGGGTCGCACAAATAGAGCACTTAATGGAATAGTTAATTTAAATTATGGATTTAAATTAATTGATGATTATTCAAATTTTATTATATTTAAGTAAGACTTAATTGAGATAATATAAATTCGAATTAAAAGGAATGGTTTTTGCCCATAATAATTAAGTATGACTTAGTTATTAATTAAATAATAGAAATTCGTTTTTATTATTTAATCCAATACCTACTAGGGTTGGGCTTTGCTGTTATGGGCCTTTTTAATCAGCCATTATAAATACATAATGATAGGTTAAAGAGGCTTGTACATTTTTCGAGAAAACCCTAGCAGCAAAGAGAGGCAGAGGCAATTCGGATCATCAAGAAGGAGGCTAGTACATCCATTCCATAGTCAAGTTTATGAGACGTTCTTGGAGGTGCTCGTGTGGATGTAATAGAGGTGTTTCTCCGAGAGGTAGACACAAAGCGTGATAGCTAAGATCTCCGTTGAGTTCGTGAAAGTTAAGCTCTTGAAAGGTAAGATTCGTTATCTCCATAATCTGCCCATAATTATACATGGATCCTATTTTTGGGTTTCAAATTTTTTTTGTTTTATTTACGTTTATCCGTTGCGTTTTATGCCTCGGAACCTAACAATGGAATCAGAACTACGTGTATAAGGGGTTGATTTGGTTACGTGTTTACTGTATTTTTACAAGTATGCATGTTTGATAAGTCTGCCATGATAACAGTTATGTTATATGAGTCTACCATGATAACATTTATGTTATATGAATGATATGATGAATCTCTTAATGATCTATATGATGATACTAGTATGTTTAAGATCTGCCATAACTCATATGTATGCGATCTCTTATAATATGTATACTGATACATGTTTTTGGTAACTGGGATATGGGTCGTGTGTATACTGATACATGCTTCTGGAATAGTATTCTGATACATGTTCTGCTAGTATTCTGATACTTGATTTTGCAAAAATTTCCGCCATCGGGGGGCTCGCGTGTTTAGGGTTTCATTTTAATTTGTGTTTATGACATATGCTTTACTTATTTATTATTCTTGATTGGATCATGATAAGTGATAAATAGTATGTCATCTTTATATGATCTATCATGTTCTTTAATGGTTACTTGGGCATGGTGCATAGTTATGGCCTTAAGACCTTAGTTGTAATGGTTTATTCTTTTGGTTTGTAATAAATACGACTTGCATGTCATTTTCTATTTGTAGCTGTTTTATCTCGAATGTAACTCGAGTTCTTTTGTAAGTTCATTAGTATAATTCTTAATGTAACATCCAAGAAGGACAAGGGAACAAGGAGGCATCCTATGGAGGCCAAGGAGACAATGGAATCAATAGAGCAGACATATGTAATAGTTATTTTTACCCCATAGATTGACCTTGATCTTTTCATTAGCCTAAAAAGATCACATAGGATTGGGCCATAACTATTGCACGTTTACTTTACGTACTTTTCATATGATGTATAAATAGTATGTGTAGAGTAGAAAATGCATGTTTTAATTAGATTAATGATGCATGTATGTATTAGATACATCACCCATGCCATGCCTTTAAACAAGATAAAATCTGTAACGACTCAAGATTTAAAATTAACAAACGATCATGAGATTCTCGTGTTTATGAAACACGGAATAAAATACGAATTTTCTTTATTTCTGACATGGGGCGATTTTGTCAACAACGGGTTCATAGAACTTGTAAGGCTGTGGGTTTTAAGCGAGACCGATGTGACTCCTCCACTACCTGGAAATCAAAGCATTGATGAGTATTGATTTGAAGTATTTTATTCAAGGAAAAATTGGGAATCTCTTTATGATGGGATCATGATCGTTCTAAATTAAAAATTCCTAAGTAAAAATATTAAGTTTTAATCAGATGCTTTCCAATGAATGAACACTCATTGAATCCTAGATCGATAAGGGGAAGGGCTGTCAATGGCAGGGGACTCCTATCTATCGTGGTGAAATGCGACGAATATAAACGGTTATATTTGAACGTTGTATCATTGGGTCTAACTTAACTGAGTCATCATAATAAGGTGAATATAAACGGTTATATTCAACTATTATGAACTTAGAAGAATAAAGTTTGGTTAAAATCTATTAGATAGATAAGATCAATTGTTGTTCACCAAATTATCCAAGAATTATATATGATATAATTGACAACTGTTGTCTACCCAAATAATCATGTTTTAAGGATACCAGTGGTTGACTTAGGACATGACGAAATATGGATCTTGGCTCACTAGAAAGATTTATGGGATATACTTTCTGAATTAATAGTTAGTGCTATTAATTTGATAAAAAAATAGTGGGAGATATATTATGAATATATCATAATCATATGAACATAAAATTTTAACTCAGACAATCTAATGTTTATTTTGCACTTTTATTAATGTAGATACTGAGTAATGGCAAACAACATAACACACTATCCGTACGTTCAGTCCTTGAGAAGGACAAGCTGACAGGAGGAAACAACTTCCTAGACTAGCAGAGGAATTTGAGGATTTTCCTTAGGCAGGAGCGCAAGCTTCATGTCATTGATATTCCTCCTCCAGGCCCCCTTCCTGAGGGTGCTACTGCTGATGAATGAACAACACGCACAAGGGATGGGAATGATGCAAATGATGTTGCATGTCTTATGTTGGCAACTATGAGTGCTGAACTTTAAAGACAGCATGTGCATATGGATGCATATACTATCAATGAGCACTTGCAAAGCATTTTTGCAAGCCAAACTCGTTAAGAAAGATTCAACACGAGTAAGTCACTTTTTTATTGCAAACAAGGGGTGAGTGAACCAGTTGGCCCACATGTTCTGAAGATGATTGGTTACATTGAGTACCTTGAAACTTTGGGTTTCCCGATTGGTCCGGAAACTGGTATTGACCTAATCATGAATTCTTTGAACAACAAATTCACACAGTTTGCTGTGAACTACAATATGAATGAATTTGACAAAACACCTACTGAATTGTTTCATATGTTGAGAACATATGAGACCAACATGAAGATAGCTGAACCTGCTCCCATACTGATGGTGGGAAATAAAGGTAAGGCCAAAGGGAAGGGCAAGTGGAAGGGTAAGAAGAATATTGGATCTGATTCTACACCCAAGACAAAGTCAGGTCCCAAACATGATTTAAAGCCTAAAGGTGGTGTGGCCAAGGGTGAATGTCATTACTGTAAGAAAGCTGGTCACTGGAAGAGAAACTGTCCAATTTACTTGGAGGATCTGAAGAAAATGAAAGCAGTTCAGATTTCTGGATCAGGTATTTATGTTATAGATGTCAATTTGTCTATTTCTACATCTTGGGTATTTGATACTGGATGTACTTCTCACATTTGTATAAATGTGCAGGGCTTGCAGAGAAGTAGGACTTTGGCTAAGGGAGAAGTGGACCTAAGAGTAGGCAATGGAGCAAAAGTTGCTGCTTTAGCTGTAGGGACTTATTATTTATCACAGAAACATTATTTTTGTTTCTTATTTGGACAAGAAAGGTTTTTCATTTACAATAAAGAACAACAATTGCTCTTTTGCTTTGAATGATTTAACCTATGGTGTTGCGCGTTTATTTAATGGTTTATATATTCTTGATTTAGATAATCCTGTCTGTAATATAGAAAACAAACGACTTAAAATGAATGACTCAAATCAAACATACCTCTGGCATTGTCGTCTAGGCCACATAATTGAGAAACAAATATCCAAATTACATAAGGATGGATACTTGGATAAGTTTGATTTTGAATCATACAAAGAATGTGAATCTTGTTTGCTTGGTAAGATGACTAAAGCCCCTTTCACTGGTAAGGGTCAAAGGGCCACTAAACGTCTGGAGCTATTACATAGTGATGTATGTGGCCCAATGCGTGTAATGGCTAGAGGAGGCTACTACTACTTCATAACATTTACTGATGATTTCAGTAGATATGGATATGTATATCTTATGAAGGACAAATCCGATTCTTTTGAAAAATTTAAAGAATACAAGGTTGAAGTAGAGAAGCAAATTGATGGAGATGCAAGTATTAAGATCTTACGATCTGATCGTGGGGGTGAATACTTAAGCACCGAATTTAGAGAGTATTTGAAAGAGTGTGGTATTGTATCACAACTCACTCCGGCAGAAACACCTCAATGGAATGGAGTTTCACAGAGCAGAAATTGCACCTTGTTGGACATGGTGTGATCGATGATGAGTCATGCAGATCTTCCAATAAGTTTCTGGGGTTACGCTCTAGAAATAGCGGCTTTCACACTTAACCATGTTCCTACTAAGAAGGTTCAAAAGACTCCATATGAGATATGGAACGAGAAACGGTCAGGCATGAACTTTATGAAAGTTTGGGGATGTAAGGCGTTTGTGAAACATCAAGAATTTGACAAGCTTGGACCTAAATCCGAAGAGTGCATTTTTGTGGAATATCTTAATGAAACAAAGGCGTATTATTTTTATATTCCTTCTGAGCAGAAAGTGTTTATTGCTCGAGATACTGTCTTCATGGAAAGAGATTTTATTTCCAAAAGAAACAGTGGGAGAACTATAGATCTCGATGAAGATCGAGAACCGCAAAATAGCATTGAACCTGAAATGGAACAAGAGCAGAATAATGATAATGCTCAACAAACACAGGTTGTTCGTAGATCTGGTAGATTTTGCCATGAGCCAGAGAGATATGGATTTCTCATGACTCAGTGTGGTGATTTGATGCTCACAGATGAAGATGAGCCTCTCACATACCAAGATGCTATGAACAGTCCAGTCTCTAAGAGATGGCTTGAAGCCATGAAATCCGAGATAGATTCCATGTACGAAAACCAAGTATGGACTTTGGTTGATCCACCTGAAGGGGTAAAACCCATGGGGTGTAAATGGGTTTTTAAGAATAAAATGGGCTTGGTTGGAAATGTTCAGACCTATAAAGCTAGGGTGGTTGCAAAAGGTTTCAAACAAATTCATGGTATTGACTATGATGAAACTTTCTCACCAGTGGCTATGTTCAAGTCTATAAGGATTTTACTTGCCATTGCAGCATTCCATGATTATGAAATCTGGCAAATGGATGTCAAAACAACCTTCCTTAATGGAAGCCTTGAAGAGGATGTGTACATCACACAACCTGAGGGTTTTTTCGATCCAAGGAATGCTGGCAAGGTATGTAAATTACGTCGATCCATTTATGGATTGAAGCAATCCTCTAGGAGATGGAATATCCGTTTTGATGAAATAGTCACAGAGTATGGCTTTTTTCAAAACGAAGATGAACCGTGTATTTACAAGAAGGTTAGTGGGAGCTATGTGGCATTCATAGTACTATATGCTGATGATATACTACTAATGGGGAATGACATACCTTCTCTAAAGGCTGGTAAGACTTGGTTAGGGAGCAATTTCTCCATGAAAGACTTAGGAGAGGCATCCTACATTCTAGGAATGAGGATCTACAGAGAAAGATCTAGAAGGATGATCGGTCTAAGTCAGAGCACATACATTGATAAGGTTTTGCATCATTTTGGAATGCAAAATGCAAAATAGGGATATGTCCCCGTGTCTCAAGGGATAACGATCTCTAAGGACCAGTGTCCGAAATCATTGGATGAGAACGACCACATGAATAAAGTTCCATATACTTCAGCAATTGGATCTATCATGTATGCAATGGTATATACTCGCCGAGATGTCTCGTATGCTTTGACCATAACGAGCAGATACCATTCTAATCTGGGTGAAGGTCACTGGACGGCAGTCAAGAATATTCTTAAGTACCTGAAAAGAACTAAAGATTCATTCTTGGTGTATGGAGGAGAAGAGAAACTCGTTGTAAAAGGTTACACCGATGCAAGTTTCCAAACAGATAGAGATGATACTGTATCACAGTCTGGTTTTATGTTTTGTCTAAACGGATGTGTTGTAAGCTGAAAGAGTTCAAAGCAAGAAACAGTAGCTGATTCTAAAATGGAGGTTGAGTACATTGCAGCTTGTGAAGCAGCTAATGAGGCCGTTTGGATTCGAAAGTTCATTTCTGATTTGGGAGTAGTTCCATCGATCGCAAATCCCATTGATCTATACTGCGATAATAATGGAGCCATTGCACAGGCTAAAGAACCTAGATCACACTCCCAGGCTAAACATATACTCAGGAGATTTCACCTTATTCGAGAGATTAATGAAAGGGATGATATACACATATGTAAAGTGCACACAAATGATAATATTGCGGACCCACTGACCAAAGGCTTGCCGCAGCAGAAGTATGATGGTCACACTAGTTCCATGGATATTAGATATATGGGTGATTGGCTCTAGTGCAAGTGGGAGATTGTTAGTGTAGGTGCCCTAGAGGCAATATATTATTCTTTTAAATCTTTATGTTAGTTGATCATTCAATAAATGTATTTACTATGACCTTAATTACTGTGATATTTTGTTAGCATAATAAATGTCCTTAGAATCATGATACATATTGTATTTTAAGTACATGACTTGAACTTGAGATTATATAATATATCATATTCTTAAAGGTCCCTAGTCGACTATTATTATATAGGACAATGATAATACATAGATAGACTAGTATGTTGTTTGACATGATAACCACAACTCATTGGTTATAAGTATGGTGATACTAAATTCAATACATAGGTACATGTGAGAGTACATGGTACTGGACAAACCCACAGTGAGATTTTTCATGTATAATAAAGTCATAAGAAAGACTCACAGTGATAATGGTGTAACGATCCTTTGATTTGAAATCATTATATTTCTATACGAGGATTAATATACTTTGACTACATTAAAAGTTACTTTTGATCGGGTGATGATAAAAGTGGACATCGGGTATATCATGAGTCGTGTGAGAAATATGAATGATAGATAAAGGATTTTACCCTCCTATAATTAGGAGAGATATTATTGGCCTCTTGATTGAGTGAGATTATAAAAGCATGGCCATGCTCAAATAATGATTTGTCTTGATAATCTACTCATGGATCAAGTAAACCCAGATTAAATGTTGAAGAGGATGACTAAATACATGCCTTGAGTTTAATCTATAATATGTATGGTTAATGGGATTATATTACACGAAAAACATTAATCATAAAAGGTTTCATCTAATCACGATTTAATTATTGTTTAATTGGGTAACAATTATATAATACTAGATACCGCTCATTGTTTATAATTTTATTAGAGAATAAAATTATTGTCAATTAAATAATAGCCTATAGGGTCGCACAAATAGAGCACTTAATGAAATAGTTAATTTAAATTATGGATTTAAATTAATTGATGATTATTCGAATTTTATCTCAATTAAGTAAGACTTAATTGAGATAATATAAATTCGAATTAAAAGGAATGTTTTTTGCCCATAATAATTAAGTATGACTTAGTTATTAATTAAATAATAGAAATTCATTTTTATTATTTAATCCAATACCTGCTAGGGTTGGGCTTTACTGTTATGGGCCTTTTTAATCAACCATTATAAATACATAATGATAGGTTAAAGAGGCTTGTACATTTTTGGAGAAAACCCTAGCAGCAAAGAGAGGGAGAGGCAATTCAGATCATCAAGAAGGAGGCTAGTACATCCATTCCATAGTCAAGTTCGTGAGACATTCTTGGAGGTGCTCGTGTGGATACCATAGAGGTGTTTCTCTGAGAGGTAGACATAAAGCATGATAGCTAGGATCTCCGCTGAGTTCGTGAAAGTTAAGCTCTTGAAAGGTATGATTCGTTATCTCCATAATCTGCCCATAATTATACATGGATCCTGTTTTTGGGTTTCAAAATTTTTTTTGTTTTATTTACATTTATCCGCTGCGTTTTATGCCTCGGAACCCAACAATTAGAATATGCAGAATTAAAGTGAATGATCCACACTATGAATGGTTGGATAGTGCTAAAGAGATAACTCATCTTGCTTCCAATGTTGCTACTAAAACTCCTTCACTAGCAGCTTCTACTCCTTAAAGCAAGTACTAAGTCTTTCTATATATTTGTATATTTTTACATATACTTATACTTTTGTATTTCTCTCCTTATTTCCTTCAAGACTTATCATATATGCAAACTTTGCAGGTAGTTAATGTAATAGACAGGGTTGAAGCCACTTTTATATAGCATTTTTTAAATTCTAATAGAAAGAAAGGGCTTAGAATTCTAAGACCAAAAACTAGGACGGAAAGACATCGAGTAACTTTCTCTTTAGGTACATGTATATATCTAATTTTTTCTTTTACATTTTTGCTACATATACTAGTTTCCTTCCGACAGTTTTATGCCTTGGTATGTAATACTAGGCTCCTTTGTCGGGTGCACAAAAATGTTCATTTCTGCTCTTGTTTTTCTCATTCATGCTCACCATCTTCTAAACAAATAAGTCCATGTACAGTATATGATAACAATATTTCCTTTGTATAGGTCATTTAGTGCTCAATTCCCTAGTGTTAATCTGATCTTATTATGCTACAAAGTCCGTGTAACTAACAAACATATTTGTTTACTTTCTTCCTCTGGAGCTTGATTTTGTCATATCTCATATAGTTCCGGCTGCTTATCATACTTACATGTGCATTTCATTGCATCAACTAACTATTTAACCGACGTAAAAGATCAGTTTTGTACTAGTGAAACCACATCAACTAACTAGAAAATATTGCTTAAGCATACAAGTCTTCTGAATAACTTAAAGTATAATCTACTACAAAGCATGGTCTCTTTGTAACCCACCATATAATAATGTCTTAAGGTGGATAGCAAAAGCTTAACTGGGATTACCATCAGCTCTCTGTCTTAGCGGAGTTAACATTCTATTCCATTCTGTTCCGGCGAACAATATAGAGCAATAAATTATTGTTGTCACTAGCTATCCAAATGTTGTTGTAAAAGTAAGATGTAAAGAAAAATTGGATAATAACATATACCTAACATAGTGGCATAAAAAAATAAACAATCATGAAAAGAACATTGTAATCTATTAAAATAATTTAAAGGCTTATATCAAATTAGTGCTACTAGATATTTCTCCTCTGCTGCTGCTAATTCTGCAGGGTGTTTGTTGTACTTGCCATTCTCGCATTAAGTTCATCCAGGAGAGCGTGGCCATAGGGATTGCTTCTGTTTAATTTCTGTGAAGGCTTAACGATACGAGAAGTCTGACCAATTGCTGTTGTGATCTCCTTAGGTTGTATGTCAAATTCTTCAGCTGCAAAAAATAAGGAGACTCTGATTTAGCAAAAAAAGTAAGGAGACATTGAAATAAAAACCATATTTAGATAAAAAATATTATTAAAGAAAGAAAATTAGAAGTCTAACCATCATCTTCAATATCAATGATGATAGTTTTACCCTTGTCTAAACAAGGTTTTTTTCCGCTTGTCCCAGAGTATTAGTTGTCAGTTTCGGCCTCCTTCAAGTTACACCCTTAGGCAGAGTTGTCGCAGCCTTTGGAAAGTTCACAATCAACCAACTTTTAATTCTTTCCCAACATCTTCCAACTCGTAGAGCCAGTGACCAAGGATACATAGCAAACTTGGAGGAAGAACTAAAATAAATTAGTTTTCACAAAATAAAATTTCTAGAAATATTACCTCTAGGTAGATTTTGAAGCATTTTCTTCATTGTTTAATTATTAAGAAAAGGATACAAAGAGTAGGTATAGTAAATATAAATATTAGTGAATACCCCATATCTATAACATTAGAGGAAAAATTACTAGATTGGATTTGGTCCAGAAATAACTATTTGGGGTTTCACGGGAGAGACAAATAAAGGGAGGCTTTTTAAGAAAATAAGAGGCTCTACACCTTTAGTAAGGATAAAAGTGGCTTTAAAAGGGGAGGGAAGGAGGGCTAGGACAGGGGAAGAAGGAGGCTAGGAGAAGAAGGCAACACTTTGAACTTTAATGGTAAAACCCTAATTTAATAGACGACCTACACTAAATAATTTAAAATATCCCTAGTTCCAATGGCTAATTAAAATCCTAATTAAAATTTACAACTCACATATCTAGCAAATTCACTCGTCCATCATATTAACTAAATCAAAAAAAAAATCAATTATATCATATTTCTGCAAATAAAACTTTAAATCATGAAAAATAATTAATAAATACTAGAACATTTTTTATCAAGTAAATATTATTTTTTAGTAAATATTATATTTAAGAGACTGCAAATTATTTTTCTTAATTTTGATGTTGATTATTAATAAAAATATATTTAATTTTGGAATATATTTTAGTTTTTACTATTAATTTATTATATGACACTAAAATATAAAGTTTACTTTCTCTTCACAACACTATTCAATAAAAAATATTTTTAAAAAATAGGAAGTGATATAATTTTTTATTTATGAGGCATGCATATGATTATTTTCTTTTCTTAATTCTATTATATGATAAAAAAATTTATTTTGCTTTTTGTGAAATGAAAATTATTTTATACAACTATGATACAATTTGATACCCATATAATAAGTTTGTTTATGCAAATCACATTTATCAATTTATCAATGTGGGTCTTGTGTGTATATTTTAAAATTTATAAAATTTAATTTATTTCACAAATTTGTAATGCGAAATGATTGAAATTGATGAAATACTATAAAAAAATGTATTGAGGAATTAAATTATTTCCTAATTCAGTGTATGGACTTATAAATTAAAATATACTTAAAAAGGAATTAAAACGGGTATCTATTAATTGTTAATCTTTAGATATTTTTAACAACATGAAAGATAAATGTAAAAGAATAAAAAATAAAATTCTTTATTATATAAATTTTACTACATTAGTGTATCGTAACTGTATATGATTATTATGTAATTTTGGTGAATTATCTGATCATTGATATTTATATTTAAATGTTTATATTTGATAAGATATGAATATGTTAATTTTACCATGCCCGGAATAAAATATAGATAATTGTGATATTCTTCTAATAATTTTTGGATCATTATATGATTTTATAATGATTTATAGATTTAATAATTATTTTCTGAATAATTATACAAATTACATTATAAAGTCGTGAATCGTCCAACCACAACCATTTTTACATTTTTACAACCCGAAACTCTTCCGAAAACTCATTTCTAACCTAATCTGGATTACGGTTTGACCCGTACGTATCCCGGTGTACAATATTCGATACGATAATTATTTCGATATATCAACAAAACCCGTATTCTCGAAAGACGGGATAATATTACATTATCTTCGTATAAAGTGTTTTATAAGAAGCCCGGTTTGGATAATTATCCAATACGGTTATTAAATGAGATCATTTTTTGCAGTTACTTAGCGGCTAAGTAACTAATTTATAGATCCTAAATGATCCAACACGAACCAATATTCCATTAATATATAAAGCCCTTTTATTATTTCATTTTATTCGTATAATCATAATCAATGAGTAGAAATATAGAATTACAGAGAAAAACCCCCAAAAATGTCGCGTTCTTCATAATCAAATGCACATACGAAGGTGTTATCGAAGTCTTGAAAAACTCTTTCTGAATTCACCATCTATTCAAGTGCAGAAATCAAGGTATTTTTCTTATTTAATTGTTTTAATTCGAATTATTTATAGATTAAATTATGAATTTTTGTTCTTGATATTTTTGATGTGATTTGATGGCATTATCATGTAGATCTTTTCTTCCTGGTCATTTTGGTATATTATATGATGAATTTGGAGTCCAATAACATGTAGAAATTGATGTTTGATTCTCGGATTTTAAAATTAATGTTCTTGATATGAAAATTGGGTTTTTCTAGGTTAAGGGTTATTGTTTAAAATTGATGTTACCATTATGTAGATCGTTGAACAAAGAACAGATTGGTATATACCAGATTAACAATCGATACCGGAAAAACAATCAGGGTGGCGGCCGAAAATTTAAACGGATTTTCCGTGCGATTCATCGATTGTTTGGCTGATTCGTTATGACTAATGTGTTTCTGGGATTGCATAGATCATACACCCGTATTTTGGTTGAATTTCGGGTTATTTTGGATTATTTAAAATTCCAAAAAATATTATTTTAATAATTATTTAATTATTTAATAAATAATTATTTAAACAATTAAATAAATAATAATTAAATAAAGAAATAATAAAGAAGTGGGCTCCACTTGTGGGCCCCACATGTAGGCCCCACATTATCCAATTATTTAATTATTTAATAAATAATTATTTAAATAATTAAATAAATAATAATTAAATAAATAAATAATGGAGAAGTGGGCCCCACTTGTGGGCTCCACATGTGGGCCCCATATGTGGGCCCCACATTATCCAATTATTTAATTATTTAATAAATAATTATTTAAATAATTAAATAAATAAATAATGGAGAAGTGGGCCCAACATGTGGGCTCAACTTGTGGGCCTTACATGTGGGCCCCACGTTATCCAATTATTTAATTATTTAATAAATAATTATTTAAATATTTAAATAAATAAATAAATGAGAAGTGGGCCCCACATTATCCAATTATTTAATTATTTTATAAATAATTATTTAAATAATTAAATAAATAAATAATGGAGAAGTGGGCCCACATGGGGGCTCCACATGTGGGCCCCACATGTGGGCTCCACTTGTGGGCCCCACATGTGGGCCCCACATTATCCAATTATTTAATTATTTAATAAATAATTATTTAAATAATTAAATAAATAATAATTAAATAAATAAATAATGGAGAAGTGGGCCCCACATGTGGGCCCCATATTAAACAATTATTTAATTATTTAATAAATAATTATTTAAATAATTAAATTAATCATAATTAAATAAATAAATAATAAAGATGTGGGCTCCACTTGTGGGCCCCACATGTAGGCCCCACATTATCCAATTATTTGATTATTTAATAAATAATTATTTAAATAAATAAATAATAATTAAATAAATAAATAATGGAGAAGTGTGCCCCACATGTGGGCTCCCCTTGTGGGCCCCACATGTGGGCTCCACTTGTGTGCCCCCATGTGGGCCCCACATTATCCAATTATTTAATTATTTAATAAATAATTATTTAAATAATTAAATAAATAAATAATGGAAAAGTGGGCCCCACATGTGGGTTGTACTTGTGGGCCCCACATGTGTGCCCCACATTATCAAATTATTTAAATATTTAATAAATAATGAATTAAATAATTAATTAAATAAATAATTAATTAATAAATCAAAAAAAATAATGTCTGGATCATGGTCGGATCGTAATAGGGTTCATATGTAAGGATAGGATTCATTTAACGGTTGGACCCACATATCCGTCGTTCGATTTTTTTAATCGGTTTTCTCGACGATCCAACCGTACGGATGTTATTAAACTATCTTCCTAACATTGGGAAAAAATAATCAAAAAATATAATGCCCGGATCATGGTCGGATCGTAATAGGGTTCATATGTCAGGATAGGATTCATTTAACGGTTCGACCCACATAATATTTCCCCTGCTGGATCTGGGATTGCATAGATCATACACCCGTGTTTTGGTTGAATTCCGGGTTATTTTTGCCCTGCCGGAAAAGCACCATGGTGGCAGCCATGGAGTCCGGCCGGCGGATTGCTGGAGAAGGTGACCGGGGTGGATAAATTACAGTTTGGCCCCCAATGGTTCTCCTAATTTACACAGATAGTATTCGAGTTTTAAAAATATACAAATATCATATTTATGTTTTAAAATTTTATAAAAACAGGATTGTTGTTTAGTTATTTCAAAAAATAGTATTTTCTTTTTATAATATTTTCTGAAAAATTGTTTTTAATTATTTAAAATTCCAAAAAAAATATTTTAATTCTGAAAATTATTTTTATTTCAAAAATAAATCTTAATTAATTAATTAAATAATTTTAGTTAATAATTAATTATTTATTTGATCATTTAATTTAAATATTAATTGATTGATTGATTTAATTAATTATTAATTAATTTTATTTGATTATTTAATTAGATTTAATTATTTCTTTTGATTTAAAAATTCGAAAAATAGTTTTGAGCTTTAAAATATTTTTTTAAATTATGTTCAAGCTTCGATAATTATTATTAAATTATTTTAAGGTCAGATTCGGGTGTTCAGACTCTATTATTTAATTATAAAATGATTCGGAGACCCGCTTTAACTCAAAAAATGTTCACAAATTCGTAATAAATACTTAGAAAATTATTTTAACCCTGAATCTTCTCTGAAAAATTATTTTGACCGAATCTTCTATGTGCTACGTGCTATCTAATTGATGTGTTATATGCCTATGTGGTTAGTATTTCACTGTTTTAGTCATAACTTTCAATCCGTAAGTCTGATTTGGGTAAAATGAAGGGTAGATAAAAGTTTATGACGTCTATGTGATGATTAAAATGATATGAGATTGAGTAGTAATAGATACTTGTGATGCCTAGAAGAGTAAGTGAGGCATAAAAAAGAAAGCCAGTGATCAGTAAATAGAACAGGAGTGAAGAAAAAGAAAGTTAGTGATCGGTGAATAGAAACAAGACATAAAAAAAGGAAAGTGATGGAAAAGTAAAATGGTGAGCTGAGTACAACACTACAACATATTTGCAATCATACAACTGTTTTTTTGCGGTTGTGTGACACGTAGAGTTTCCGTTGTCTATCCAACACTCGTGTGATCGAATACCAGACAACGGTTGTTTATACACTTGTTAGAAGAAGACTTCATAACAGTTTTATAACACATGTTATAATACAAAAGAGACAACGGGTGGTTTAACATGACCATTGTCTAAAAACTTAACAACAACAGTTTTATGAATAAAACCTTTATTCTAGTATAATATACACAATGGTTTCTAGCAGGCTTGTCAAACAACAGTTTTTAATTTTTTAAACCTTTGTTACAGTCCTCTTCAAACAACGGTTTCTCTATTGAAATATTGTCTGGATAATTGTTCAACAATAGTTTGCACTACTTAAAAAATAGAAGGGACAACGGTTAATATAATATAAACAGTTGTTTGAAAACTTAACAACAACAATTTTATAAATAAAACCTTTATTCTACTTTGTTACAGACAACCATTTACTAGCAAGTTTGTCAGATAACAGTTTCTATATTTATCAAAGATTTGTTATAGTCTTCCTCAAACAATGGTTTCCTTCTTAAAGTATTGTCCAGTTAATTATTCAACCATATGTTTACTCAAAAACAATTATCCCATATTATCACATACAACTGTTTATTTGCAAAAATCTTTTTGTGCAATGAGACATACAACCGTTTTAATCATTTTTGAGTGACTTTTACCTAATTGTTTACAAGATTAAGCACATTATATAAAATAAAAGAAACCAATAATTTATAAATAAAATTGTATTTGTCGTAATACAATAGTTATTTTACAATTGAAACTAATATTAAATATACAAAAGTCATCAATAAAAGTTACAACTATAACTAAAAAATTATACCAATATTAATCGGGATACAAAACTATTTAGTATAAAAAATCTTCCCTTGCTTTCTCCAAAGATTAAGAGAATTCTTCATCAATTTTGATCAAGGCAGGATAACATGAGTAAATGACCTCATGCCAGGTATGCACACTGATGGTGCAGCTTGCAATCACTTGTTAAAGTTTGTAAATTAGGCCATACATCCAGCTCACATTGCTCCTGTACAGAAACCATATCTTCTCATATGTGCATGATCTCAAAAGAACTCCATGTAAAAGGCTGGCAACAGATTCTGTTTCCAAACATAAAAAATTAATACCCGACAGTTTCGGTACATGCATAGTTTTTACAGACTTACAATACTAAATAATCTTTATGGTCTCATACCAACAAGGCTAAAACTAAGTACATCTATGTAATATGAAGATGAACATGACAATTAGTATGAGGAATGACCTTTAACTTCTCCATATAAAAGGCAAGACTAAGGATTTTCCTCTATTTAACCCATCTATCACCCTCAGCTTCTATAAGTCCAACAATAAGAAGTTTTGATAAAGGATTACCTCCATTGGCTTGTATACTGTGTGTGTGATGTGGGCAATTATCGGTACATGTGTCTTCACCCTGAATGAAGCTAATCTAAATTTAATTTTAGTATCATATAAATTATTACTCTGAGAAGTGACCTTCTCAGGTGGAAGGTCTATACTGAGATTTCCACGGGAAAGGATAACACTATATGCCTCTTGCAGGATTTCATCAAAATGAGTCAAACCCTAAATCAGAAAGAAAATAATGTAGAGATCCCTATTTAGCAAAACTACAGGAGGAAGAAAATCAATAATCAATATACTAGATAATTGTATAGAACTGGCATCAATATTTTTAACTCACTTTTATGTTCTCAATTCTTGCAAATATTTGAGTCTGGCTCAGATCACCCAACTTAGATAAATAGTCACGAGCCTCCAAATGAGCAAAAAGAAGTTAGCTATCGCACGAATCTGAGCATTTAGTACCAACTATAGGACAAACAATAAAAAGAAATTTGAAAAATTCCTGTTTAATGCCAGAAAATGAACTTACTTCACGAACATCTTATGCATTTTGTTTTAAAAACCCCATGTCCTTATCACCTAAAATTAAAATTGAAAAATGATATATTACATAAACAATAAAGTTAGACTATTGTGAAACTTAGGAAAGAAATGTAAAGTTAGACAAATTTCATATTTCAATTTCGGAATAAACAGCTACCACCAGCATATGTATTTGTTTCATCCATGGAAATGATATAATATTTTTTAATATTGCATTTATTTTCAGCCCCAAATGTATATTACCAGCTAACATCATTTTTCAAAATAACATATAAGTTGCAATAATTTACAACTGGGTTGGAGCATTTGTACTACCTAAGTTGGTTGTTGTCATTTATGTAATAAGCAGGAAAACATGTGTGACTAACATAATTGCAACAGGGTGAATCAAAAAATAAGGGCAGAGAAGATAAACAATTAGGAGATAGAAGTAAAAAAACAAGAAAGAACATGAAACCTTTAAGAAAGTGTGGTAAAATATTGTTGCAGAGAGCTAATTTGACTTGGAGGCTAATGCTTTTTCTCTAATATGACAGAGTTCTCTGTATAATGAAGATAAGGAAGAGTTGCAATATTAAATTGGTTCTGACAAGAAGGGGAGCATTCTTATCCGAGTATAATGCTGCTGATAGAGCTGTGTGTACTGCAAAAAAAACCAATATAAGCCAGTGAGGTGAGTATTAAATTAGAAGATAACAAAATGGTACAAAACAAACCTGAAGAAGGGATTAAATACTATTTATTCTTTTCTCCCAAAGACTTCAAATTAGAAATCTTAGCAACAGAAGGCATAAGCTGAGCATGTGTACCTCTGCAACAAATCAAACAATTGTTGCAGTTGGACAGGAATCCAAACAGACAAAGTGGCACTCAAAATTATGCCAGAGGGCTCTCCTGGTCCGTGAACACCTCTCCGTATCATCAACCTTGCATTTTCACCCATATTTCCAACTTGAACTTCAACAAAGGACGATACAATTGGTGGATTGAACTATCATCGTATTCTGCATGCTCTCATTGTATGCTCTCATAACATACATCTCAATTAAACAAGACATCAAAACAAAAGTGTTATAAGACAATAATAATGTATTAATCAGCCAAAAAAAGGCATCGTGCTCAATTAGAACAACTCCAAGTACAAAGAGACGCTCAATTTATAAAAACTAGTAATATCGAGAGTAATCAACTCTAGCCGAAAATTTGTAAATGGTACAAAAACTCTTATATCTAGTTACTTACATTGACGAATTCCTGATTGAAAACAGCTTCATCTCCGAAATCCGGAGCTACATTTCCAACCAGAGGAAGCTCACTCTAAACAACACACAAATCGGAAATAAAATTAAACATAAATCTGCCCAATTAATTAACATCAACACTTGTATGGTCAACTATAAACTACAACAATCACAAATGTAATAAATATATAAAAATAAGAAAAACTTACAGCCTTGACGATTAAGCTACGAGAGGAGCGAGAAGAAACGGAGAGAGATGTAAATGATTTACGGAGATCAGATGAATTGAAAAAGGGAGTAGAAGAAGCAGCTAGGGTTTTGTTTATTAAATTTGGGGGAAATGTTGAGACATGGTTTAGAGTTAGAGCGAACAGATTGAGTTGTCAAGCCCTACAAAATACGGAGCATCTCATCTATACCTTGGATTGTGAATCCAAAAAAATGGAACTAAACCCGGCGAATAATCAAGTAAGAGACATCCCTAAACCACTTTGTTTCAATTGAAGAGAGAGAAGAGAGAGAGGGAGAGAGAGAAAGAGTTAACCAAGACGGAATGAAAAATTATCAATCAAGAATAAAGCTGGAGACTCAAGCTGGAGACCTAATCGGAGAGATGAAGATATAAGTAAGATGAGGTCTGAGATTGAAAGTAAAAGGGGGAGATATTTTATCAGATTTAGAAGTAAAGGGGGGAAACAAAATTTTGTGAAGGGGGAAAATGATTAAGAATAAAATCAAAATTAGTTTCAATTTCAAATTATTTATTTATTTTTATAATGATTAGTGTCAAAATATTTTTATTATTTTTATATTTTTTTCATATGACTAAATTTGATAAATCTTAACATTCGTACGGTTGAATCGTCGAAAAAATCATTTTAAAAATTAATCTTGTAAATCGGGAACGAGTCTCGTTGTCGGGAGGGGTACTTTTACCGGATTTTTCTAATCCTGACATGCAAGATGAAGTTCAAATTTTTTAATAATTTTTTCATATGACTAAAATTGATATATCTTAACATCCGTACGGTTGGATCGTCGAAAAAATTATTTTAAAAATTAATCTTGTAAATCGGGAACGAGTCTCGTTGTCGGGAGGGGTACTTTTACCGGATTTTTCTAATCTTGACATGCAAGATGAAGTTCGTATTTTTTAATAATTTTTTCATATGACTAAAATTGATATATCTTAACATCCGTACGGTTGGATCGTCGAAAAAATCAATTTAAAAATTAATCTAGTAAATCGGGAACGAGTCTCGTTGTGGGGAGTGATACTTTTACCGGATTTTTCTAATCCTGAATGCAAGATGAAGTTCATATTTTTTAATAATTTTTTCATAAGACTAAAATTGATATATCTTAACATCCGTATGGTTGGATCGTCGAAAAAATCATTTTAAAAATTAATCTTGTAAATCGGGAACGAGTCTCTTTGTCGGGAGGGGTACTTTTACCGGATTTTTCTAATCCTGACATGCAAGATGAAGTTCATATTTTTTAATAATTTTTTTGTATGACTAAAATTGATATATCTTAACATCCGTATGGTTGGATCGTCGAAAAAATCATTTTAAAAATTAATGTTGTAAATCGGGAACGAGTCTCGTTGTCGGGAGGGGTACTTTTACCGGATTTTTCTAATCCTGACTTGCAAGATGAAGTTCATATTTTTTTAATAATTTTTTCATAAGACTAAAATTGATATATCTTAACATCCGTACGGTTGGATCATCTAAAAAATCATTTTAAAATTAATCTTGTAAATCGGGAACGAGTCTCGTTGTCGGGAGGGGTACTTTTACAGGATTTTTCTAATCCTGACATGCAAGATGAAGTTCAAATTTTTTAATAATTTTTTCATATGACTAAAATTGATATATCTTAACATCCGTACGGTTGGATCGTCGAAAAAATCATTTTAAAAATTAATCTTGTAAATCGGGAACGAGTCTCGTTATTTGGAGGGGTACTTTTACCGGATTTTTCTAATCCTGACATGTAAGATGAAGTTCAAATTTTTTAATAATTTTTTCATATGACTAAAATTGATATATCTTAACATCCGTACGGTTGGATCGTCGAAAAAATCATTTTAAAAATTAATCTTGTAAATCGGGAACGAGTCTCGTTGTCGGGAGGGGTACTTTTACCGGATTTTTCTAATCCTGACATGCAAGATGAAGTTCAAATTTTTTAATAATTTTTTTATATGACTAAAATTGATATATCTTAACATCCGTACGGTTGGATCATCGAAAAAATCATTTTAAAAATTAATCTTGTAAATCGGGAACGAGTCTCTTTGTCGGGAGGGGTACTTTTACCGGATTTTTCTAATCCTGACATGCAAGATGAAGTTCATATTTTTTAATGATTTTTTGATATGACTAAAATTGATATATCTTAACATCCATACGGTTGGATCGTCGAAAAAATCATTTTAAAAATTAATGTTGTAAATCGGGAACTAGTCTCGTTGTCGGGAGGGGTACTTTTACCGGATTTTTCTAATCCTGACATGCAAGATGAAGTTCATATTTTTTAATAATTTTTTCATATGACTAAAATTGATATATCTTAACATCCGTACGGTTGGATCGTCGAAAAAATCATTTTAAAAAGTAATCTTGTAAATCGGGAACGAGTCTCGTTGTCGGGAGGGGTAATTTTACCGGATTTTTCTAATCCTCACATGCAAGATGAATTTCAAATTTTTTAATAATTTTTTCATATGACTAAAATTGATATATCTTAACATCCGTACGGTCGGATCTTCGAAAATATCAATTTAAAAATTAATCTAGTAAATCGGGAACGAGTTTCGTTGTTCGAAGGGGTAGTTTTACTGGATTTTTCTAATCTTGACGTGCAAGATGAATTTAAAATTTTTAATAATTTTTTCATATGACTAAAATTGATATATCTTAACATCTATGCGGTTGGATCGTCGAAAAAATTTATTTTAGAAATTAATCTTGTAAACCGGAAATCTCATTTATAGAGTAATACTTTTACAATGGTTTCCTTGAAACACCATTGTGTAAAGATAAAATAAGACAACGCTTTTTTTATTATAAAACCGTTGTGTGAGCATATCAGCTTTTTTCAATCTAACGGCTAATATCTAATCTCATTTCAATCAAGGGCTATCATTCAGACACTTCAGCAATCCGAGTAAAATGTTTACAACCAATCATGGGGTGCCACCTCATCAGGTGGTGCCCATTGAAATTATAAAATAACTATTTCAGACAACTGTTTTCTTCCGTTGTATGAAGTTTTCTAAGACAACCCTTGTAAAAACTGTTGTGTGAATTACACAAAGTAATATCTAAAAGCTTGTATGAGACCAACTAAGACAACACTTTTGATTTAACATAAAACCGTTGTATAAGAATTCGGCTATTTTTCGATCTAACGGCCAATATCAAATCTCATATCAATGAAGGGCTCTCATTTCGCCACGTCAGCAATCCTTGTGAATGATTTACCACCTATCACGTGCTGCCACCTCAATACGTGGTACCCATTGAAATTCCTCAGACAACGGTTTCATTCCGTTGTTTGATGGTTTAGAGGACAACCTTTCTAAAAAACCGTTGTCTCAATTACACAATGTAATGTCAAAACCGTTGTCTTATATCCCTATACGTGAACATAGTAACAACGGTTTGTAATAGTTGTGTTAAAGATCTACAACAACACTATATTTAAAAAACTGTTGTCTGACTCGATGAGAGGATACAACTTGTACAACAGTTTAAAAAAGATGAATATCCGTTGTTTGTTCTGGAGCTCACACAACTATTTTTTCTGTAAAATCAATTCACCGTTGTATGATTTCTTAGGACGACGGTTTTTTTTTTAACCGTTGTTTGTCAAGCGTTGTCTGATTGCAAATTTCTTGTAGTGCAAGTTGGAAATCATCTGTGATAAGGCAAGTATTTCTGAACCTTCTTCAAGATATATTGCAAAAAAATTCGAACTTTCTCATAACATGTTACTAGTATTCAAAATAAATCATATTTTATTTTGCAAGCGCTTTAATCTATTCAACCTTGAACCCTGATTCTTATTGATCTTGAGCCATAAGCCTTATTCTTCATAAAACATTGATTGTTGAATTCTCAGATATGAGCCAGACAAATACAATACTACTCCACAAATACATATCTACCACATACTGATTTCTGATATTGAATTGCTTGACATACCAACCCTTATGCCCTGTTTAACAAAAGACCAAACCTTGTAATCCTTGAACCCTTGGTCTTCTACTTTCTAATTATTTCTTTGATTAAAAGCCAACCTTTATGATTCCATTGTTATACCTTCTTCGAATTATGAATCACCATATGCTTCGAGATAAATGTTGTTTATAATTCAGTTTATTGATTTAAATCGTTTATCATATTGTTATTTTAGAATTGGATGGTTTTATAAATTTGGACCAGATTCATGGTCAGACCATATTCGTGGTCATATTAGGCCAATGCGTGCCTTGGATCCTGTATAGAGAGCAGAGTTTTGTTCGTTGCTCGGGGTTAGTGCATGACTGATCAGCAGCCTAACCTTGGTTTTTTTAAAAACAATGAAAGTGAATATCCAATTCTAATCATCGCATATCCAGAAACTTCATTCTTATGAATCATTTCAATTTCTCATTATTTAATCTCAATTAATTCAATTATGACTTGCTGAGCTAGTTAGCTCACTGTTGCTAACCTTCTTACGATTTCAATACCTGAAAAGGAAATTGTCGGTAAAGAGACTTCTCAGTCCAAAACAAGTTTTAAAAACTCGGTAAAGAGACTTCCTAGTCCAGTTTTTCTGGGATTGCATAGATCATACACCCGTGTTTTGGTTGAATTCCGGGTTACTTTTGACCTGCCGGAAAAGCACCATGGCGGCAACCATGGAGTCCGGCCGGCGGATTGCCGGAGAAGGTCACGCGCGGGTGGATTAATTACAGTTTGGCCCCCAGTGGTTCTCGTAATTTACACAGATAGTATTCCAGTTTTAAAAATATACAAATATCATATTTATGTTTTAAAATTTTATAAAAACAGGATTGTTGTTTAGTTACTTCCAAAAATAGTATTTTCTTTATATAATATTTTCGGAAAAATTGTTTTTAATTATTTAAAATTCCAAAAAATATTATTTTAATTCTGAAAATTATTTTTATTTCAAAAATAAATCTTAATTATTTAATTAAATAATTTTAGTTCATAATTAATTATTTATTTGATCAATTAATTTAAATATTAATTGATTGATTGATTTAATTAGTTATAAATTAATTTTATTTGATTATTTAACTAGATTTAATTATTTCTTTTGATTTAAAAATTCAAAAAATAGTTTTGAGCTTTAAAATATTTTTTTAAATTATGTTCAAGCTTCGATAATTATAATTAAATTATTTTAAAGCCAAATTCGGGTGTTCAGACTCTATTATTTAATTATAAAATGATTCGGAGACCCGTTTTAACTCAAAAAATGTTCACAAATTCGTAATAAATACTTAGAAAATTATTTTAACCCTGAATCTTCTCTGAAAAATTATTTTGACCGAATCTTCTATGTGCTACGTGCTATCTGATTGATGTGTTATATGCCTATGTGGTTAGTGTTTGACTGTTTTAGTCATAACTTTCAATCCATAAATCGGATTTGGGTAAAATGAAGGGTAGATAAAAGTTTATGACGTCTATGTGACGACTAGAATGATATGAGATTGAGTATTAATAGATACTTGTGATGCCTAGAAGAGTAAGCGAGGTATAAAAAAGAAAGCCAGTGATCTGTAAATAGAACTGAAGTGAAAAAAAGAAAGCAAGTGATCGATGAATAGAAACAATGCATAAAAAAAAGGAAAGTGATGGAAAAGTAAAATGGTGAGATGAGTACAAGTAAAGTTGGATATCATCTTTGATAAGGCATGTATTTCTGAACCTTCTTCAAGATATATTGCAAATATTTTTGAACTTCCTCGTAACATGTTACTAGTATTCAAAATAAATCATGTTTTATATTACAAGCGCATTAAGTTATTCAACCTTGAACCCTGATTCTTATTGATCTTGAGACATAAGCCTTATTTTTCACAAACTATTGATTATTGAATTCTCAGATATGAGCCAGAAATATACAATACTACTCCACAAATACATATCTACCATATACTGATTTCTGATACTGAATTGCTTGACATACCAACCCTTATTCCCTGTTTAACAAAAGACGAAACCTGGTAACCCTTGAACCCTTTGTTTTCTACTTTCTAATTTCTTCTTTGATTGAAAGCCATCCTTTATAATTCCATTGTTATACCTTCTTGGAATTATGAATCATCCTATGCTTCAAGATAAATTTTGTTCATAATTCAGTTTATTGATTTACATCATTTATCATATTGTTATTTTAGAATTGGATGGTTTTATAAATGTGGAGCAGATTCATGGTCATACCAGATTCGTGGTCTTATTAGGCCAATGTGTGCCTTGGATCCTGTATAGAGAGCAGAGTTGTGTGCCTTGGTCGGGGTTAGTGCGTGACTGATCAGCAGCCTAACCTTGGTTTTTTTTTTAAAATGAAAGTGAATATCCAATTCTAATCATCGCATATCCAGAAACTTCATTCTTATGAATCATTTCAATTTGTCATTGTTTAATCTCAATTAATTCAATTATGACTTGCTGAGCTAGTTAGCTGACTCTTGCTAACCTTCTTACATTTTCAATACCTGAAAAGGAAATTGTCGGTAAAGAGACTTCCTAGTCCAGTGTTTCAGGGATTGCATAGATCATACACCCATGTTTTGGTTGAATTCCGGGTTATTTTTGGCCTGCAGGAAAAGCACCATGGTGGCAGCCATGGAGTCCGGCCGGCGGATTACTGGAGAAGGTGACCGGGGGTGGATAAATTACAGTTTGGCCCCCAGTGGTTCTCCTAATTTACACAGATAGTATTCCAGTTTTAAAAATATACAAATATCATATTTATGTTTTAAAATTTTATAAAAACAGGATTGTTGTTTAGTTATTTCAAAAAATAGTATTTTCTTTTTTATAATATTTTCTGAAAAATTGTTTTTAATTATTTAAAATTTCAAAAAATATTATTTTAATTCTGAAAATTATTTTTATTTCAAAAATAAATCTTAATTAATTAATTAAATAATTTTAGTTAATAATTAATTATTTATTTGATCAATTAATTTAAATATTAATTGATTGATTGATTTAATTAGTTATTAATTAATTTTATTTGATTATTTAATTAGATTTAATTATTTCTTTTGATTTAAAAATTCGAAAAATAGTTTTGAGCTTTAAAATATTTTTTTAAATTATGTTCAAGCTTCGATAATTATTATTAAATTATTTTAAGGTCAGATTCGGGTGTTCACACTCTATTATTTAATTAAGAAATGATTCGGAGACCCGTTTTAACTCAAAAAATGTTCACAAATTCGTAATAAATACTTAGAAAATTATTTTAACCCTTAATCTTCTCTGAAAAATTATTTTAACCGAATCTTCTATGTGCTACATGCTATCTAATTGATGTGTTATATGCCTATGTGGTCAGTATTTCACTGTTTTAGTCATAACTTTCAATCCGTAAATATGATTTGTGTAAAAGGAAGGGTAGATAAAAGTTTATGACGTCTATATGACGATTAGAATGATATGAGATTGAGTAGGAATAGATACTTGTGATGCCTAGAAGAGTAAGTGAGGCATAAAAAAGAAAGCCAGTGATCAGTAAATAGAACTGAAGTGAAGAAAAAGAAAGCAAGTGATCGGTGAATAGAAACAAGACATAAAAAAAGGAAAGTGATGGAAAAGTAAAATGGTGAGCTGAGTACAAGTTGGAAATCATCTATGATAAGGCAAGTATTTCTGAACCTTCTTCAAGATATATTGCAAAAAATTTCGAACTTTCTCATAACATGTTACTAGTATTCAAAATAAATCATATTTTACTTTGCAAGCGCTTTAATCTATTCAACCTTGAACCCTGATTCTTATTGATCTTGAGCCATAAGCCTTATTCTTCATAAAACAATGATTGTTGAATTCTCAGATATGAGCCAGACATATACAATACTACTCCACAAATAAATATCTACCACATACTGATTTCTGATATTGAATTGCTTGACATACCAGCCCTTATGCCCTATTTAACAAAAGACCAAACCTTGTAATCCTTGAACCCTTGGTCTTCTACTTTATAATTATTTCTTTGATTGAAAGCCAACCTTATGATTCCATTGTTATACCTTCTTAGAATTATGAATCACCATATGCTTCGAGATAAATGTTGTTTATAATTCAGTTTATTGATTTAAATCGTTTATCATATTGTTATTTTAGAATTGGATGGTTTTATAAATTTGGACCAGATTCATGGTCAGACCAGATTCGTGGTCATATTAGGCCAATGCGTGCCTTGGATCCTATATAGAGAGCATAGTTGTGTGCCTTGCTCGGGGCTAGTGCATGACTGATGAGCAGCCTAACCTTGGTTTTTTTAAAAAAAATGAAAGTGAATATCCAATTCTAATCATCGCATATCCAGAAACTTCATTCTTATGAATCATTTCAATTTGTCATTATTTAATCTCAATTAATTCAATTATGACTTGCTGAGCTAGTTAGCTCACTGTTGCTAACCTTCTTACGTTTTCAATACCTGAAAAGGAAATTGTCGGTAAAGAGACTTCTCAGTCCAAAACAAATTTTAAAAACACAATAAAGAGACTTCCTAGTCCAGTGTTTCTGGGATTGCATAGATCATACACCCGTGTTTTGGTTGAATTACGGGTTATTTAGCATTATTCTCCATTAATTGGAATTTTTTTATAAATACTCAAGTTTACAAAATTTTTATAAAAATATTATCACTATTTAAAAATATTTGCAAAATTACGTTCTGCAACTTTGGAATTATTTTGTAACCACGTTTACAACTTGAATTTTAAAAAAAATATTTGCTATACGTTCTGCAAATTTGTAATCATATTTGCAATGTAGTCCGGCCGGCGGATTGCCGGAGAAGGTCACCCGGGGGTGGATACATTACAGTTTGGCCCCTAGTGGTTCTCCTAATTTACACAGATAGTATTCCAGTTTTAAAAATATACAAATATCATATTTATGTTTTAAAATTTTATAAAAACAGGATTGTTGTTTAGTTATTTCTAAAAATAGTATTTTCTTTTTATAATATTTTAGGAAAAATTGTTTTTAATTATTTAAAATTCCAAAAAAATATTATTTTAATTCTGAAAATTATTTTTATTTCAAAAATAAATCTTACTTATTTAATTAAATAATTTTAGTTCATAATTAATTATTTATTTGATCAATTAATTTAATTATTAATTGATTGATTGATTTAATTAGTTATTAATTAATTTTATTTGATTATTTAATTAGATTTAATTATTTCTTTTGATTTAAAAATTCAAAAAATAGTTTTGAGCTTTAAAATATTTTTTTAAATTATGTTCAAGCTTCGATAATTATTATTAAATTATTTTAAAGCCAGATTCGGGTGTTCAGACTCTATTATTTAATTATAAAATGATTCGGAGACCCGTTTTAACTCAAAAAATGTTCACAAATTCGTAATAAATACTTAGAAAAATATTTTAACCCTGAATCTTCTCTGAAAAATTATTTTGACCGAATCTTCTATGTGCTACGTGCTATCTGATTGATGTGTTATATGCTTATGTGGTTAGTGTTTGACTGTTTTAGGCATAACTTTCAATCCGTAAATCGGATTTGGGTAAAATGAAGGGTTGATAAAAGTTTATGACCTCTATGTGACGATTAGAATGATATGAGATTGAGTATTCATAGATACTTGTGATGCCTAGAAGAGTAAGCCAGGCATAAAAAAGAAAGCCAGTGATCGATATATAGAACTGAAGTGAAGAAAAAGAAAGCAAGTGATCGGTGAATAGAAACAAGGCATAAAAAAAGGAAAGTGATGGAAAAGTAAAATGGTGAGATGAGTACAAGTAAAGTTGGAAATCATCTGTGACAAGGCAAGTATTTCTGAACCTTCTTCAAGATATATTACAAAAAATTTTGAACTTTCTCATAACATGTTACTAGTATTCAAAATAAATCATATTTTATTTTACAAGTGCTTTAATCTATTCAACCTTGAACCCTGATTCTTATTGATCTTGAGCCATAAGCCTTATTCTTTATAAAACATGATTGTTGAATTCTCAGATATGAGCCAGACATATACAATACTACTCCACAAATACATATCTACCACATACTGATTTCTGATATTGAATTGCTTGACATACCAACCCTTATGCCCTGTTTAACAAAAGACCAAACCTTGTAATCCTTGAACCCTTGGTCTTCTACTTTCCAATTATTTCTTTGATTGAAAGCCAACCTTTATGATTCCATTGTTATACCTTCTTGGAATTATGAATCACCATATGCTTCGAGATAAATGTTGTTTATAATTCAGTTTAATTATTTACATCGTTTATCATATTGTTATTTTAGAATTGGATGGTTTTATAAATGTGGACCATATTCATGGTCAGACCAGATTCGTGGTCATATTAGGCCAATGCGTGCCTTGGATCCTGTATAGAGAGCAGAGCTGTATACCTTGCTCGGGGTTAGTGCGTGACTGATCAGCAGCCTAACCTTGGTTTTTTTTTAAAAAAAAATGAAAGTGAATATCCAATTCTAATTATCGCCTTTCCAGAAACTTCATTCTTATTAATCATTTCAATTTGTCATTGTTTAATCTCAATTAATTCAATTATGATTTGCTGAACTAGTTAGCTCACGCTTGCTAACCTTCTTATGTTTTCAATACCTGAAAAGGAAATTGTCGGTAAAGAGACTTCCTAGTCCAGTGTTTCTAGGATTACATAGATCATACACCCATGTTTTGGTTGAATTCTGAGTTATTTTTCGCCTACCGGAAAAGCTCCATGGCGGCAACCATGGAGTCCGGCCGGCGGATTGCCGGAGAAGGTGACCTGGGGTGGATAAATTACAGTTTGGCCCCCAGTGGTTCTCCTAATTTACACAGATAGTATTCCAGTTTTAAAAATATACAAATATCATATTTATGTTTTAATATTTTATAAAAACAGGATTGTTGTTTAGTTATTTCGAAAAATATTATTTTCATTTTATAATATTTTCGGAAATTTTTTTTTTATTATTTAAAATTTCAAAGAATATTATTTTAATTTTGAAAATTATTTTAATTTTAAAAATAAATCTTAATTAATTAATTAAATAATTTTAGTTAATAATTAATTATTTATTTGATCATTTAATTTAAATATTAATTGATTGATTGATTTAATTAGTTATTAATTAATTTTATTTGATTATTTAATTAGATTTAATTATTTCTTTTGATTTAAAAATTGAAAAATAGTTTTGAGCTTTAAAATATTTTTTTAAATTATGTTCAAGGCTCGATAATTATTATTAAATTATTTTAAAGTCAGATTCGGGTGTTCAGACTCTATTATTTAATTATAAAATGATTCGGAGACCCGTTTTAACTCAAAAAATGTTCACAAATTCGTAATAAATACTTAGAAAATTATTTTAACCCTGAATCTTCTCTGAAAAATTATTTTGACCGAATCTTCTATGTGCTACGTGCTATCTGATTGATGTGTTATATGCCTATGTGGTTAGTGTTTGACTGTTTTAGGCATAACTTTCAATTCGTAAATCGGATTTTGGTAAAATGAAGGGTTGATAAAAGTTTATGACCTCTATGTGACGATTAGAATGATATGAGATTGAGTATTCATAGATACTTGTGATGCCTAGAAGAGTAAGCCAGGCATAAAAAAGAAAGCCAGTGATCGATATATAGAACTGAAGTGAAGAAAAAGAAAGCAAGTGATCGGTGAATAGAAACAAGGCATAAAAAAAGGAAAGTGATGGAAAAGTAAAATGGTGAGATGAGTACAAGTAAAGTTGGAAATCATCTGTGATAAGGCAAGTATTTCTAAAACTTCTTCAAGATATATTACAAAAAGTTTTGAACTTTCTCATAACATGTTACTAGTATTCAAAATAAATCATATTTTATTTTACAAGTGCTTTAATCTATTCAACCTTGAACCCTGATTCTTATTGATCTTGAGCCATAAGCCTTATTCTTTATAAAACATTGATTGTTGAATTCTCAGATATGAGCCAGACATATACAATACTACTCCACAAATACATATCTACCATATACTGATTTCTGATATTGAATTGCTTGACATACCAACCCTTATGCCCTGTTTAACAAAAGACCAAACCTTGTAATCCTTGAACCCTTGGTCTTCTACTTTCCAATTATTTCTTTGATTGAAAGACAACCTTTATGATTCCATTGTTATACCTTCTTGGAATTATGAATCACCATATGCTTCGAGATAAATGTTGTTTATAATTCAGTTTAATTATTTACATCATTTATCATATTGTTATTTTAGAATTGGATGGTTTTATAAATGTGGACCAGATTCATGGTCAGACCAGATTCGTGGTCATATTAGGCCAATGCGTGCCTTGGATCCTGTATAGAGAGCAGAGCTGTGTACCTTGCTCGGGGTTAGTGCGTGACTGATCAACAGCCTAACCTTGGTTTTTTTTAAAAAAAAATGAAAGTGAATATCCAATTCTAATTATCGCCTTTCCAGAAACTTCATTCTTATTAATCATTTCAATTTGTCATTGTTTAATCTCAATTAATTCAATTATGACTTGCTAAACTAGTTAGCTCACGCTTGCTAACCTTCTTACGTTTTCAATACCTGAAAAGGAAATTGTCGCTAAAGAGACTTCCTAGTCCAGTGTTTCTAGGATTGCATAGATCATACACCCATGTTTTGGTTGAATTCCGAGTTAATTTTCGCCTACCGGAAAAGCTCCATGGCGGCAGCCTTGGAGTCCGGCCGGCGGATTACCGGAGAAGGTGACCTGGGGTGGATAAATTACAGTTTGGCCCCCAGTGGTTCTCCTAATTTACACAGATAGTATTCCAGTTTTAAAAATATACAAATATCATATTTATGTTTTAATATTTTATAAAAACAGGATTGTCGTTTAGTTATTTCGAAAAATAGTATTTTCATTTTATAATATTTTTGGAATTTTTTTTTATTATTTAAAATTTCAAAGAATATTATTTTAATTTTGAAAATTATTTTAATTTTAAAAATAAATCTTAATTAATTAATTAAATAATTTTAGTTAATAATTAATTATTTATTTGATCATTTAATTTAAATATTAATTGATTGATTGATTTAATTAGTTATTAATTAATTTTATTTGATTATTTAATTAGATTTAATTATTTCTTTTGATTTAAAAATTGAAAAATAGTTTTGAGCTTTAAAATATTTTTTTAAATTATGTTCAAGGCTCGATAATTATTATTAAATTATTTTAAAGTCAGATTCGGGTGTTCAGACTCTATTATTTAATTATAAAATGATTCGGAGACCCGTTTTAACTCAAAAAATGTTCACAAATTCGTAATAAATACTTAGAAAATTATTTTAACCCTGAATCTTCTCTGAAAAATTATTTTGACCGAATCTTCTATGTGCTACGTGCTATCTGATTGATGTGTTATATGCCTATGTGGTTAGTGTTTGACTGTTTTAGGCATAACTTTCAATTCGTAAATCGGATTTTGGTAAAATGAAGGGTTGATAAAAGTTTATGACCTCTATGTGACGATTAGAATGATATGAGATTGAGTATTCATAGATACTTGTGATGCCTAGAAGAGTAAGCCAGGCATAAAAAAGAAAGCCAGTGATCGATATATAGAACTGAAGTGAAGAAAAAGAAAGCAAGTGATCGGTGAATAGAAACAAGGCATAAAAAAAGGAAAGTGATGGAAAAGTAAAATGGTGAGATGAGTACAAGTAAAGTTGGAAATCATCTGTGATAAGGCAAGTATTTCTAAAACTTCTTCAAGATATATTACAAAAAGTTTTGAACTTTCTCATAACATGTTACTAGTATTCAAAATAAATCATATTTTATTTTACAAGTGCTTTAATCTATTCAACCTTGAACCCTGATTCTTATTGATCTTGAGCCATAAGCCTTATTCTTTATAAAACATTGATTGTTGAATTCTCAGATATGAGCCAGACATATACAATACTACTCCACAAATACATATCTACCATATACTGATTTCTGATATTGAATTGCTTGACATACCAACCCTTATGCCCTGTTTAACAAAAGACCAAACCTTGTAATCCTTGAACCCTTGGTCTTCTACTTTCCAATTATTTCTTTGATTGAAAGACAACCTTTATGATTCCATTGTTATACCTTCTTGGAATTATGAATCACCATATGCTTCGAGATAAATGTTGTTTATAATTCAGTTTAATTATTTACATCATTTATCATATTATTATTTTAGAATTGGATGGTTTTATAAATGTGGACCAGATTCATGGTCAGACCAGATTCGTGGTCATATTAGGCCAATGCGTGCCTTGGATCCTGTATAGAGAGCAGAGCTGTGTACCTTGCTCGGGGTTAGTGCGTGACTGATCAACAGCCTAACCTTGGTTTTTTTTTAAAAAAAATGAAAGTGAATATCCAATTCTAATTATCGCCTTTCCAGAAACTTCATTCTTATTAATCATTTCAATTTGTCATTGTTTAATCTCAATTAATTCAATTATGACTTGCTAAACTAGTTAGCTCACGCTTGCTAACCTTCTTACGTTTTCAATACCTGAAAAGGAAATTGTCGCTAAAGAGACTTCCTAGTCCAGTGTTTCTAGGATTGCATAGATCATACACCCATGTTTTGGTTGAATTCCGAGTTATTTTTCGCCTACCGGAAAAGCTCCATGGTGGCAGCCTTGGAGTCCGGCCGGCGGATTACCAGAGAAGGTGACCTGGGGTGGATAAATTACAGTTTGGCCCCCAGTGGTTCTCCTAATTTACACAGATAGTATTCCAGTTTTAAAAATATACAAATATCATATTTATGTTTTAATATTTTATAAAAACAGGATTGTCGTTTAGTTATTTCGAAAAATAGTATTTTCATTTTATAATATTTTCGGAATTTTTTTTTTATTATTTAAAATTTCAAAGAATATTATTTTAATTTTGAAAATTATTTTAATTTTAAAAATAAATCTTAATTAATTAATTAAATAATTTTAGTTAATAATTAATTATTTATTTGATCATTTAATTTAAATATTAATTGATTGATTGATTTAATTAGTTATTAATTAATTTTATTTGATTATTTAATTAGATTTAATTATTTCTTTTGATTTAAAAATTGAAAAATAGTTTTGAGCTTTAAAATATTTTTTTAAATTATTTTCAAGGCTCGATAATTATTATTAAATTATTTTAAAGTCAGATTCGGGTGTTCGGACTGTATTATTTAATTATAAAATGATTCGGAGACATGTTTTAACTCCAAAAAATGTTCAAAAATTCGTAATAAATACTTATAAAATTATTTTAACCCTGAATCTTCTCTGAAAAATTATTTTGACCGAATCTTCTATGTGTTAAGTGCTATCTGATTGATGTGTTATATGCCTATGTGGTTAGTGTTTGACTGTTTTAGTCATAACTTTCAATCCATAAATCGGATTTGGGTAAAATTAAGGGTAGTTAAAATTTTATGACGTCTATGTGACGATTAGAATGATATGAGATTGAGTATTAATAGATACTTGTGATGTCTAGAAGAGTAAGCGAGGTATGAAAAAGAAAGCCAGTGATCAGTAAATAGAACTGAAGTGAAAAAAAGAAAGCAAGTGATCGATGAATAGAAATAATGCATAAAAAAAAGGAAAGTGATGGAAAAGTAAAATGGTGAGATGAGTACAAGTAAAGTTGGAAATCATCTGTGAGAAGGCATGTATTTCTGAACCTTCTTCAAGATATATTGTAAATATTTTTGAACTTCCTCATAACATGTTACTAGTATTCAAAATAAATCATGTTTTATATTGCAAGCGCATTAAGTTATTCAACCTTGAACCCTGATTCTTATTGATCTTGAGACATAAGCCTTATTTTTCACAAACTATTGATTATTAAATTCTCAGATATGAGCCATAAATATACAATACTACTCCACAAATACATATCTACCATATACTGATTTCTGATACTGAATTGCTTGACATACCAACCCTTATTCCCTGTTTAACAAAAGACCAAACCTTGTAACCCTTGAACCCTTTGTTTTCTACTTTCTAATTCTTTCTTTGATTGAAAGCCAACCTTTATGATTCCATTATTATACCTTCTTGGAATTATGAATCATCCTATGCTTCAAGATAAATTTTGTTCATAATTCAGTTTATTGATTTACATCGTTTATCATATTGTTATTTTAGAATTGGATGGTTTTATAAATGTGGAGCAGATTCATGGTCAGACCAGATTCGTGGTCATATTAGGCCAATGGATGGCTTGGATCCAGTATAATAGAGTAGAGCTGTGTGCCTTGCTCGGGGTTAGTGCGTGACTGATCAGCAGCCTAACCTTGGTTTTTTTTTAAAATGAAAGTGAATATCCAATTCTAATCATCGCATATCCAGAAACTTTATTCTTATGAATTATTTCAATTTGTCATTCTTTAATCTCAATTAATTCTATTATGACTTGCTGAGCTAGTTAGCTCACTCTTGCTAACCTTTTTACGTTTTCAATACCTGAAAAGGAAATTATTAGTAAAGAGACTTCCTAGTCTAGTGTGCGAGCAAGGATTCCAGGTTAAGTTGGATCAAGCTAGAAAGAGCATTATATTGTAGATGAGTTATGCAATATTATAAGAATGATACCATTATCAGATATAAGTTGAAATAGTTGGGTTTTGGTATGATGTAATAAAAGATAAGGTTGTGGCTTTTTTTTATACTTCAACCTGTTCCGATCCATTGTTATGAAAAGAAAGGTCAACGCATATAATATTTTATATACAGGTTTATATATTGTGTGTGTGTTGTAAGCCCCAAACTTCTGACCCGGGTTTGGAGGGCGTCACAGGTTTGGTATCAGAACTACAGGTTATAAGACACTGAAACAAGCCTAGATTGTCGGGAATGGATAGTGGGTTAGGATTAGGATTAGGAATTAGAAAGATACGATGTCGAGAAGTTGAGTGTGACTAAATAGTAGGTTTTGGTATGATTCGTGATGAGATTCGAGATTCTTATCTAGCGACGCGATTGTTAGATAGTGGTAATGTCATATTCTTTTATCCCAAGATCGTCTGATCATTCGGAGCCTTCAATCAGAGGACTATCATCTGATTCACACCCTGCTCTTCTATCGGTGTTAGCCATATCACCTCCGGTTGCGACGATTGTACCTTTTATCTCATCCTCTTGTGCGAGACTACCTATTCGAGAATTTCCCACATGCTGATTCTGGTTCTACCGGATACTCAGCTGGGAGCACATCTTTTCAGTCTATCCTACACCTTGTTTTATACCATCACTTTAAAACCCGTCTTATAAAGTAATAGCACCTATGGGAATGTGTTGGAGAGCTTCAACATATGGTGAGTAAACGAGATATTAAGAAGGTTGATAAGAAACCTAAAGAGAAAGATTCATGTGTTCTAAAGATTAGCTGTAGCAGGTTATATGGAGCTACTAGTAAGTATGCCACCGATGGTTATCTTGTGGAGTGGGGTAGATGCATTTTAAAGAAGTTTGAGAAGATTGGAAATCAAAAGTTTTCTTGGAAATAGATGATGATGTTATGAGCAAGCATGATACGTATAGAAGTAATGTGATGTGATATTAGTCGACCTTATTTTATAAAATAGATTTGATGATTACTAGATAGACTTGTTATAGTCAGTAATCCTAAGAGATAATGATAAAAGTGTTACCAGTATGAGAGACTGAAAGTGAAGTTATGAATAAGATAATATACAACGGTAACTGGAGTTTTTGTCGACCAATAAAGAAAATTGAACCCAATAAAGTGTAGAATGTAAGCGTAGGGAAGTAAACTGGGAGTGGCTAAAAAATACCCAAATTGAAAATATGGGTTAGGGTTTACAATCATAAAGTGGGGTTTTTTTATGTAATGGAATTGGAAGAGGTCGGGGATGATGCGACGATCGAATTAAGGGGTCTTTGGTCTTTGGAAAATGGTCGAAAAGGAAATAACGACTTCCGCCCGTCGCAGACAATGTGACGAAGGTGGGTGGCAGCGATGGATAGGTGAAACAAAGGGGAAAATGCAGGGAAAAGATTGGGTTCGGTTTGAGGATCATTTTAATGGTTGTTTGCGGCTAAATGAGTGAGAGATGAGGGTGGTCGGAGAGGAAAAGTGAGTGGTGGCGAGAGAAATAGGTTTGACGAGGGAGAGATTAGAGGAAGAGAGGCCGAGAATTTAGGAAGTGAGGGTGGTCTCCGACGCTTTTGTCGGTCGGTGGTTCGCCAGAAAGAATGGTGAGGGAGGAGTAAGGTGACGGAGAATATGGTTGGGGAAGATGAGGGTATTGTGGTAATTTGATAATTAATAAAAAATAGATATTGTCGAGGATTTAAAACAATGTAAAAGGTTATATTTGGGAATGTATTGGAACAGTATTTTGTTTTATTAAAACTGGTGTTGTTGGCATAATGTATGTATACATATTGTATTCAGAGGGTATTTCAGAATATATTAAAATGTAACATAAGAGTGTTGGTGGGTTAATTTAAGATTTGTTAGTGAGTAGTAAATAGCGGGAAATCATATTAGTTTTACAATAAATTAATTCCATTATTCGATAGTAGAGTAAAATTTAATTGCAAAGTGAATCGAAGATTTGGTATCGAAAAGGATGGATATTATTTAATAAAGCTATTTTATAAGCACAAATATAAATTGATAATTAGAATTAATTTTAAATCAGGTAATATGGAAAATGATTACTATACGCTAAAGGAACATTATTAAATTTTATTAAAATATGAAGTGCAATGTTTGTTCAATTTTTGTAATAATTTTTCAAAGTGTAATTATTGATCTAGTAGTCAATATTTATGAATTATTAAACTATTAAATAAAAATAGTATAAGAATTCGTGGTTTAATTATTTTGTACTGAAATATTGTGTGGATTATTATTTTTAGAATTTCTCCACGCGAGAAGTATTAAAGTAGGAAAAGGTGAGATTTCTTGAGCAGTGAGCTAATAAACGGAAATATGGCAAGTTTTATCTCCTCCCTTTCCTAATTTTGATTTTGGTAATTGGTGTGCCTATTTTAATTTAAAATTTACAAGTTTATTATTTGAGCTTTATTCGCGATTATATTTAACTCGAAACACGTTCCCTCGTTCGAGGCACCCGGTTAAAATGCCTTATTTATATTGACCAAATAAATTTATTTTCTCACGTGACTATCCCTATTGTTCAGAACAATTTTTTTATTTCCTATTGATGGACATAAATTTTTATGTTCATCTAATTTATTTCAAGGTCTTAAATCGATTTATTTTCTGGATCAATTTTTTAATTTCTATCAAGTTTTGAAATAATAATTTATCAATTCATTAAACTCTTCCAAGTCTCATGATTGATAAATCGATTACTTATTCTACCTTTATTTTTTCACATATATATATATATATATATATATATATATATACTGGTCAACGTGGGGTTTGACCTCCGATTATATATATATATATATATATGATTAAAGTTCTATGGAGTCCATCTTTTAATTGGTGTCCTCGGAGTCCATCTATATTTTGCAAATGAAATATTTTTTAAAACATGTTATCTTGCAAAACATGTTTCACAAATATCATTATTTCAATAAAATTATGCAAATCTCATACATTTACAAGTATAATATATTTGTTCTGCAACATGACCATTTATGTTCTACAAACTAAACGTATTTTGTAAAATAATATATTTTGTAATGTTATACTTGTAAAATATATACAACGTGCAAGATTTTCAAAAAATAGTCAACTGCATATAACTTAACTTTCTCTTTCTATATATATATGATCGATATAACCATTATTTATGATCAAATTTATTTTATTTTGTTTGCAATTTTAACAGTCAAGAATCGGTTTGACTAGTACCGGTTTGACTAGTACCGCTTACTAGTATTTGGTCAATTGATATTTTATTTTTTAGTAAATATTTATCATTGATCCAACCGTTTAGATACTAATATATATGTATGTATATATATATACATATATATATATACATATATATACATATATATACATATATATATATATATTAGTAGTATAACCAAAGTTTCAGATCAAAATTATTTTATTTGGTTTGTCCTTTTAACATTCAAATATGAGATTGATTAATACCACTAATTACTAGTGCAAAGTCCCATATTGATGTTTCGATTTTCATAAAAATATTTATAAATGATCCAACCATGTAGATGTCAAGATCCATATATAATAGTGATAAGACAAAATTTTGAGAAAAAAATAAAATAAATTGGTTTATATATTAACAGTCAACCAGTGGTGACAAGTACATTTCACTACTAGAGAAAAGTCAATAGACATCACCCTTTTAACATCAGTCGAAAAAAACTGATGTAAAAAACATATTTAACATCGGTTATTTTCAACCTGATGTTAAAGATATGTTTTTAAATAATATTTTTAAATAACCAATTACTAATAGTATTTTTTCAAAAATATAACCCTATGTTTCGCATCAATTGTGTTTTAACTGATGTTGAACACTAACTTTCACATAGGTCGTTTAAGGACCGATGTCTATGCTAAAATTTAAAAAAAAATAAAAAAAGAGAATTCCGGGAATAATTCCTCCTCTTTTGTACTTTGCCAAATATTTCCTCGGTTTCCCACATATTCCCCCATTTCTTTTTCTCTGTTTCCCCACTGTTTTTCTCTCTTCTCACCAGATATGTATCTCTCTCTCGCCCCCCTCTTCTCTCTATCTCATCCGTTAACATCACTCCCTATCTCTTTCCATCGCTGTTACCGTCAATCAAGCCTTAATCGAGCAATCAAGTTTTAATATGTTTTACATACAACCCTAAATCGAGCAGAATTAAGCCATAATCAAGCTCTAATCGAGTCAACCAATAGAGCCCTGATTTGTAAGTATTTACCATATTTGTTTTTTTTTGTTTTTGTTTTTTAATTGAGCCCTAATTTATAAGTATTTTTTAGATCTTGTTTCTCATCTCCGTGTACCCGTTCTCATCTCCTTCTTAGATTTTGTAAGTCTTCGATTACACTTTTTGTTTAATTTATTTTTTCATGTACTTTTTGAATATGTTTTTTGAATGTTTAAGCATGGTTGTAGTACGATACATGAATGTATTTTACTTGTATGTATTTTGAAGTGGTTAAGGTTAAAATTATACTTCGTCTTTTAAGGGGTTTAGTGCGACTTTGTGTGTTTTACTCGTTTATGATATTGAAGATAAAGGTGAAAGATGGAAGTGGTCTAGGCTGGATGTGACACTTACACATTGGTGGAATGAAGCTTCACATAAAGTTTCAGAAGCTCTTAGAGTGATTTCTACTGTTTTATACCAAGAAAGTTACTGTGAATTAATTTTACTGAAGCTTTGTGTTCTAATGATACATGTTTTCAGTGTCTCTTGTAGGGACGATTTAATTTCCAAGGGATTCAAACTATAGCTGTAAGGTACTTGGTGAATTAACATCTGAATGAATAGGATAATAATGTAGAACAAGTTTATTATAGTTGCCCAAGTTTATTTAGCAGCCACATTTTTGTTGAAAATTTAATACATTGGATGCTATGTGGCCACCTATTTTTATTGAAGTGTCCAGTCCTGTAGGTTTGTGAACCATTAAACTTTTCGATAAACCACAACTAGTTTATTTATTAATCACTTGCTCACTAATAATGTATCTAAATTAATTAATTTGTGTTTACCCGTCATGTACTTGTTGGACATTTTCAATATGCCTTATAGTATCTTAAACTCTTATACACCACTTCTCTTGAGCAGAATATACTTGCATCACAATGCTAAATGCCTATAATTACATGTGTTAATTGCATTAGATAAGACATTATTGACCCCAACATCACCAACATTTGATCTCGTAAAAGAGACAATACTAGCAATAACATGAGGAGCACCATTTCCCAATGAAAGCAGAGTAGTACCAGCTATAGTTGGAGAAAGATTAAGAATTTTCGACAGATTTTGGACAGAAGGACAGAAGTACTCAGAAGCTCTATTAGCAAGTAAATAAAACAAAAAAAAACAAGCCAGAGGAGAAGAACGGAATAGCCCAACACAGGGAACTACCCACAGTTGCAGTAAAAGATTTCAAGGTAGTTCATATAACCTTTTGGCTTGCATGATTTATTTGATCTAATGTATACACACTTGGACTAATAATGAGTGTAGTTGTGCAGACCAGAGCAGCCATCATCTTGGACTAGGAGATTTGAAGATTGTGTGAGAACTACACGTAGAGATGCATAAAAAGCCCGGGGCCGAAAATCTGGCCCGGCCCGATCCAGTCAAAGCCCGGTCAAGCACGGCCCGGTCAAATCCTGGCCCGGGCTTCGGGCCTTGACGGGCCCTATATTTTTAAGCAAAACCCGGCCCGGCCCGGTTAAAAGCATGGACTTCGGCCCGGCCCGACCCGATTAAAAGCCCGAAAAAGCCCGGTTATAATCTGATTATTCTAATATATTTTCTTATATATTTATAAATTGACATTTACTATAAATATAAATAATACTTTAAAAATATATATATATATATATATTTACATATTCGTGATTAATAATATTATTTATATATTTTGTTGCATAAATAATGAAAGAAGATATAATACGTACACTATATATATTTGGATATCATTGTTATCATAACAATGATAAAACATATTGGTCTATAAACATGTTTATTTTTTTCCGAACTTAAATAATTTCAATGAAGTAATATTTTTATAAAATATTCCATGTAAACTAATACATTTTTACGATGATCAGTTGGTAGTTAAATAACAGGACAATAAGAAAATGAAGTATGTATTAGAGAAGAGAGGAAGTTTCATGGTATTGATGAGAGAAAAAATTAAAGTGCTAAATTTAGGATTTAAAGCAGTGCATGGATTATGAAAAATAAGTTAGTGTCGTGTGGGGAAGTACTAGTTTTGATAGTATCTCAAATCTCAATCATGTTCATAGAATTATTGTACAATGAGACAAAGTAGATGAGGGAGGTGCAAAGGATTTAAAGGTGGCATCAAAATCCAACTTGTATTTTTTGGCATTTGGCATTTTTAATTGCACTGAGACCTGGAGGTGTATTTTGTAGTATGGCAGAAAGTATGTGGTTGCATTAATTCCTTGTTATATTAGCTAGCTTTTCTTTTTAACATGTACTAGTCAACTCTTTTTAATGAGTTCCTCTGTTAATAAGCACCATCTATACGTTTACCATTTGATACAAATCAGAATATTTATTTGTTCATGGTTTTATTATTAAATATGACTTCTTTGTGGCAGTGCAGTGGTGTAATTGGATTTTTGATCTGTTCAACTGAAGGCACACCTATGGATTTTAGGAACCCTGCAAACCCTATTGAGATGTTAGATGGAGCCCTTAATTATAGGTGGGAACTCAGGTTCTACAATTCTGAGGTAATGACATCCTTGGCTCAGATTTTCTGTCTAATTTATCTTGTTCAATATTTTTCTAAACTCTTATACTATTAGTTCATATATTCCAGAAAGTTATTTTGCTTTGCACATTATTCTTCAGTGGGAATATTTCAAATAGTAAACTATGAGGGGCAGGACATTACTTTGAAACAGTTTTTTTATTCTTTTCCCCTTATTTTAGTCATCATAAATATCCAAATACACGTTGAAACATTAGTCTGTAGCTTGGTCTGATGTACTAGTTTACCACTATTTGTTTAAGCCAATGTCAGGCTACTGCCCCTCCAAATTTTGCTCTAAAATGTCTGGTTTTAACATTCCTAGATGTCATGATTTGCAATACTAAACGAGTGTTAGATTAATGTTTGCTATAAGTTTTATGCCTCAGATTTAACAGTATATGGGAGCTGTTACTTTGTGCCATATTTACCAGATTCAAAAACTCAGGTGTTAAACTTATTTTTAGCTGAACTAACGGATATTACACATCAGTTTATAGCTATGTCTATAAATGAGACATCATCTAAAAGTGATTTCTATGTACATATTACACATCAGTGTTTTCAAGCAACTGTCTGGGGTGACTTTTGACAACAATTTTCAACCGATATGAAAAAGAAAATACTTTTCTCTCACTACGCCATAAGTGAACATAGGCAACCCCTACTATACAGTTGCATAAGGCCTAAATGGTGTTGCATAATAGGCAACACCAGGTAGGGTTGCCAATGTGGACGTGGTCGTAGAGCCTTAAGGCAATAAATTATGCAACACCAGAAAGCGTTGCATTATGCGTCTTTTGCAACAGTAAAAGCGTACAATGACAACAACAGTTAGTGTTGCAGAAAATGAAACCATATCACAACTGTGTTCTACGGGAAAGTGACACGTCATTTTACCACGTCAGCAGTGGCCCTACTTTGACACATCATCAAGGGGTCCCACATTTGCCACATCAGCAGTGGGCCCCACTTTTTCCACGTCAAGAGTCGGTCCCACAATATATAATGCAACAATGATTTTAGTCATTTGCAACACCATTTTTATTCATATGTAACATTATTTTTAGTTTTATCCAACACCATATGGAGTCAAATGCAACACTTCAAAAATTAAAAAAATTGACATAGTTATTCTGCTTTTATATTATTCCTGCCAAACAAGGCATCCAACAATCAATACAACAAGCATCAAATGAAATTTAAAACTTACTAAATTATCAAAGTACCAAATTCTAACTTCAAAAGAACAAATGAGAAATTTTTTTCTTTTCTTTACTAAATAATGTCACCTACTCATTTCAGCTCTAGCCTTTCAACTCATTTTGACGTTGTAAAGCAGATATTATTTATTTCCAGCCAGGTAGAGAACTACCAGTCGATGTGATCCAGAGACAAAAATGCCTGTATTTGAGATGGCTTTAAACAACATTAGGAAAGGCATCCATGTAGTTTTACGCTTCTTTGTTGAGTTCGAACCAATATATTTAGTAATTCCTGAAAGCAACTATTTTAGTAGATAATAATCAGATTGTCGAGTGAATACTGTCAAACAAAACAAAAATTTATAAGAAAAATCATGCTCCAGCTTAGGGCATTATAGGAAAACCTATACTGAGATAACATTGCACCTTATTCTGGTACAAACTAAATAAATAGTATGCATGGACATACATTTAATCGTAGGATCGAGACAAGCAACCAAAAAAATAAGATACTGACATATTAGTCTTCTATCCATAAAATTGCTTTGCATATAATTTGAGCACATAATCTACGACAACCATGACCCTCTTTCACAGTCATTATTGAGATTATCGATATTCTTTCCAGAGACATGAAATGGGCCTTTCTCTGGCTTTTGAATTCGGATCCTTCCTAAGTCATTCTTAACAGCTTAAAATAAATTAGTAGATATATAAGAAAAACTGAAATATTTCATTAAAGAAAGGATGAAATAAGACCACAAGAAACACAACAAACTATTATCATGTCACAGCTGGTTAGAAGCTATCAAATTTAACTCTCTTAAATATTCACATATCACTTTCTTACATATTTTCATCACACACAACATAATAAATATATGCTTCAACTTTGGGATTCCATATTTTACTATTATAAAAGTTGACTTGAAATTTGGCTTTTAGTTCTAAAAACTGAAAAGTAAAGCTGAGAAGATTTTTGAAAAGAAGACGAACATAAGGAATTTTAACGATTTCGGAGAGGAACAGAGGATATCAAAGAACTAGATAAAAGTGGTAAGAGTATTCAAAGAGAATATAGCAAGATACATATATTACATTTCCAGCCAACTCTTAGCCAATATTTATATAAACCAACTTTGTGGATTATTTATATATCCCAGTACATGCTTGCTCTTTAGCACATTGCCACCATAATACACATTGACCAACTACTTTAATTAGAAATTTCTCCTGAAAACTAAAACTCATCTCTACAATAGCCACTTGTAAACTACTTCTGGAAAGGAGCTTCAGAATGCTAGCTTATAAAGCAGAAGTTGTTGGTAGATAGAGTATAGACCATATACAATGTGATGAAGCAAAAGGTCTTTTTGATAGTGTAGACTATGGAAAGAAGAGGAATCCAATGAAGCAAAGTCTAATAGTGCCAATTTCTCACAGAGGAACTCAAATTTAGTCATCAGGTGCCGGAGTTCGATATTAGATGAAGACACATATGTAAATGTATAGAAAGTCAGAAAAACATAATTGAATTGAACTTGAAAATGTTACACTAAACAAAATGATTAATTCTATAATTAAAGATTCATAATCCACTAAATAAAGTTCAGCATGTAATCTTACTCCAGCAGATAGCAGGAACAACAAAAGATCTACTAGCGGTTCGGTGGGCGGCTGTTGGCAGCAGAGACCCTAGATCCCCACTCGAGCAGCTCTTTGCGTGTATCATCCTTGTGACAAATCACTTCAATGAAGCAAAGACAATCTTTTTTCTCCTGTTGCAGTCTCTATTGCTTCAACAAGATCTTCTCACAGCAGACCTGAACAATTCAAGAAATGCCGGTGTCAACAATACTTTTTTTAAAAAAATAAGCTTCACTGCTCTAACTTGTAAGTAAATGATACATTATGTATTAGGTTTTCTCGACTGACCTTAGTCTTCCAGCATTGGCCTTCACCATTGTGAATCGCATCAACCAGTGCAGTGTAGTGCCAGTTCTTGATCATATTGTATGGTCCATCATGGAACTCAACTTCAATGGTATAACCACCGTTATCAGAAAAATGATTTGATTCTGACCGCATCGCAATATTATCGACACATCTTGAGCAATAACCTGCAAGGGATATTGAATTGGTTAATGTGAAATAAAGAAGGAATGATTCTCGTAAAAACGGTAGGATTTTCAACAGTTAACACCACATATGGTCCATTATTGGAAAAACACAGATAACTTGTGATGAGTTACCTGAAAGCTTTCATCACCAATGCAAGCAATTATTCGCTTATCTTTAGCCGCCTGTGCATACCTTAGAGTTGCTCCAACTGACCACCCAATGGATCCATACTGTATTTTGAACTCATACCTGTATTATTGCACTTACATTAATACCTTAGGAAATTATACTGAAAGGGATGCTCACCCGCATCCTTCTGGAAATTTCATCTTCTGGAAATTGAACAAAGAATCCCCTGTCTCAGTAATTATATTGAAAGTCATGCAGAATTTGTTTAATTTGCTTGTTGCAGACTATCTCTTTACCAGGAGCCCTTTGTACACCAAAAACACGAAAAGCACTATCCGGAAACTCCACTGTGTTGCAATAAACTGAAAATTTTGTAGATAATGCAACGCTTTTCGTGCAACGCTGGATAAAAACCGTTGCCTATGTGCACTTATGGCGTAGTGTCTACACCCACGAAGACATCGGTTTTAAACAAAATAGACATTAGTGAACTGATGTCTATTGACCTTTTTCTAGTAGTGAATTTAACCGGTATTTAGTTCCATATTGATGTTTCAATTTTTTTGAAAAAAATACTTATGAACGATTCAACCATAAAGATGTTACCATCTATAAATTTTAGTGATATGACAAAATTTCACTAAGAGCGTATGGTGAAATTTAGAATTAAGTTTAGTTAGACTATATTGTTAAAGTAATCAAGTTCAAATGATTAAAAATTCTTGAAATTTTGGGTTTAACATTTTTTTGTAACCATTTTAACATATGTACAGTTGGATCATTTTTTATCTATTCCGAATAAGTGGACCTTTCACTACACCATAGATTGCTTTAAGCAACCCCATAACTGTGTTGCTATATATATGACCAAAAAAATATTGCTAAAGACCCGAAAAAGACTAAGACAACAACAAAGCTATGTTGACTCGTAGCTAGTTAGTATAGATATCTATAGCAACATAAAAACTACTCTATTGCAATATACCAGTCTATATTACAATAGATCTCAATAATAATAAATTTTGGACTATATAGTAACATACTTAGTGTGTTGCAAAAGATCTTAGAATTACTTTCAGAATTATGGGGCTCATAGGGGGCCCACATGCGAGGCCTATCAGTGGGGCCCATACGTGGGACTTATATGTGGGGCCCGCATATGGACCTAGTTATTTATCTCTGACAACACACCTGTAGCAACATCTTTTATCTTACAAAAGCGTAATTATTTACAACAGATTTAGTACCTACTGCAACAAAATTTCAACCTCAAAAATAATTGAAATACACATCCTGAATATTGTATTTCCCAAAATAAATACAATGCAATTGCAAGGAATATTCATTCATACAACTAGTCATACACATCAAATTCACTTGTACAAAATCAAACTTTTATGTCGCCTAATTTACGATGCACGTAGAAGAATCTAATGTATATAAGACTTCATACATCGGGTTTTTTAAAAAGGCGACATATATTAACCTTCTAAAAGTACCATTTATGTCGGTTTAGTAAACAACCAATGTATAAGGGTGACATATACGTCGTCTCCAAATTGGTCGACTTATAAAAACTCATTTTACGTCAGGTCTGGTTCACCATCGTATAAGATCATTACAAATACTCAGCATATCCATCAATTTTTCAGCACTCGATATATATGTGATTGTATATACGTTAGCTGTCTCTAATCCGACATAAATTAAAATTTTTAATTATTAAAAAAATAGTTTAACCAAAACTTAATAGTGGTCGGGCCAATTTTAGTCTATTCTTCCCAAAATCAAACTATGTCCATTATAACATCGCTCGATGGAAACATTGGTCCAGGAAACCATCACACCTCATTCATCTATCCGAGCAATTTCCTAACTTACATTTCTGGTATGAAGTATGTCAATACTAACGATTGAATATGTATACATAAATAGCCATATAACAGATTTTTTCTTGTTAATTTTTCCTTCACTTCTACCTAATTGGGTTTGGTAACTTCTTCGATCCTAGAACGTTGCATTCGTTGTTGGTAATCTCCCTCCCCCCTCTCTCTCTCCCACTCCCTCTCTCCCTTCTTTCCCTTCTCTGCTCCATGTTCTTTTTATTTACCTTCCCATTCCCGTCCCTTTGTTTTCTCGAATCTAATTATGTTACAAAAAAATATATTTGGGTGTTGATTAAAATTTGATATATAATCTTTATTAATTTGACACAAAATTTTTATATTTTATTATGAAACATAATCAGTGTAGAGTTACTAATTATATGGTTTATTCTCTATATGGTTTATTCTCTGGTCAATGGTGTGTCTGCTGCTGCAAATTCGGTTGCAAAGAATGTCAATGGTGTAAATATAAGGTACGCATTCGGTTTATGGGATTCTTTCTTTCGAGCATCTTTAACGTAATAATTTGCCACCGTGTTAGTGATGAATTCACGTGCTTGTGTAATGATTATTTGTTTCGTATGTTTGAGTGTTCTGTTTCATGTTAACTACTAGCATATTCGATGATATGAAATAAAGTATAATAAGGTAAATTTTTTTAAAATATATTAATCAGTGGATCGATTAATAAACTACTCTACTCTTTTTTGTATCTAGATAATTAGTTAATTTTTTTTTGAAGTTAGCCATCATTTTTGAAAGATTTAAATTACAAAAAAAAGAATAAAAATATATGGGTTCCAATATATATTGCACATATATGGGTTTGACTTGTTGGGGCTTTTAATTTATATGCTATAATTTGCTCATCTTTTGCATATACAATAACTTCAATAAAAGTTCATTTTAAAACTAAAGTGAAAGTTCTGCTCAAACAACATTTGTAGAACTTATTGTCAATATATTTATATTAACTAAATGATATGAATCTAAGAAAACCAAAACACAACTTGCCAGAAAAACATATTTTATTATATCTGTGAATTGAGGCAATATAAAAGAAATACAATGAAACTACAAAACTAAAAAAGAGGACACGATCACCTGTCTACAACCTACACTAACTCTACTGCCTTGATTTAATCAAAACTCCTAAAACAACGGACCTGAAAACAAACACTACATAAAATAGACGTTGACAACTCTTTATTTTAAAATACCGTATAACCAAAGTTTAAGATGTCCACTTTCTGGTTTTCACTACTCATATGCTCCAGAACAATGTCTCCTCTCTCAATACATTCCCTTATGAAGTCATACCTGATATGTATGCGTTTTCTCCTGTCATGAAATACATAATTATTTTCCAAATCTATAGATGATTTATTATCGATAAACAATACAACTGGTCCAATGTAGTATGATGTTATCTGACTTAAAATATTATGAATCCATATAACCAGGCAAGCTGTTGCAGTTGCGGCCATAAACTCCACCCCACAAGATGATAAAGCAACACACCTTTATTTCTGGAACATCGAGATGTTGAACTTCCAATTCGTTCTTAGCAGCCAAAGCTCATAGAGAATGAACCATTTCAGGCCTTGTCACAGGATCAAAGACTTTGTCAAAATCAACTACACGCTCTTGAACATAACCTTTGGTCACTAATCTCACTTTGTGTTTCACAATTCTTCCCTCAGCATCTTTTTTTAACCTGAATATCCATTTCAGGCCTATAACTTTCTTCCCAGGTGGCAGTTTAGACAATTTCCAATTCTGATTTTCTTCAATTAACTACCTCTCTTTTTTCATGGCTAATATCCAATTTATGTCCTTAGCTACCTATACAAAATTCATAGGTTCCTCGATTCCTATAAGGTATAACTCCTCGTCCAGTTGCAGCTCCTCAGTCTCATTATAAATTTCACTCAGATTTATGATTCTCTTTAGTTATGTACTATCATCGTAATGTTTTGGGTTCAGTTGTTGCACATGTTATTGTAGTATTGAAGACTCTACTGACTTGTTGCTTTAAATGTCACTTTCACCAAAATTAGTTTTAACACTTCATGATTCCCTTCCTTTTACCTCAGCCATACCCTCAATTATAAACATGGCAGCTTCGCTAACATCATTTGTCTCCCAAGTCCACGACTTATTTTCCTCAAATATAACATCTCGGCTCACGAAAACCTTGTTACTATTGGGATCATAAAGGCGATCAGCCTTAGTTCCCGGTTCTTTACCTAGATTCACCACCGGTTTGCTCCTGTTATACAGTTTCCTCATTTTCTGACTTGGAATTCTCATGAAAGAAATACACCCAAAGACCCTGATATGTCCAACTTGTGGCTTTTTCTCATTCCACGTCTCATATTGAGTAATTCCTGACATAACTCTGTTTGGAAGCTTGTTCAGCAAATACACGGAGTGTCTAACAGCTTCACCCAACATAAAAGAAGGGAGTTTCATCTCTTTTAAACAAATCTTGGCCATCTCCACAACAGTCCGATTTCGACGTTCCACAACACCATTCTGCTGTGGCGTATATGGTGCAGTGTATTGTCGTGTTATTCCATCCTTTTCAAAAAACTTCTTAAATTTGTTAAACCCAAATTCTCCACCCCGATCAGTTATCATGACTCTAACCTTTCTTTCTAGACCTATTTCAACCAAAGCATAAAAGATTTTGAAAGCCTCCAATGCTTTATCTTTGTTTCTCAACAAATATACCCACATATATCGACTAAAATCGTCCACGGGAAGAAAAAAACCTCTTACCAGATGTAGTTTCAAGATGAAATGGGCCACAAAGATCCCAAAAAATCAGTTCCCGAACTTTTGTTACATTATTACTTGCCTTTGAGGGAAATTGCTTTCTAGTTTGCTTTGACATCAGAAAACCCTTACACACCTCCTCTGGCTGATTGATCTTAGGCATTCCGTTCATCATTCGATCCTTGTTCATTAGTGACAAAGCATGATAATTTACGTGTCCCAAACACATATGCCACAATTTTGATAACTCATCTTATTTTGACAGTAAGCACTTCGAATTGGCAGTATTAAGAACAATTTTATAGAGTCTATTTTGAGATGGCTTTACCTTCATGAGGAGTGAGTCTGTTTTGAGATCGCTTTACCTTCACGAGGAGCTATTTTATTTCCTTCCTCCGACCGTTGTCCAAGACTAATTATATTATTCCGAAGAGTAGGGATATGTTATACATCGTCAAGGATTAAAACTTCTCCATTTTTTGAAGTGAAAGATACAGAACCCTTTACCTCTATCTTCATAGTAGAACGATCCCTAAAACTCACCAATCCAGTAATCTTCTCATTCAATTTCGTGAATTTTGATTTGAAACCCGTCATATGACTACTTGTTCCATTATCCAAATACCAAATATTCGATTCATTTTAAAATTTTATAAATTGATAGGGCATTACCTACTTTTCACATAGGCGTATAGCAGCTGCATCGTCATACTTTTCCAAGAGAAGAGTCGATTCTTCATCTTCATTGGCCTTGGCCATTTTATAACTCCCTTTAAATCTCTTATACGCCTTGGTTTATAACACTTCAAATCACTTTTATCACGACCTCCAAGATTTATAAAACTTGACAATGAGTTATATGTTTTGCTGTGATTATTTATTTTTAGCCAATGTTCATGAGTCAACAACAATTTCCCATTACTACTCCCATATTTCTGCCATTCTTCCTCGATGATCATGAGTTGTCCTGCATTTGATTCACTTTTCTCACCCCCTTTCATTCGTTCTTCATGAGCTTTCAGATATCCTACTACCTCTTCCACAAATAGAGTTTCTAAATTTCTAAAATGCTCCAAAGTCGAAACAATTTATAGTAATTTGGTTGGCATTGCACGAAGCAGTTTTTTGACCACATAGGCTTCTTTCATTTCTTCACTGAGTGCTCTTATATTGGTCACCAACCCATTCAACCTCAGGTAGAAGTGATCGAGCTGGTCGCTGTCTTTCATGCATATTATTTCAAACTCTATTCTCAATGTGTGAACCTTAGCCTTCTTTACGCGTTCTGCACCTTGACACATAGTTTTCAATGCCTCTTGGGCCTCTTGTGCTGTTCGTTTTTCCGTAATTGAGGTAACATATTATCTGGCCGACCCTGATACAACATGGCTAATGTAACTTTGTCTATCTTTTCGTCCACAGGCGCCTTCACATCGCTTGTATACACTTTCATTTTTAGTGCCCAAGTTGTGTAGTTATTCTTCGCTAGTATTGGATAGCTCAAACCTATCGACCCTCCTTGTTTGGCTTTGTTTATATCCATTACTGATGTTTCCGACTTTCACTGAGAAATCCTAAGCTCTGATACCAAATATTGTCAATATATTTATATTAACTGAATGATATAAAACTAAGAAAAGGAAAACACAGCTTTCCAGAAAAATACACCTTCTTATTTCTGCAAACTGAGGCAATATAAAATACACTAGGAAACTGAAAATGGTAAAAAATAGGACACGATCACCTGCCCACAACCTACACTAACTCTACTTCTTTTACTCAATCAAAACTCCTAAAACAATGGACCTGAAAATAAACACTACACAAAATAGACGTTGGTAACTCTTTATTCGAAAAATTACGTATAACCCAAAGTTTAAGATTCACCAACAATACTTTCAGCCTATGAAATTATGTCTTAAGAACTAACCTTTAGTTATATTTTTTTCTTGTGGAAAATAAATTTTGGTAAAATAGTAATATTGTTCTAATATACTTTGTATCCAGTACTTATTTAGGTTTTTACTCTTCTAATATACTTAGTTTTCAGCACTCATTAAGTATTTTAGAAGTAGAAGGACCTGGATTTTGGATATGGGTTACAACTAACTTGTCCTAATTTCATGTTTCTTTGGGTTAGTTTTGTTGTAGTATCATCCCTTGAAGCGTTTGGCATCATTTAGACTTTGCATCATGTAACTACCCTAAAATAGTTTGTTGGTTGTACTATATGCTCATCACGCTTTTCTCATGGGAATATTCGAATTTAGGTATACATAGTTTATTTTTCCTTTATATGTGTATTCTAACGGCTTACAATTTCTAAGAGAAAACCATGCTTATAAAGATTAAAGACAATCCTAATATGTGCACGTTCTTTTTTATATGATAACATTAAACATAATTATTGGCCAAATCTATAGATGATTTATTATCGATAAACAATACCACTGGTCCAATGTAGTATAATGTTATCTGACTTAAAATATTACGAATCTATAAAGCCTGGAAAGCTGTTGCAGTTGCGGCCATAAACTCCACCTCAAAAGATGATAAAGCAACACACCTTTGTTTCTGGAACATCGAGATGCTGAACTTCCAATTTGTTCTTAGAAGCCAAAGCTAATAGAAAATGAACCATTTCAGGCCTTGTCATAGGAGCAAATACTTCGTCAAAATCAACTACACGCTCTTGAACATACCCTTTTGGTATTAATCTCGCTTTATGCTTCACAATTCTTCCCTCAACATCCATTTTTAACTTGAATATCCATTTCAGGCCTATCACTTTCTTCCCATGTGACAGTTTAGACATTTTTCAGTTCTGATTTTCTTCAATTGACTGCATCTCTTTCTTTATGGCTAATTTTCAATTTATGTCCTTAGCTACGTGTAAGGTATAACTCCTCGTCCAGTTGCTGCTCCTCAGTCTCATTATAAATTTCACTCAGATTTATGATTCTCTTTAGTTATGCACTATCATCGTAATTTTTTGGGTTCAGTTGTTGCTCTGGTGATTGTAGTATTGGAGACTCTGCTGACTTGTTGCTTTCAATGTCACTTTCACCAAAATTAGTTTTAACACTTCATGATTCCCTTCTCTTTACCTTAGCCATACCCTCAATTATAAACATGCCAGCTTCGCTAACATCATTTGTCTCCCAAGGCCACGATTTATTTTCCTCAAATATAACATCTTGGCTCACGAAAACCTTGTTACTATTCGGATCATAAAGGCGATAAGCCTTAGTTCCCGGTTCTTTACCCATATTCACCACCGGTTTGCTCATGTCATCCAGTTTGCTCATTTTCTAACTTGGAATTCTTATGTAAGAAATTCACCCAAAGACACTGATTTGTCCAACTTGTGGCTTTTTCTCATTCCACGTCTCATATTGAGTTATTCTTGATAGAGCTCTCATTGGAAGCTTGTTCAGCAAATACATGTAGTGTCTAATAGCTTCACCCCACATAAAAGAAGGGAGTTTCATCTCTTTTAAACAAATCTTGGCCATCTCCATAACAGTCCGATTTCGACGTTCCACAACACCATTCTGCTGTGACGAATATAGTGCAGTGTAATGTTGTGTTATTCCATCCTTTTCATAAAACTTCGTAAATTCGTTAGACCCAAATTCATCACCCCGATCAGTTATCACGATTCTAAACTTTCTTTCTGGACCTGTTTCAACCAAAGCATAAAAGATTTTGAAAGCCTCCAATGCTTCATCTTTGTTTCTCAAAAAATATACCCACATATATCGCATAAAATCATCCATGGGAAGAAAAAAAACCTCTTACCAGATGCAGTTTTAAGATGAAATGGGCCACAAAGAATCCCATGAATCAGTTCCAGAACTTTTGTTACATTATTACTTGCCTTCGAGGGAATTTGCTTTCTAGTTTGCTTCGACATCAGACAACCCTTACACACCTCCTCTGGCTGATTGATCTGAGGAATTCCGTTCATCATTCGATCCTTGTTAATTAGTGACAAAGCATGATAATTTACGTGTCCCAAACACATATGACACAATTTTGATAACTCATCTTATTTTGACAGTAAGCACTTCGAATTGGACGTATTAAGAACAATTTTATAGAGTCTATTTTTAGATCACTTTACCTTCATGAGGAGTGGGTATGTTTTGAGATCGCTTTACCTTCATGAGGAACTATTTTATTTCCTTCCTCCAACCGTTGTCCAAGACTTATTATATTATTTCGAAGAGTAGGGATATGTTATACATCGTCAAGGATTCGAACTTCTCCATTTTTTCAAGTGAAAGATACAGAACCCTTTACCTCTATCTTCATAGTAGAACCATCCCTAAAACTCACCTATCTAGTAATCTTCTCATTCAATTTCATGAATTTTGATTTGAAACCCGTCATATGACTACTTGTTCCGTTATCCAAATACCAAATATTCGATTCATTTTGAAATTTTATAAATTGAGAGGGCATTACCTACTTTTCACATAGGCGTGTAGCAGCTGCATCGTCATACTTTTCCAAGAGAAGAGTCAATTCCTGATGTTCATTGGCCTTGGCCATTTTATAACTCCCTTTAAATCTCTTGTACACCTTGGTTTATGACAATCTGCATCAAAGTGACCATAGGCAGAACATGTGTAACACTTGAAATCACTTTTATAACGACCTCCCTGATTTATAAAACTTGACGATGAGTTATATGTGTTGCTGCAATTATTTATTTTTAGCCAATATTCACGAGTCAACAATAATTTCCTATCACTAATCCCACATTTCTGCCATTCTTCCCCGGTGAGCATGAGTTGTCCTGCATTTGATTGACTTTTCTCACCCCATTTCATTCGTTCTTCATGAGCTTTCAGATATCCTACTACCTCTTCCACATATAGAGTTTCTAAATTTCTAAAATGCTCCAAAGTCGAAACAATTTGTAGTAATTTGGTTGGCCTTGCACGAAGCAATTTTTTGACCACATAGGCTTCTTTCATTTCTTCACTGAGTGCTCTTATATTGGTCACCAACCCATTCAACCTCAGGTAGAAGTGATCGAGTTATTCGCTGTATTTCATGCACATTGTTTGAAACTCTATTCTCAATGTGTAAACCTTAGCCTTCTTCATGTGTTCTGCACCATAACACATAGTTTTCAAGGCCTCTCAGGCCTCTTTTGCTGTTCCTTTTTTCACAATTGAGGTAACATATTATATGGCCGACCCTGATACAACATGGCTAATATAACTTTATCTGTCTTTTCTTCCACAGGCGCCTTCACATCGCTTGTATACACCTTCATTTTTAGTGCCCAAGTTGTGTAGTTATTCTTGGCCAGTATTGGATAGCTCAAACCTCTCGACCCTCCTTGTTTGGCTTTGTTTTTATCCATTACTGATGTTTCCGACTTTCACCGAGAAATCCTAACCTCTGATACCAAATATTGTCAATATATTTATATTAACTGAATGATATAAAACTAAGAAAAGTAAAACACAGCTTTCCACAAAAATACACCTTCTTATTTCGGCAAACTGAGGCAATATAAAAGAAACACTAACTCTACTTCCTTTACTCAATCAAAACTCCTAAAACCTACACTAACTCTACTTCCTGCCCACAACCTACACTAACTCTACTTCCTTTACTCAATCGAAACTCCTAAAACCTACACTAACTCTACTTCCTGCCCACAACCTACACTAACTCTACTTCCTTTACTCAATCAAAACTCCTAAAATAATGGACCAGAAAACAAACACTACACAAAATAGACGTTGGTAACTCTTTAATCGAAAATAACGTATAACCCAAAGTTTAAGATTCACCAACAGTACTTTCATCCTATAAAATTATGTCTAAAGAACTAACCTTTAGTTATAATTTTTTTTCTTGTGGAAAATAAATTTTGGTAAAACAGTAATATTTTTCTAATATACCTAGTATCCAGTACTCTTTTAGGTTTTTACTCTTCTAATATACTTAGTTTTCAGCACTCATTAAGTATTTGAGAAGTAGAAGGACCCGGATTTTGGATGTGGGTTACAACTAACTTGTTATAATTTCATGTTTCTTTGGGTTATTTTTGTTGTAGTATCATCCCTTGAAGCGTTTGGCATCATTTAGACTTTGCAACATGTAACTACCCCAAAACAGTTTGTTGGCTGTACTATATTCTCATCACGCTTTTCTCACGGGGATATTCGAATTTATGTATACATAGTTTATTTTTCCTTTATATGTGTATTCTAATGGCTTATAATTTCTGAGAGAAATCCATGCTTATAACGATCAAAGATAATCCTAATATGTGCACGTTCTTTTTTATATGATAACATTAAATATAATGTATTATATAAATTGTTTATTATGAGATATATAGCTTAACCCATATCTAATGTACTTTTCATTTACCTGCCATGTTTAATCCTAACACCATAGTGGTACATGTTAGTATATTTGAGATACCGGGAGATTGTTGGTACCCTTAAACTGCTAGTGAAGCAGTTTAAGTAGCAACATCCTAAGCAAGCACAAGAACATTAAAATTTTAAACCACAGAACACATAATTCTCATAGTATAAGTATACAGGCTCCAACTATAGGAAGATAACTTTTTGTTACATATAAAAGTTACTCTAACCTATGTCAAAAAAAACCACTCAATTAATTGGTAAAAAAGGACTGACCTTTTGTTAAACTTACTTTATGGATAACATACAATCGATACTTAGGTTTCTTGGTAATGTTGTTATCGATCAGACGAAGGAACATGAGCTCTAAGAGATATGCAAGCGGAGTTAGCATTCTATTCCAATCCGTTCCGGCGAACAATATAGAGCAATAAATTATTGTTGTCACTAGCTATCCAAATGTTGTTGTGACAGTTAGATATAAAGAAAAATTGGATAATAACATATACATAACATAGTGTCATAAAAAAATAAACAATCATGAAAAGAACATTGTAATCTATAAAAATAATTTAAAGGCTTATATCAAATTAGTGCTACTAGAGATATTTCTCGTCTGCTGCTCCTAATTCTGCACGACGATTGTTTTACTTGCCATTCTCGCATTAAGTTCATCAATGAGAGCTTGGCCATAGGGAGGACATCTGTTTAATTTCCGTGAAGGCTTAACGATACGAGAAGTCTGACCAATTGCTTTTCTGATCTCCTTAGGTTCTATGTCAAATTTTTCAGCTGCAAAAAGTAAGGAGAGTCTGATTTAGCAAAAAAAGTAAGGAGACATTGAACTAAAAACCATATTTAGATAAAAAATATTATTAAAGAAAGAAAATTAGAAGTCTAACCATCATCTTCAATGTCAATAATGATAGTTTTACCCTTGTCTAAACAAGGTTTTTTTCTGCTTGACCCAGAGTATTAGTTGTCAGTTCCTGCCTCCTCCAAGTTACACCCTTAGGCAGAGTTGTCACAGCCTCTGGAAAGTTCACAATCAACCAACTTTTAATTTTTTCCCAACATCTACCAACTCGTACAGCCAGTGACCAAGGATACAAAGCAAACTTGGAGGAAGAATTAAAATAAATTAGTTTTCACAAAATAAAATTTCTAGAAAATGATATTAAGAAAATGGAAAGTTCATTTTCTAGATTTTGGAGCATTTTCTTCATTGTTTAATTATTAAGAAAATGATACAAAGAGTATGTATAGTGAATACTCGATAAGCATAAAATTAGAGGAAAAATTACTAGATTGGATTTGGCCTAGAAATAACTATTTGGGATTTCAAGGGGAGAGACAAAGAAAGGGATGCTTTTTAAGAGAACAAGAGGCTCTATACCTTTAGTAAGGATAAAAGAGGCTTTATAAGGGGATGGAAGGAGGGCTAGGACAGGGGAAGAAGGAGGCTAGGAGAAGAAGGCGGCACTTTGAACTTTAATGGACGGTATAGATTAAAACCTTAATTTAACAGACCGCCTAGACTAAATAATTTAAAAACTTCCTAATTCTAATGGTTGATTAAAATCCTAATTAAAATTTACAACTCACATATCTTGCAAACTCACTCGTCCCTCATATTCACTAAATCAAAAAAAAATCAATTATATCATATTTCTGCAAATAAAACTTTACAACCTGAAACTCTTCAGAAAACTCCTTCCTAACCTAATCCGGTAATTCCAGACATTTTCCGTTTTTTGACTTTTTCGATCCGGATTACGGTTTGACCCGTACGCATCCCTGTGTATAATATTCGATACAATAATTATATCGATATATCAACAAAACTCGTATTCTCGAAAGACCGGATAATATTACATTATCTTTGTATAAAGTGTTTTATAAGAAGCCCGGTTTGGATAATTATCCAATACAGGTATTAAATCAGATCATTTTTTCCAGTTACTTAGTGGCTAAGTAACTAATTTATCGATCCAACACGAACCAATATTCTCTAAATATATAAAGCCCTTTTATTATTTCATTTTATTCGTATACTCATAATCGATGAGTAGAAATATAGAATTTACAGAGAAAAACCCCAAAAACGTCACGTTCTTCATAATCAAACGCACAAACGAAGGCGTTATCGAACTCCGATTTAAGCGTGCAATATATCAAATCGAAGTCTTGAAAAACTCTTTTTGAATCCATCATCTATAAAAGTGCAGAAATCAAGATATTTTTCTTATTTAATTTTTTTAATTCGAATTATTCATGGATTAAATTAGGAATTTTTGTTCTTGATGTTTTTGATGTGATTTGATGGCATAATCATGTAGATCTTTTCTTCCTGGTCATTTTGCTATATTATATGATGAATTTGGAGTCCAATAACATGTAGAAATTGTTGTTTGATTCTCGGATTTTAAAATTAAGGTTCTTGATATGAATGTTCTAAATTGAAAATTGGGTTTTTCAGGGTTAAGGGTTATTGTTTAAAATTGATGTTACCATTCTGTAGATCGTTGAACAAAGAATTGATTGGTATATACCAGATTAACAATCGATACCGGAAAGGTGATGATCGGAAAAACAATCGGGGTGGCGGCGGAAATTTTAAACGGATTTTCCGTGCGATTCATCGATTCTTTGGCTGATTCGTTACGACACTTGTGTTTCTGGGATTGCATAGATCATACACCGTGTTTTGGTTGAATTCCGGGTTGTTTTGGGCCTGCCGGAAAAGCTCCATGGCGGCAGCCACGGAGTCCGGCCGGCGGATTGCCGGGGAAGGTCACCGGGGGTGGATAAATTATAGTTTGGCCCCCAATGGTTCTCCTAATTTACACAGATAGTATTCCAGTTTTAAAAATATACAAATATCATATTTATGTTTTAAAATTATTAAAAACATGATTGTTGTTTAGTTATTTCCAAAAATAGTATTTTCTTTTCATAATATTGTTTTTAATTATTTAAAATTCCAAAAATCATTAATTTAATTGTGAAAATTATTTTTATTTCAAAAATAAATCTTAATTAATTAATTTTAGTTAATATTAATTATTTAATTGATCAATTAATTTAAATATTAATTTATTGATTGATTTAATTAGTTATTAATTAATTTTATTTAATTATTTAATTAGATTTAATTATTTCTTTTGATTTAAAAATTTCGAAAAATAGTTTCGAGCTTTAAAATATTTTTTTAAATTATGTTCAAGGCTCGATAATTATTATTAAATTATTTTAAAGTCAGATTCGGGTGTTTAGACTCTATTATTTAAATATAAAATGATTCGGCGACCCGTTTTAACTCCAAAAAATGTTCAAAAATTCGTAATAAATACTTGGAAAATTATTTTAACGCTGAATCTTCTCTGAAATATTATTTTAATCAAATATCCTGTATGCTATGTGCTACGTGCTATCTGATTGATGTGTTATATGCCTATGTGGTTAGTGTTTCATAACTTTAGAATTTGTAAATCGGATTTGGATAAAATGAAGGGTAGATAAAAGTTTATGACGTCTATGTGACGATTAGAATGATATGAGATTGAGTATTAATAGATACTTGTGATGTCTAGAAGAGTAAGTGAGGTATAAAAAAGAAAGCTTTGATCAGTAAATAGAACTGAAGTGAAGAAAAAAAAAGCAAGTGATCGATGAATAGAAACAAGGCATAAAAAAAGGAAAGTGATGGAAAAGTAAAACGGTGAGATGAGTACAAGTAAAGTTGGAAATCATCTGTGATAAGGCAAGTATTTCTGAATCTTCTTCAAGATATATTGTAAATATTTTCGAACTTTCTCATAACATGTTACTAGTATTCAAAATAAATAATATTTTATATTACAAGCGTTTCAAGCTTTTCAACCTTAAACCTTGATTCTTATTGATATTGAGCCACAAGCCTTATTCTTCATTAACCATTAATTGTTGAATTCTCAGATATGAGCCAGACATATATAATACTACTCCACAAATACATATCTACCATATACGGATTTCAGATATTGAATTGCTTGACATACCAACCCTTATGCCCTGTTTAACAAAAGACCAAACCATGTAACCCTTGAACCCTTGGTCTTCTACTTTCTAATTCTTTCTTTGATAGAAAGCCAAACTTTATGATTCCATTGTTATACCATCTTGGAATCATGAATCACCCTATGCTTCGCGATAAATGTTGTTTATAATTCAGTTTATTGATTTACATCGTTTATCATATTGTTATTTTAGAATTGGATGGTTTTATAAATGTGGACCAGATTCGTGCTCAGACCAGATTCGTGGTCATATTAGGCCAATGCGTGCCTTGGATCCGGTATCAGAGAGCAGAGCTGTGTGCCTTGCTCGGGGTTAGTGCGTGACTGATCAACAGCCTAACCTTATTTTTTTAAAAATGAAAATGAATATCCAATTCTAATCATCGCATATCCAGAAACTACATTCTTATGAATTATTTCAATTTGTCTTTACTTAATCTCAATTAATTCTATTATGACTTGCTGAGCTAGTTAGCTCACTCTTGCTAACCTTTTTATGTTTTCAATACCTGAAAAAGAAATTGTCGGTAAAGAGACTTCTCAGTCCAGTGTGCGAGCTAGGATTCCAGGTTAAGTTGGATCGAGCTAGAAGGAGCTTTATATTGTAGATGAGTTATGCAAGATTATAAGAATGATACCATTATCAGATATAAGTTGAAATAGTTGGGATTTGGTATGATGTAATAAAAGATAAGGTTGTGGCTTGTTGCGATCCATGGTTATGAAAAGAAAGGTCAATACATATAATATTTTTATAGACAAGTTTATATATTGTGTGTGTGTGTGTTGTGAGCCCCAAACTTCTGACCCGAGTTTGGAGGGCGTCACAAGTTTGATATCAGAGCTACAGGTTATAAGGCACTGAAACAAGCCTAGATTATTGGGAATGGATAGTGGATTAGGATTAGGATTAGGAATTAGAAAGATAGGACGTCGAGAGGTTGATTATGAATAAATAGTAGGTTTTGGTATGATTCAAGATGAGATTCGAGATTCTTATCTAGCGACGCGATTGTCGGATAGCGGTAATGTCATATTCTTTTATCCCAGGATCGTCTGATCACTCAGAGCCTTCAGTCGGAGGACTATCATCTGATTCACGCCCTGCTCTTCCATCGGTGTTAGCCATATCACCTCCGGTTGCGACGATTGCATATTTTATCTCATCCTCTTATGCGAGACTACCTATTCGAGAATTTCCCACATGCTGATCCTGGTTCTACCGGATATTCAGCTGGAAGCACATCTTTTCAGTCTATCCTTCACCTTGTTTTATACCATCACTTTAAAACCCGTCGTATGAAGTAATAGCACCTATGAGAATGGATTCGGGAGCTACAACATATGGTGAGTAAATGAGATATTAAGAAGGGTGATAAGAAACCTAAAGAGAAGATTCATGTGTTCCGAAGAATAGTTGCAGCAGGTTATATGGAGCTACTAGTAAGTATGCCACATATGGTTATCTTATGGAGTGGGATAGATAGATTTTAAAAAAGTTTGAGAAGATTGGAAATCAAAAGTTTTTTTGGAAATAGATGATGATGTTATGAATAAACATGATACGTATAGAAGTAATGTGATGTGATATTAGTCGACCTTATTTTATAAAATAGATTTGATGATTTCTAGATAGACATGTTATAATCAGTAATCGTAAGAGATAATAATAAGAGTGTTACCAGTATGGAAGACTGGGAGTGAAGTTATGAATAAGATAATATGCAACGGTAACTCGATTTTTTGTCGACCAATAAAGACAAAATGAACCCAATAAAGGGTAGAATGTGTATGGAAAGGAATGAGCTCCTATCTGAAGGTTTCCCTAATTTGATACTTGATAGTGGATGAGAAGGACGACAACCAACTCATATAGTAATGACGACCAGGTGTGTGATTTCCAAAATTTTAAACAGTTTTCAAAAGAGATTTTCTTAACAAATTTTTTCTAAAAGTCCTTTAAACAAAACAAGTTTTAAAAACTTGGTTGTCAAACTACTAATTGAGTTTCTTGTCTGCTATAAGATTCAGATTATCCAGAAGAATACTTGTTCTAGAAGTTAGTATACTTCATTTAGCAAGCCAAGTGAACCTGCTATTATCGAGAAAATTTAATTGTTCCTAATAGGAGTACAAATATTGGTTAATAAGTTTAACGACAGAACCAATGTACGGAGAAACTATTCATCCAATTTCTGATACTATTAAAGTTCGAAGAATACGTCGATTTACAAGAAGCCGAGTAGAAGCGAAGAAGATTGAGAGACTCTCCAGACTTTTCTAAAGAAAGAATGTTATTAGCAAATGAGTCGATTTGTTGAATGATCGGTAGCGTAAGAAAAATTTGAAGTTATGATTGTAAATCTCGTAAGAGTGCAAATAGGTTCGAATTATAAAAATATTAAGCATGGAAGCATGACGCTAAAGATACAAGACCTAATGAATGGGAATTTATTCTAATGATCAATTAAAGAAGGCATTTCAGAGAACTTTCTAAAGTTAATATATGACTGGGAATGGGATCTATTAATGGGATAAGCGTTGAAGCTGTAAATAGATTAAATGTGGATGGCGACCAATGATATCATTTTTTTCTATACTACTATATATTGTATAGTATGAACTTCTTTCATGATCAGCTCTATGAGGTGATAAGGAAATTGTTGTATTTCTTTCAAAATCATTTTTCCCTCAAATTTTATTTTCTGAATGAGACAAGCAGTGTTATGATGTGACTCTTTGTCGAAATAACGAGGAGTTTGGTGGGATGCCACCTAATCATGTGTTGTATGCCATATAGTATGAAAGACTAGCCATCTTGAGTAGGAATATGGTTCTCTCACTCATATCCAAATCATAATTTATTCCTTCTTCAATTATAATTTGTTGATTTATGGATCCTTCCAATTGTTTCCTTGTACTCTTATTCCTTACGAAAAGGGTTTCCAGTCAGAATCATATACATAAATTCCTTCTTGTGTAACTTCTATTCTTTGAATATTTTAAAATGAAGTTAAATGAACCCGTATACCAGATGGAGTTATTCGGATAATTGCAAACCAAAAAAGGGTGGACATTTAAATGCAGAGAAGAACCATTATGCCAATAACGTGGTTGTTATGAGGACATCAAATCCGAAGCGGAAATTTATATACATGATACGTTGCAAGTATGAGATTTTGGCGTGAATTGGAGTAATTAACGAACTGTATGAGGTAAATTAACTAGAAGAATAAGAAAGTGAAGTTGCGTATATCAGATAACGTAAAGAATTGATTGGACAACGGAAGCAAATGAAGAAATTCTTAATAATAACAAGATAATCGATTAATAAATTATGAAGATGAAACATACCACAATCATGTGAGAGATATTTTTTGTGAAGATTCAAGATCGAAGAAGTTCTAGTTACGAATAAACTTCAAGGGTATTCTTTAAGGAATGGTTGGGGTTTCCCACTAAAGTAAATGAGTTACGGCAAATGTAATACTCTACTGAACCGGTGAAGGAAGTTCAGTATAAAAAGGCATAAGCGGAGATGAAGGTATGGTGGTTTAACTATAATAATTTTTAAGAAATGATGCTTTAAAAGGAAATAAATTCTTTCATAAGATCATGATAGTTAAGACCATGTGTTGGTTATCAAAAGTTGAACAAGTTAACAAATAAGAATAAGTGTATGTTTTCAAGGATGGATAAATTGTTCATTACAAAGCTTGAATTAAAAAATGAACTAGAAGGATTCTAGAATAATTTACAATTGTACTCACTAGTGATATTTTGGTATAATCAGAAGATATGAGAAAAGGTATGGTATAATAAGAATTGTTCGCTATAATCTTAAGTTGAACTAAAGATATGAGTTATACGGGTTAGTATTATGTATGGTGGTAAAATGGTGAGTTTAGAAGGCGGACGTTGATTGGTCTACTTTTGGGTTGATTGTTGGTTGTGTGATTGATTGTTGGTGTCGGCTTGAGTTCGACTTGTAGTCAATAATATAAAGGAGATGCTGCCCAAATTTTCATAAAATACCCTACTCTTAAAAATAGAATGTATACTTCCATGTTTTTTTGATATTCATGTTGATACTCCAAACTATTGTGATCTCAACTCTTAAAAAAAGTATAGTTACAGCCAATCCGAATATATATAATTGGTCTCTGATTTCATTTAGCTAGTCATCACTTGGTGTAATTGATCAATTAAGTGAGATAATTGGCTAATTTTACCAATTAATGGTAAGTTAGATGGAAATCGATTCCAATTAGATTAAGTCAAATTTTGATGTGACTTTCAAATTCGAAATCAAAATAATAAGAAATTTGGAGAAAGTAAGGAACAAATAGAATTCAGAAATTGCTGCAAGTGTGTGAAGCTTTACTTGAATGAATATGCCCTTTTTAATGGACAAGAGAAATGAAAAGTTATTTGAATGGACAAGAATGAACAAGTGAGAGAAATGTTCTCAAGAACTAAAGGTTTAAGATAGAGCAAAGAGAATGAAGGAAGGAAGAAAAGGAAGAAGGGAGGTGGAATAACCAAGAGATTAATAACTACACCAATACGGATTTTATTAGACAATCAAAGAGATTTTATCATCTATAATAAAGTTTATTAAAGGACGTCGTGTTTCTAAATTGTTTTGATAATCATACAATAAATGATTTACCAAGTATTTCTATTTTGGATAAAATGTGAGATACAGTTTTAATTTAGTTTCTGATTGATGTTGATACTTAAGTTGTTGTTAAATATCAAAAGTGGTATTAATATAGGTGATTGATGGTTACTTTAAAATTGGATGTTGTGAGCATCAAAGTTCGTATTGATATCTAATTTAATATGACAAAATTTCACTAAGAGCGTACGGTGAAATTTAGAATTAAGTTTAGTTAGACTTTATTTATTATAGTAATCAAGTTCAAATGTTTAAAACTTCTTGAAATTTTGGGTTTAACATTTTTTTCTAACCATTTTAACATATGCACAGTTGGATCATTCTCTATCTATTCTAAATAAGTGGACCTTTCACTACACCATAAATTGGATTAAGAAACCCCATAACTGTGTTGCTATATATAGGACCAAAAAAATGTTGCTAAAGACCCAAAAAGGGATTAGGAAACAACAGAGCTATGTTGACTAGTAGCTAGTTAATATAGATATCTATAGCAACATAAAAACTACTCTATTGCAACATACCAATATATGTTACAATAGATCTCAATAGAAACATATTTTGGACTCTATAGTAACATACTTAGTGTGTTGTAAAAGATCTTAGAATTTCATTCAGAATTGTGGGGCTCATAGGGGGCCCACCTGCGGGGCCTATCTGTGGGGCCCATACGTGGGACCTATATACGGGGCCCACATATAGACCTAGTTATTTATCTATGGCAACACACGTGTAGCAACATCTTTTATCTTACAAAAGGTTAATTATTCACAACAGATTTAGTACCTACTGCAACATAGTTTCAGCCTGAAAAATAATTGAAATACACCTCCTGAATATTGCATTTCCAAAAATAAATATTCATTTATACAACCAGTCATACACATCAAATTCACTAGTACAAAATCAAACTTTTATGTCGCCTTATTTACGTCGCACGTAGAAGAATCCGACGTATATAAGACTTCATACATCCGGTTTTTTAAAAAGGCGACGTATATTAACCTTCTGAAAGTACAATTTACGTTACTTCAGTAAACAACCAATATATAAGGGTGACATATACGTAGTCTCTAAATTGGTCTACGTATAAAAACTTATTTACGTCAGGTTCGGGTCACCATCGTATAAGATCATTACAAATACTTAGCATATACGTCGGTTTTTCAGCACTCGATATATATGTGATTGTAGATACGTTGGTCATCTCTAATCCGACATAAAATAAATTTTTTAATTATTAAAAAAATAGTTTAAATAAAACTTAATAGTGGTCGGGCCAAATTTAGTCTATTCTTCCCAAAATCAAACTCTATCCATTATAACATCGCTCGACGGAAACATTGGTCCTGGAAACCATCATACCTCATTCATCTCTCGGAGCAATTTCCTAACTTACATTTCTGGTATGAAGTATGTCAATACTTACGATTGAATATGTATACATAAATAGACATGTAACAAAATTTTTCTTGTTAATTTTTCCATCAGTTCTACCTAATTGGGTTTGTTAACTTCTTTATCCTCGACCATTGCATTGATTGTTGGTAATCTCCCTCCCCCTCTCTCCCACTCCCTCTCTCCCTTCTTTCTCTTCCCTCTCTTTCTGGTATGGAGTTGTAATATGGAGTTGTACGAGTAAATAATACATTTATTATTTAGTTGGATCATTCATTATCTATTCTCAACCTAGTTTCTAGGGATAGCAACCCCTAAATTCAATTTTGTATAAATAAATAATACTTGTATAATTAAAATAGTTGATTTTTTCGTAAACTCTTTACTTTTGATAATAATCACATCCTTATGATTGGATTATTTATTTAAAGAATTTAAAAATTCTAAACTCTAACTCTAATCCATACCCTAAATCCATAACTAGTAAATTATATATCTAAGAATACTAACTATTCGTATGTACCGATTTAAGAACAACTTTATTATTAGCTAAATAATTCTTTTCTAAAAAAATTATAGTGCATCAAGCATATAGATTTGAAACTCTTGAAAATTTTCTTAATTTTTCAAATATATTAAACAAATATTTGAACTTTAGAATATTATCAAAACAAAATCAAAATTCTCCTATAATATATGATATTGTTTAACTTTTCAAGTTTTTCTGTGTTTTTTGTTCAATAAATACAACTACTTGCGATCACTTTTATTAATTAAACTGATTTAGGTTGAATTTTAGGTTTAGTAGTCACACCAGCCCTGCTCTAAAGACTTCTACCTTCTCTTGTTGAGTTTAATTTTCATTTATTTTTACTTTCAATTTTTTTATGAAACACTATATTAGTAAACACACATAAGGAGAAAACATAAGCAGGTGGATGCGCACATGCTTGCAAAGACAAAAAAACATCTCATAAACAAACAAAATTTAAAAACATTTGTTTGAAAATGGTGTACTTTATAAAGTTTGTTGGACATGCTGTATTTTGAAAAAAATGCTGAAAAATGATGTAATGAGATTTTGTTGTATGGTTTTATGACAAATTTACTTTTGCTCTATTGATATTGATTTAGTATTTAAGTTATTTTTTGTAGAGACAAGTTTGAGTACATTCTAAGTTCAAATTTTTGACTAATTTTCAAAGGGCACTACAACATTTTTGCAATCATACAACTGTTTTTTTTCGTTGTCTGAAAGGTAGTTTTTACGTTGTCTATCCAACACTCGTGTGATCGAAGGTTGGACAACGGTTGTTAATACAGTTGTAATAAGGGAGATTCAACAACAGTGTTTAACACTGGTTACAATCTGGATGACACAACGGTTGTTTTAGAAAATCAATTGTTGGAACATTTTTAACATGACAGTTTTCTTAGTAATAAACAACGGTTTATTTACGTCAAGAGAAAGTTCTAAATTTTCTTTCCAATTTTAAATATCTTTTCCAAACAACAGTTATTTTATCCATCTATTATTTATGTAATAGAACAACAACAGTTATTTTCAGAGGTAGTAATATAAGTATCTTTTAGACAACAGTTTTAGGGTGGTGTTATAATGCAAAAGAGATAACGAATTACTTTTCGGGAACCATTGAAGAAATATTTGTAACACAACAGTTTACTAAGCAATAGATAACAGTTTAAAAAACCATTATCTTATTAGGTATATGCATTTTGCATATCAATTTCATATTTAATTAAAACCAGCTGCATAAAAAACCACAAAAATTAGTCCCCTGCCAAAATAAAAATACCATAATCCATACCATAATCCAAAACAAAATCATACCATAATCTAGGCCCCCGCCAAAACAAAACCAATTCACTACCATACCATAATCCATCCGTTCAACAATCCAAAACAACCTGATCTACCTACCAAACTACCAGCAATCCACCGAACACAAAATACATTATCGCAAGTCTACTTATCACCAACTACATACATAAAACATCCACTTTACGATAAGTTCAAACGAGTCTACTTGTCAACATACGATAAGTTCAAACGAGTCTACTTGTCAACATACGATAAGTTCAAACGAGTCTACTTGTCACCAACTACATACATAAAACATCCAGTTTACGATAAGTTCAAAAGAAAAGAAAGGCGAGGACCTAGCTTGCACAATGTTTCATAAAATATTTTGCAAACTCAACCCTGATCTCGTTGATGTCATCCTCAGTGTAAACCAGGTTTGATCTACGCAGCCACTGAAATATGATCCAAAATTTTGTATAAGTAACATGTTCTACCCTTATAAGAGTAAATACAAAGTGGATGAAAAGGCCCATAGATAGTCAATTGTCACCTTATTAGCAAAGTCCAGCTCCTTATCATGAATGATTTCCATCATGTATCGCATCACAAACAGGCCACAATCCTTGTTCCCGGTTTGCACTGGAACTCCCTAAAATATCAAACAAAAAATCATTTAAAATATCCAGTCTCCTTTAATAACATAATTAATATATGATCACAAAAATAAATAAATACCGCCATGTTCTCCCACAATACTTTCTTCTTCGGAACCTTTTTCAAATCCTCCTTGTACATTTTAATGGCACTGCAACCAAAACGAGATATATCAAAACACAAAATAACCACTACAAAATATGGTCGGACAAGATTTATAAGTTAAGACTTAATAATCAAATTTTATAACGTGAACTCTTACTTGTCGACAACATCCACCCATTCTCCATTTGCAATTCGGCGTTTAAGAGGGTCCATATAGTAGACTACCTCTGCGTGTGGATTGACAACTGTCAGGGTCCAGTGGTTGCTACAAAAAATAAACAGAGGTGCTTGTTAAATAGTAAAGCCTAAATTTGATGCTTTTTTGTCACTCAAACAACTTAAATATCATAAAAAAAATTACATTTCTATTGAATTAAAATCAACCTAAAAATTATTTAAACTCACTATTTGTGAAAAATAATCTAAAATATGATACTAGTAGAGTGTAATTTACTGTAATAAACATGATCAGGTATAACATCAAAAATTGAAGGCTCATACTGATAAAATTTAAATTCCAGTAAATAAATCAACTTTAAAACTGAACCTATACAATTATCATCAAATTTGAACTTGAAATATTATGAGGTTGAACTATACAATTTCCCCTGTCTGAGAAACAAACCTAACATCTAATAACAAAATCAATTAAATATTGTAAGCCATTTGATTACTTTTATATTAACTTCAAAACTGTCAAGGCATTTGATTACGTTTATACTGAACCAATGCAATTAATATAAATTTCAACAAATATTATCGAGTTTAACTATACAATTGAACCCATTCCTTACAAAATTAAAGCTAAATTCTTGAAAAAATTAATAAAAAACTGGCAAGGCTTAACAGCTTAATAGCTTGGGATAGTAAAAATACTTACACATCATTGTACGGCAGGAGAAAATGCTGCCCTTTCCTAGAATCTTTAAATCTTGTACACAATTCACGCGACCTCTGCACTGCACTGCCACATCCAATGGCACCGATTGTGCCTGGATCTACAAAACTAATCATGTTGACCATCTTATGCTTCTTCACATATTCATTCAAGAAGCTACAAATTAAATTAAGCAGTCCTTAGTAAAGATTGTCATATTTATTCCAAGGCTATATACTCCGAAAAAAAACTTAAAATGAAAAGCTTACTGAATAAAAAGGCAAATGACAGAGCCGGCCATTTCACCGCCAGAGCACACTGCATGTATATCAGATAAGAACATGATTTGCTTCTTTGTAAAGCCAAATGCTTCTTTGCTTAGCTCAAAAGAAATTTTTCGGCCACCACTCAAGGCTTCCTTTGCCCATGTCCACAAACGTTTCATTGCAGAAGGATAATTCGGACCAATTTGAACAACAAGCTCTGGTTCAACATCTTCAATTACTTTATACGTCTTCTTCATTTTCTTAGCACGGGCTTTCTTGGTTTTCTAAAACAATTGCAAATAAAAATAATTAAAAAAACAAACTAAACAAACACATAGTACATATATTAACCATACTAAAAAAGCATTCTGACCTTGGCGGCCAAAACATGAGAAGTACTGCTATTGTTTCCTGCAATTATCATGTTTCTCGGCCATGCAATAAAAGTTCCCATGGCTTCTTGAACAGTCAAAATTTCATCCCCGATAGGGAAGGGAATCTTAGCATCTCCTTGAATGACTTTAGTGATAGACACCCTTGCGTTCTTTTCTCCAAGACTTACTCCATGGATAGTCTTCTCATGTCCTTCGGAAACGCGTACTTCATCAATTGTTGCACAAGCAACAATGTTGCTCAACGATCCAACAGCCAATCGGCATACAGAACCACCTGAAGAATCCACTTTCATTTCCTCAACAGCCCTTCCATTATCATCCTCACCTGCCACCTTTTTATTATCCTCAAGCTCCACCGCTAAATCTACAAACAAATTATCTATCAATGTCACATTTTTATGATCACCTACAGCCACATCCACATCCACATCAACCCCACCCTTAGAGTGACAGCTTGCCTGCTGGGAATTTGGTTTCGGACTACCATCATATTGTACACCATTTTTCGATGAATGTGCATTGTATTTTTCAAATTCAGCAGCCCAAAATGCATCTCTCTCTTTAATAATTTTTGGAGTCTCCTCTGCCATGTACTTTTGAATTGCCTCACGTACCCTTTCTTCCACTGTCCTCGCTTTTTTTTTCCCTCGGAAAATCAAAATAAACCGACTGCTTCACATGAATTCCCTGACCACGTACTCTGCCTCCGTGCTCAGGCTTACCGAGCGCCATTGTTAACACATCATTAGTACCTTCAACTTTAAGCTTTCCTTCCTTAACCTCCTCCTTCATCTTTTTCTACAAAAAATTCAGTAACATTTTTCACCATAAGCACATACATCCTTTAAGCACATTCATCCTTTAATTAAAATATTACACAACTAACACCAATTTGTTTTTACTAGTTATAAGCACATTCATCCTTTAATATATTTAATTTAATAGATTCAATTGCAAGCACAAGAGACAACTTAGTTTACTTGGTGGTACAGGGGACCTAGTAAGTACATTCATTGACAAACTAATCCAAGGATAAAAAAATATTAAAATAAAATATTAACCAACACAGAATACAAAATCTAGACATTTAATATTATGAACCAATTTTCAATATAAACATGTGTATTTGACTCTCTTAGTGAACAGGGGATTATTAAAATATATAATTAACTACTAATATTAAATATGATACAATCAACATGCTACTAGCACTAAAGGCATACAAACAAATCCTAAGTTAAACTAGAGACCACTAATTCGAATTATACATTGTAATAGAAAAAGATAAACTATAGAAAGGCTTCATGTGTATATAATTTATTAAAATTTAACTTTTGAAACTTCAGTTCCTTATTAAAAAATACACAAATATGTGCATCAAATAGAATGGACAATTATATTAATAACTTACAATTTTCTTAGCTTTTTCTGCAACTTCATCATTTAAAAAATTACCATCTTCGTCCATCCTTGCTAGGATCCAAGTGTCCGACCGATCTACTTCCTCTGCATCTGGATGAGATTCAGTCTACATTTACATGTAAAGGATCACATTAGTAATAACATAAACATGCTTGTAAAATTAATATGAAGCAAAAAATGTGCTTGTTATTTCATTTCACTAACCCATTCATTCTCGAGATTAGCATAACCTTTTCGAGACATTCGATGTGGATATTTACTCAGCTTCCTTCTTTCTTGTTGTTCTTTATGAATTTTCTTCATAAAAAGCAGCAATAAGGTTAGAAGATCATAACTAAGTAAATATTAAAATGAATAAAGCTAAGTAGAAATATACCAGAAACTCAGGCGACGTGCGGTCAGCAACAAATATGTCCCAGTGTGATTTTTCTATAAAAGTAAAATCTGCAGGAGGATGTGCAAAAAATTGAGGTTGATCCAGATAAGGAAGAATGTAGTACTTGGTCAGCCGACATTTAAATTCCCTCCATTTTGCCCCGGCCGATCTGAATACCAACTTTTTTGCAGACTCAGGTACAACATAAGCCATCTACGTACATATACCAACAAATTTAAAGTTAAAAGGTGCTAGTTAATGAAGAACAAATAATAAAAATAAAAGTTAAAATGATGGAAGTTATTTATATTCATTTTACCTGCACACAGTCCCAAATTTTTGTCTTTGTCTCTTTAGGAACATATTTCCAAGAATCATGCCAGATCGGGGTTTTGGTTCTTGCCAAAACTCCAATATATGATTGCATCTCTTTACCTTCTTCACCATATGGCTCTCCTTTTGCATTAAAAGACACAGTAAGTTTGATCCCTCGGATCTTGCGTTTCACAATTCGGTGCATCGTTACACAGCCTCGCTTCAATAGTTTTAGTCCTTGAGTATTGTCCGGTTTGGTAACAACTTTTTCTCGTTTTCTTTTCTTTGATATTTTCTTTTGTAAGTTTTCAGAAATGGCCTTCTTCACAGTTTTTGGGGGAGAACTCAATGGAGTGGAGGTCTCGCTATTCGTGGACTTTGTCTTTCTTAAAGCCCTTAGCACACTCATTGTCCTTGGATGGGGTGAAGATCGTGTCTTTTTGAACCCATTCCTGTGAGACGCTTTCTTTTTCAAATTTCCCTTATCTTCCTTGGTCTTCTTCTTAGGAGTAGCCATAACCTATGAAGTACACAAACAAGGAATAAGTACAACATTAACATGACAGTAAACTCAATAAAACTCAAAGACATTACAGGTAAAAGAACCTAAAAACAACAAAAGAATAACCATCTGAGATATCTTAACTTTCCCACTTAAAAGCGTATTATAAATTTTACTTAAAATGACACACTTTGAGTGCCTAAACTAACCAGAGATGTACACAAACAAACATTCAACCACCAATAAAATCTAGCTTATAATCGTACAACTTACGGCATGTGAATAAAGATAAATTATCCATTTATTATAGGACAGTAGCACAGGGCACATTCAACTAACTAATCGACTGCAGAGTTATAACAAACAAACCAGTAATTTTATCTCAAAAATCAATAGAAACATGAAACAAAAAACAAGAAATTAGCACAGTTACAAGATTTCAAACAGAAATTAGCACCCTGTTAATATCCATTTGGAACAAAAAACAAGAGAATAGCAAGAACCGGGGGTTTCATCATGAGATAATTACAGTTTAAAACCAGGGGTTTCATCATCAACACTCAACACTCCACAATTGCATGCAAAATTTACATAATAAAACAAACCAAAGACACTCCACAATACCATCAAACATTGCATGCAACATTCCGCAAAGCAAAGACACTCCACAATACCATCAAACAGAGCATGCAACATTTAAATCTCATAAAATATTGAGTTAAAAATAAAAAACCCCAACATAAATTGAAGAGGGTTTTATAGTTCTAAAATAAATCAAAAAACCCCAAATAAATTGAATAGCATTTTAGAAACTTATTAAAAACATGTAAAAATCAAAAACCCCCAAATATAGATGAGGGCTTTACGGTCTCTAATTGAATTAGAAACATACCAGTATAATCGAATGGAAGAAGAGGAAGAAGATTGTGTGAAGAAGAGGAAGAAGATTGTGTGAAGAAGAGGAAGAAGATTGTGTGAAGAAAATCGCCGTGAAGAAGAGTAACTGATGATGGGGAAGAAGGGGGTTGGGGAGTTATGACGAGGAGTAACTGATGGGGAAGAAGGAGGTTGGGGAGTAAAGTTTTTGGGGGATATTTCGGGGGGATACTAAAAAATAAAGGGGGGAGATGAAATTTAAAAGAGAGGGAAAATGAAAAAAATTCACTTCAAACCAACGGCCTAGATACAGATCTGGTTTAATCCAACGATCAACAAAATCTGTTATTATTTAATTTTTTTAAAACCTAAAAATCAAAAATTAAAATATATATAAATTATCCATATATTTGGAGATATAGTAACTGTTGTAAGATCAACTATCACATAACGGTTCTTACAGGATACCGTTATCGTATGCTATATTATTTAAATAGTAGTTGTGTAACGGTTTCTTACACACACCGTTGTCTCATATATTTTCCAACAAGAGTTTTTTGTCCTAAACCGTTGTCTATAATCTAAAACAAAAATAAGAATAATCTATTATAAAACTTTTAATTTTTAAATGTTCGATGTTTGCGAGTGCACATATGTTGATAAAACATTTGACGTAATCCATAAAAGTTAAATTTTTGGTACCTTAAAAGTTCGATAATCTGATTCGAAGACTTCGATTATATCACTATAAACAAATAATAATAATAATTAAGAATATTACTATAAACAAACGTAGATTACGCTGACAGAGACGTTTGTGAATAAAAATTTATTAAACAACTAATAATTAAGGATATTAAGTTTCTCTTTGTAAAATTTTAAAATAATTAAAGATGGAGTTGTAACTAGGGTGGATCACGGTTTGGTTTGGGACATTTTTTGGCCAAAACTGAAACTAAAACCGTATGTCCTTAATTTTAATATTTAATAAATATAAGTTGAATTTACGACTTATAAGTTGATAAGTAAGTTATGTTTCAAGATGTCAATCTAATCAAAATTCATTAATTTTAATTAGATGTTGAATTGTTGCATTATGATTTTAGTGAAAATAAATGTAAAGCTATTTTATTGAAAGCTGAAAAAGACTTTCATTCATAAGAAAAAAGAATTACTATCGTTGGGATCTGATTCTGCAGTAGAATCAGATCCCAACGATAGTAATTCTTTTTTCTTATGAATGAAAGTCTTTTTCAACTTTCAATAAAATAGTTTTACATTTATTTTCACTAAAATTATAATTCAACAATTCAACATCTAATTAAAATTAATGAATTTTGATTAGATTGACATCTTGAAACATAACTTTATAAAATAAAGTTGATGAAGAAGAAAAAATCAAAATATATTCAGAACAAAGTACGTCGTTACTAACATTCAACTTATCAGCTTATAAGTCGTAAATTCAACTTATAAGTAGGGTCGACTGATAAGGTGACTTATAAGGGGTTACGGTTACGATATAAGGATCACTAGGGGAGGAGAATTTATGATTATGCCTCCTGAGTTAGAGTCTGTCCCTAAATGCGGTTTAGCTTGGTTCACGTGGTTTGCAGGCTATTGCGTGAACCCGTAGGGTTTACCCAGTGCGCACCTGAAGGGTAGCGGCTGCGGGTTACCTACAATAAAAAAAATTATTTGGGGTTAAGATAGGGTTTAAAGTATAATGTTTAGAATAATTGATGAATATGCTTAATAAGAAAGATTCAATTAATATAAAAACACATCGGAACATCTTTTTATAGAAAAGGTATCAATATTGTATATGATAATCATATTCATATTCGAAGCACATCCATATGTTTGGATCATTGAAAGGGTGATTTAAACATCCGTATAATTGGATCGTCGAAAATATTTACAAATTTAGAAAATATCGATAAACATGGGATATCAACTCCAAAAAGTCGAACTTATCGCTAGTGAGTTATATGTAACAGTTTACAAACAACTATTTAATCTAGTGTTGGGCAATAGTTTTTCAAAAACACTATTATGTAAAACAATATATAGTTCGGAACTCCCAATTGTCGATACGATCAAGTTGTAAAAACAAATAACAAACTAAAGATAATTAGATGATTTATTTACCGATCGTTTAACACTAATAATATAAAAAATATTGAAATTGAAAATGATAATAAAGACATTCTAAACGATTCAAACTACACTAATATCTATTAAAGAACATCTTCACAATTTTTCGTGTAATATAAATTCGATATTCTTATTACCGACATACTATTTCGTTAAAATAATTTGTGATTATTTATTTTTTAATAAATTATATAATTTATTCCTCTATATTAATTTATTCAAATACATAAAATCCAAATTATTGTGGTCCTAGAGAATAAATGAATTAATATTATTCAAAATATTTTAATTTATGAGCCATGTATTTTTTATATAATAATTTAGTTGAGACTTAAACATATTATTAATTACTTTTTATTTCAGACATATATTTGTTCAGACATATGTATCTGTCGGAACAAGAACACATTTATTTACTTGGTAGTTAGGCCGTTCATCCATGTCCATGTGCTCTCAAATCCATAATACTCTCAAATCTATGCTCAAATTCGTGCTAATACTCTCAAATCTATGCTCAAAATCGTGCTCATACCCTCAAGTCCTCAAATCTAGATATCAAATCCATGTCACATCAAGATTCCAAGACATCAAGATCTCGGGTTTTAAATTTATTTTCACACTTGAACAGGAAAGTACAGTCTTTTATGAAGTCGGGTTTATATGTACTCTCTTTTGAATTCATTTTGATGAATTCATTCTTTTGTGATTCTGAACTAGGGTTCATATTGATTTGGGGGAAATATAAAGACTTCACAATTTATTTTTAAGAAGCTATAAGGACAGGTAAGTACTTTAATTTATGCATTTGGGTTATATAAGTCCTCTGTTTTGAATTCATTTTGATGCCTTTTTTACTTCAATTAGGGTTCAGTTATAAAGATTTTGGGGAAATTTAAAGATTTCATAATTTAGTCTGAATTTGAGGTTCTATTCAGACTTTTAAAAGATGGATAGGTCATGGTTAAAAGCGGATAGAAGAACGAAAGAGTTCAAAAAAGGAGTGGAAGATTTGTTAATATTTGCATTTGAGAATGGTTATAATGCAGAAAAAATCAGTTGTCCATGTGTAAACTGCGCACATAGTAAATCATGGAGAGCGCAGATAGTTAAAAACCATCTTTTTCAAAATGGTATTGATCAAACTTATACACGTTGGATATGGCACGGGGAGAATAATTCTGTAGAAAGTTCTAATGAAACCGACACTTCGAAATCTATCAATCAAGGCACCTCAAGAATGGGTGAACGTGACGAGGACGACGACGATGATATGTCTTCTGATGAAAGTTCTGACAAAACCGACACTTCTGATTTCATTAACCATGTTAAAGGTGAACATCAGCCTCTTTATCCTGGATGTGGGAGGTACACTAAGATGAAAGCTCTGGTCCAGTTATACAACTTGAAAGTGAATCATGGTATGTCTGATTCATGCTTCAGTGATATTCTGTTATTACTTGGCTCTTTACTTCCAGAAGGCAACAACATCCCTTCTTCCTTCAATGAAGCAAAAAAAACCTTATGTGCATTAGGAATGGGGTATGAAAAGATACACGCATGTCCGAATAACTGTCTCTTATACCGTGGCGATTTAGATGAATAACAAACTACTTGTCGCGTATGTAAGGCCTCTAGATGGAAATTGAACAAAAAAGGAGATGAACTTGAAGGGGTCCCTGCTAAAGTTCTATGGTATTTCCCGCTGATACCAAGATTACGAAATTTATTCAATACACCTCACATTGCAAAGGACATGACGTGGCATGACACCGAGCGACAAAAGGATGGTAAAATGAGGCATCCGGCTGATTCAATAACATGGAAGGATGTCGACCAAAAATGGCCTAATTTTGCATCAGAGACTAGGAACCTTCGATTAGCTTTATCTTCCGATGGTTTCAATCCTTTTCATGGAAACCGTACTGATTACTCAAGCTGGCCTGTTTTGCTATCAATTTATAACCTTCCTCCATGGCTTTGTATGAAGAGAAGGTATATTATGCTCTGCTTGTTAATATCTGGACCGACTGAGCCTGGAAATGATATCGACGTGTTCATTCAACCACTAATAGAAGATCTGCAAGAGTTGTGGCATGGGGAACAAATGTACGACACTTATAAGAAAGAGTTTTTCATGCTTAGGGGCATTTTATTATGGACAATAAGTGATTATCCTGCCTTAGGGAACTTGTCAGGAAATGTTATTAAAGGGTATAATGCGTGTACTATTTGTATTGATGAAACGAAAGCTACTAGGTTGGTTAATTACCGTAAGACGGTGATTATGAGGCATCGAAGATGGTTGCCCCATAATCATCCTTATAGAAGGCAGAAATCAGCTTTTGATAACACTGTGGAGAAGGGGGTCGCCCCTGTTCCATTAACCGGAGAAGAGGTTTTTCAAAGAGTACAGCATTTAAGGGCCCATGTATTTGGAAAGAAATAACGGCAACCACGATGGAAGAAAGGTGAACCTAGACCTGTTTGGAAAAAGGTTTCAATATTCTTCCAACTTGAGTATTGGGAATTTTTTCCAGTTAGGCATGTTCTCGATGTGATGCACATCGAGAAAAATATATGCGAAGCCCTTGTTGGAACTTTACTAAATATTCCGGGGAAGACAAAAGATAGGGAATCTGTTCGTCTTGATATGGCTGAAATGGGAATAAGAACGGAGCTGAGACCTAAGACTCCTGGAAAGAAAGAAAAGGTACCGTTGGCATCATGGAACTTAATGCATGCAGAAAAAAAAACAGTTTGCTCATCATTTCTTAAAATGAAGTTGGCAGATGGATTTTGTTCAAATATTAAGAATCTTGTAAACATGGAAAATCTTCGGCTTGTTGGAATGAAATCTCATGATTGTCACACGATATTGCATCATTTGCTTCCAATCTCAATTCGATCAGTATTACAAAAACAAGTCAGGTGCACAATTATTAGGTTTTGCCTTTTCTTCAAGGCAATTTGCAGTAAAGTGATCAATGTAGATAAGTTGGAAAAAATGCAGAGTGAGTTAGTGGAAACATTGTGCCAGCTTGAAAAGCACTTTCCCCCTTCGTTCTTTGATGTGATGATCCATCTCTCAGTTCATCTCGTGAGAGAGGTTAAACTTTGTGGGCCAATATTCCTTCGTTGGATGTATCCCTTCGAGAGATATCTAAAAGCGTTTAAAGGATATGTACGGAACCCGGCTCATCCCGAAGGGTGTATTGCTGAGGCATACGTTGCCGAAGAGGCGGTGGAGTGTTTGGTGAATTTTGAAAAATCTACCATAGGAGTGTCAAATGCAAAGTATGAGCAGAATGCAAGACCTCTATCTGGTGCGACATTGATAAAGCCGAGCGATGAGGACTTGCTTCTAGCACATTTGTGTTTTCCCCAAAATACAACTAACATTAGACCATATTTTGAGTAAGTTAGTGATATTTAAGTGTGTGTTATTTCATTATTTTATGCACTTTGATTAATATACTAAAGAAAGTGATTTTTCTCGCAGCGAGCATATGGCATCTTTGATGACAAGATACCAACAACATGAAAATGATGAAGTCTGGCTTAAAAACAAGCAAAATGCAGAATTTCATAAATGGTTCAAGAAAAAGGTATAATTGTTATTTGAATAAAAACATCATAAATAGGCCTAGTTTATATTTTTTCCTGGTAAATATATTTGTTATTTGTTTATTTAAGCAAACATCATAATTAATATTTATCAATTTGTTTTAAATAGATTCAATCAGAATTGTTGGATGACCATAACAACATACCTGAGGAGATAAGGTGGATTGCTGAAGGGCCCAACAAGAATGTCCCTACATTTAGCGGATATAGAATCAATGGTGTTACGTTTAGCACCAAGGAGCGTGATGACACTCGACAAGTTCAGTGTAGTGGTGTCTGTGTCGTTGCAGATATAATGTTTGTACGGGGTAAGGAGAAGAATATTGAACATACTTCACAGACCTACTATGGAGTTATAACAAGTATATGGGAGTTGGACTATAACAAATTTAGAGTCCCAATATTTCGTTGTAATTGGGTAGATATGAACCAGGGGGTTAAGGTAGATGACTTGGGATATACAATTGTTAATTTGAACAAATTAGGTTTTGTAAATGATCCGTTCGTGCTAGGGAAACATGTTAAGCAGGTTTGTTACATTGATGATCCTCTTGAAAAACATTGGTATGTCGTGTTGAAATTACCGGAAAAGAACTGTTATGAACAATGTGACGATGAAAATGATGGATCAGTAGAAATAGAACTTGAGAATGAGCTGCACTTGCCAATGTTTCCCAATGTTGACGAACTTGATGAGGAAAAAGCTAGTTATATGCGGGACGAAGATGAATGGATTCAACTCCCATGATGGTAAAAATTACCTTCTTTTAAGTTAAATTGTCTAGAAAATTACCCCAGCATGAGTTACCTCTCTGCCTTCTATAATTTATTTATTCGTAAATCTTTTTTATTTCTCAAATTATTATTTGCCAAAATTTGATAATTTTAATTAATCAGTGTCAATTACGATTACTGTTTTAATATATATGAAGTTAGCAGTTTTTTTAATTTTTATAAATGATTTATCATACTGGAATTTGTCATTTTCTAATTTATCGCTCCCTTTTTTCTTGATTGTTTGGACTGTCTGGCATTTATATGTTGGATTCAGTGTCATCTAATTATTGGACAGTAGTGTTGATGGGCCATAAACCCTGTTAATCTTAAATTTGTAACCATGTTCAGTTTTTTTATTTTTCTTTCAGTGACCAATGTGATTATTGATCCGGATTTCATTGTTTCCCGTTTTTGCCCATTTTCGTGGAAAAGCCTGTTTGATTGCATTATTGGTTTTATGGACATGCCTAATTAAAACTGTTGGTCGCTTGTCAAGGTTTTGGTTGGAATTCTGATCGAATAAGGTGTTCATATATGATACCCTGCTTCTTCTCTGCCAACAACTTGTTACTGGGGGTGGAGGGTTACCAGCACCTTCTTCCACTGTCTTCAGCTGGAGGAATTTGGTCCAAGTCAACTGGTGACGATTAAAAAACGGGAACTTACTGCCAATGAAAAGACCCTGCTCTAGCTGCAGAAAAAGTCAAGAACACGGGTATTAGAAAGACACAGCGAGGAAGAAAATACTCAGTAATTATCTAACATCAACTCATCAAGTTTCTTCAAGAAATACTCTTGATATTTTACTTATTTATGAACTTTTATCAATTTGCTTACCTGGAATACATTTCTTTCACCCACAATTGCTCCATTGACAAACTTTGTGTTGTCTCTTGTTATATTAGCCTGTAAGAATGCCATTCGGTCAATGCCAGTGCCACTGAGGGTTGTCGGAGGTCCATCAACACTTACGCCTCCACTTGGCAACACCCTTTGCTCAGCTGGACATATATTACTACTTTCATCTCGTGTTGTTATCTCTTCCATCACAATTCCATAAGTGAACTTGCTTTGACGAGTGAAATTCTGCAATAAGTAATTATTTGTTGGGTGTGATAAGTAAGCTTACATAACATCTTAATAAGTAATTTGGTTTATGAATTATCCAATTGAAATTAGTTGTTGACTTGAGGAAATATTCTGATTTGCCAACTTGATTGAGGGTTTTTTGCTAGTCTATATTGGTTGGATGATATTTTGTTAGGTAGTCATTGGTTGGCTACTTTTGGATTAATTTTCTGGGGATTTAATATATATACAACTCATTTTTTTCATTTTAACATTACTCAGAGACAACAGTTTATAGATAATCTATTAAACCATCTTCTACCTAGAGTTTAGACAACATGCATGAAGAACCAAACCATTGTGTGTTTAAGTTTCTAACAAGTTTTTTACATCTCAAACCGTTGTCTATTAGTTGATAGATGAAAAAAGTAAACTGCTGAGTTGTTAAAATTTTGTGGGAGATTAAATTAAAATAGGAGGGAGAATGAAAAATAAATAATTCAAAACAACCTCTAAAAGTATCTTTTAAAGTGTGGTGTTTAGACAACGCGTTATAAATCCGTCGTGTAAATCTTATAAATATAATGCTTTAAAACACCATTATCTGTGGCCTTTCCTTTTAACAATGGTATAAACGCACAGTTGTTTGATTTTTAATGAGACAAGGGTAAGAATAAGCACTTGTCCAAATTACACAACATAAGCAGCAAAACCATCGTCTTAATCTGATAAATGGTTGTTATTTAACAACAGTTCTAGCGTGTTGTCTTAGTATTCTAAGACAACCTTTTAGTTTGCACACTGTTGTCTGATTCCATGGGAGGGCATAACAAAGACAACAGTTTTTGAACTAATAGATAACTATTGTCTGTCCTTAAGCTCACACAACTGTTTTTTTTTCAAAATCATTTCACCGTTGTTGTATTTTTTAGGACAACGGTATTTTTTTTAACCGTTGTCTTTCAACCGTTGTCTGATTGCATTTTTCTTGTAGTGGGGGTTAAGCAAGGATTTAATGCTTGATCAACTATAACATATCACATATTTCTCTATTTTTTTATTATCATGGGAGGGTGGAGTAAGCCATCTTATAATATAGCCAAAGTAAACGGTGTGTTTGATAGGAATAGAATGAGCTTCTATAGGTTGGGCCATGAGAAATAGTCGTGGGGAATATATTAAGGGGGCTAGGTATGGTAATGCCACTCTTTGTGGAACTTTGGTCCATATTTTATGGGATAAAGTTGGCTTGGGAGATAAGTGGTACAAAAACATGTTGTGGTATAATTTGATTCTCAAAAGGCGGTGAAAGAAGTTAATAATATGAATCCAAAATTTGGCATTGCGGAATTTGGTGGTGTTGATAAAAAATATGGAGAATGAGGCTTGAGAGTCATGTCACATTAAGCATATTTCTAAAGCTAAAAATGAGGTTATTACTGCTCTTGTATGAGAATGCTCTCAACTTGATGTTAAAGGTGGAGTCATGGAGCTTGCTAGCTGTAGTCCGTGCTTTCATATAAAAACCATTTTTGTTGTTGATCTTGCTTTATTGACCTACTTATCCTTGTTTCTTCATGCCCTTTGTTAGTTTATGTTTCATTCTAAGTCTCTGTTATGGTGAAACAAGATTGTAGTGGTGTATTGTTAAATATAATCTATTTTAATTTCTATTATTAAATAACTAAATCTATTTCACAGTGAAACATACTCGTACATTTAACATGACAATGATTATAACATTAAGAGAAATGAGCAATAGAAACACAACACTTTCTTTCTCAACAAGAGTAATGAACTAGATAATTTCATGTTTTTTAATAAATGTGTTAATGTGCACAAATGAGCATATTATAAGAATAAATAAGGAAATTACTACTTTACACTTAGCCTATATATTTCATGGTTCAATCTTAGCCATTAAATCTTAACCGTTTCAATCTCCAATGTTCATTTCAAACCTGCCGTAAACGTAGCTTCTTTTGGAACCTAAATCGAGTTTGGGCCCCTATGTAAAGAGTCAGAGTACACTCTTTTTTTGTTTTTATCATTTTCCAACAACTAAACACAAATAACTTGTAACGCCCGAGAAAAATTCTGGGAAAAGTATTTTTAATAGAGTTATTGTTGATATAGTTAATTGCTTAGATAAGGGATCATCATCCCGCAACTAGTGTGACCATTGGGGTTGAGTAATAAATAATGTTGTTTCCGATTTTATTTAATCAGTCCACAATCGATTATTTTTAATTAAGGGAGTCAAATGAATATTCAACTCATATGATTAAATCCAATTGTTATGCTAATTCGTCCAAATTTTTAGCTTTTGTGTAATAAAGCGTTTATATGTAATTATAATTTGTACTTTCTACATTTAAAATTTTAGTTGATATTCCCTTAAGTAGTAAATTAATTCTTTAAAGTGATAAGAAGTATTTCATTATTCTTTTGAGAAAAAGAATAATTTGGCATAAGTATAGATACAAAATCTTGTCATCCTTTTATTTTATTTTATTTCAACCTTTTTATTATCAAATTATTCACTTTTTTTAAAAAAAAATTAGTTTTCAAAAATTTATAAAGTCTTTATTTCATAAAAATATTTCCTAAATATTTTGGGACTTTAGTTAATTTTCTTAAAAGGTGAGTATTTAATTATTTTCCTAAATTGTATTTCTTTTCTATTAAATGAGTAAATAGGATATTATAGCTAAATTATAATTAATTAGAAAACTCTAGATTTATGTAGGGTGTTCTAGAGAATACTAACCTCTATAGTTATGTGGGACTCCATACCCATTTCACTTCTTTTATAATCAAATTTCAAAAAAATAGTAATATAATTAACATAAGTAGAGTGTAGATTGGGTAAAAGAGAGAAAGCAATTAAGTGAAGTGTTCGCTATTGTGTTGGGTGGTGAAGTAGATTCTATAAGATCTTGATCATTTGTTCTTGTAAAGGTAATCCTAATCTCCTTGATTTCATTTTCGTTTGTTTTATTTATTTTTTTTGTTAATTATTGGATCTTAGTATTTTCTTAACATGATTATTGGTAATTAGCAATTGATGAGAGAATTGGTACTTGGCTTTGGAGTTCGTCCAACAAAAAGAGGTCTAACCCAAGATCCATAAATACATATATGTGTAAGTAGAATAATAAAAATAGAAGTAGTAATTGATTTAATTGGGGTTTGATTGAATTGGGTGAAAATATGAAGTTGGGGTTTTTGATTATTGATTGTTGGATGGGAATTAATGAGTAAACATTTGGGCGTGTGTTTGTGATGTGTTGGGGAGGGGCCGGAGCCACCACCAGACGCGGTGGTGGTGATCAGCGCGGGAGACAGAGAGAGGAGAGAGAGAAAGAGGGACGAGAAAGAGGACAGAAAGAGAGGAGAGAAAGATGAGAGAAAAAGGAGAGAGTGAGAGAGAGGAGAGGCCGATAGAGAGATAGAGAAACGGAGAGACGGAAAGAATCACCGGAGTTTGGCCGGAAAGTCAACTCCGGGGTTGCGATTTCGAAATGGTTTGGATAAAATTATAGATCGGGAAATAGGGATTAAAACGAAGGAAGAAAAATTGAATTCCGATACCCACTGAAAACCACCACGGGGGGCAGCCGCCGCCGGTGCCTCCATGGCAATGGTGGTGGCGAGGAAGAAGAAGAAGAACGGGGGTAGTTTGGTAATTCAGTAAATTGATTAATTTTTTTAAAATTTTAAAAGAAGTAGGTATTATTGGATTAATAAGTAAAAGATAAATAATTAATAAGGATAAGTTGTTGATTTAAAAATAGTGAATTAAATTATGAAAGAGTGATATATGAGATTTAATTAATTTTTTAATGGGAGAGATTAAAAAGAGTATGTATACTTATATAATTAGAAGAGAGAGCTAGTACTATTGGGGTGAGATTGGAGTTGATCAAGTGACATTTCAAAGTTTGATCATCAAATAGAACCGTAAAATCACTAGAATGTAGTTTATGGGGATATTTCAACTAATTGGTGACTTTATAATGTTAATTAATTGTTTAAGTCTACAATCTTATATTTTATCAGTTTGTGGTAAATATATTTCTATGAGATTTTGTTTGACAGTGTAAGAATTAATTATCGGTTGAAAGATGAAACTATTAATAATAGGAGTACATAATAAAATTGGTAATAATAGGGAAGTAAATTCGTAGTGGCTAAAAAAATACCCAAATTGAAAATATGGGTTTGGGTTTGTAATCATAAAAGTGGGGTTTTTTTTATGTAATGGAATGGGAAGAGGTCGGGGATGATGCGACGATCGGATTAAGGGGTCTTTGGTGTTTGGAAAATGGTCGAAACAGAAATAACGACCTCTGCCTGTCGAAGACAATGTGACGAAGGTGGGTGGCAGCGAAGGATGGGTGAAACAAAGGGGAAAATGTGGGGAAAAGATTGGGTTCGATTTGAGGATCATTTTAATGGTTGTTTGCGGCTAAATGACTGAGAGATGATGAGGGAGGTCGGAGAGGAAAAGAAAGTGGTGGCGAGAGAAAGAGGTTTGACGAGGGAGAGATTAGAGGAAGACAGGCCGAGAATTAAGGAAGTGAGGGTGGTCTCCGACACTTTTTCCGGTCGGTGGTTCGCCGGAAAGAATGGTGAGGGAGGAGTGAGGTGAAGGAGAATATGGTTGGGGAAGATGAGGGTATTGTGGTAATTTCATAATTAATAAAAAATAGATATTTTTGAGGATTTAAAGCAATGTAAAAGGTTATATTTGGGAATGTATTGGAAAGGTATTTTGTTTTATTAAAATTGGTGTTGTTGGCATAATTTATGTATACATATTGTATTTAGAGGGTATTCTAGAATATATTCAAATGTGACATAAGAGTGTTGGTGGGTTAATTTGAGATTTGTTAGTGAGTAGTAAATAACGGGAAATCATATTAGTTTTACGATAAATTAATTGCATTATTCGAAAGTAGAGTAAAATTTAATTGCAAAGTGAATCGCTGATTTGGTATCGAAAAGGATGGATATTATTTAATAAAGCTATTTTATAAGCACAATTATAAATTGGTAATTAGAATTAATTTTAAATCAGTTAATATGGAAAATGATTAATATACGCTAAAGGAACATTACTAAATTTTATTAAAATATGAAGTGAAATGTTAGTTCAATTTTTGTAATAATTTTTCAAAGTGTAATTATTGATTTAGTAGTCAATATTTATGAATTATTAAACTATTAAATAAAAATAGTATAAGAATTCGTGGTTTAATTATTTTGTACAGAAATATTGTGTGGATTATTATTTTTAGAAATTTCTCCACGCCAGAAGTATTTAAGTAGGAAAAGGTGAGATTTCTTGAGCAGTGAGCTAATAAACGAAAATATGGCAAGTTTAATCTCCTCCCTTTCCTAATTTTGATGTTGGTAATTGTTGTGCCTGTTTTAATTTAAAATTTACAAGTTTATTATTTGAGCTTTATTCGCGATTATATTTAACTCGAAACACGTTCCCTCCATCGAGACACCCGGTTAAAATGCCTTATTTATATTGACCAAATAAATTTATTTCCTTACGTGACTATCCCTATTGTTCAGGATAATTTTTTATTTCCTATTGATGGACATAAATTTCTATGTTCGTCTAATTTATTTCAAAGTCTTGAATCGATTTATTTTCTGGATCAATTTTTTAATTTCTATCAAGTTTTGAAATAATAATTTATCAATTCATTAAACCCTTTCAAGTCTCATGATTGATAAATTGATTACATATTATACCTTTATTTTTTCACATATATATATATATATATACTGGTCAACGTGGGGTTTGACCTCCGATTATATATATATATATATGTGTGTGTGTGTGTGTGATTAAAGTTCTATGGAGTCCACCTTTTAATTGGAGTCATCGGAGTCCATCTATATTTTTCAAATAAAATATTTTTCAAAACATGTTATCTTGCAAAACTTGTTTCACAAATATCATTATTTCAATAAAATTATGCAAATCTCATATATTTACAAGTACAATATATTTGTTCTGCCACATGACCATTTATGTTCTACAAACTAAACGTATTTTGTAAAATAAAATATTTTGTAATGTTATACTTGTAAAATGTATACAATGTGCAAGATTTTCAAAAAATAGCGGACTGCATATAACTTAACTTTCTCTCTCTATATATACATGAGTGATATAACCATTATTTATGATCAAAATTATTTTATTTTATTTGCAGTTTTAACAATCAAGAATCGATTTGACTAGTACCGCTTACTAGTGTTTAGTCAATTGATATTTTATTTTTTAATAAATATTTATCATTGATCCAACCGTATAGATATCAATATATATGTATGTATATATATGTATATATTATTAGTGGTATAACCAAAGTTTGAGATCAAAATTATTTTATTTGGTTTGTCCTTTTAACATTCAAATATGAGCTTGATTAATACCACAAAATTGTGCTAAGTCCCATATTGATGTTTCAATTTTCATAAAAATATTTATGAATGATCCAACCGTATAGATGTCAAGATCCATATATAATAGTGATTTGATAAAATTTTCAGAAAAAAATAAATTAAATTGGTTTCTATTTTAACAGTCAACCAGTGGTGACAAGTACATTTCACTACTAGAGAAAAGTCAATAGACATCACCCTTTAAACATCAGTCGAAAAAAAACCGATGTAAAAAATATGTTTAACATCGGTTATTTTCAACCCGATGTTAAAGATATGTTTTTACATAATATTTTTAAATAACAGATTATTAATAGTATTTTTTTCAAAAATATAACCCTATGTTTCGCATCGGTTATGTTTTAACTGATGTTAAACACTAACTTTCACATCGGTCGTTTAAGGACCGTTGTGAAAGTTTAATATTCGCATCGGTCCTTAACTAACTGATATCTATGTTAAAATTTTAAAAAAATAAAAATAGAAGGCTGGGAATAAATCCTCCTCTTTTATACTTTGCCAAATATTTCCCTCGTTTCCCACATATTCCCCCATTTCATTTTCTCTGTTTCCCCGTTGTTTTTCTCTCTTCTCACCAGATATACATCTCTCTCCCCCCCTCTTCTCTCTATCTCATCCCTTAACATGGTTAAAATTATACTTCAACTTTTAAGGGGTTTAGTGTGACTTTGTGTGTTTTACTCGTTTATGATATTGGAGATGAAGGTGAAAGATAGAAGTGGTCTAGGCTGGATGTGACACTTACACATTGGTGGAATGAAGCTTCACTTAGAGTTTCAGAAGCTCTTAGAGTGATTGCTACTGTTTTATACCAAGAAAGTTAGTGTGAATTAATTTTACTGAAGGGACGATTTAATTTCCAAGGGATTCAAACTATAGCTGTAAGATACTTGGTGGATTAACATCTGAATGAATAGGATAACAATGTAGAACCTTTTTTTTAATTTTATTACAGTTTCCCAAGTTTATTTAGCAGCCAAATTTTTGTTGAAAATTTAATACATAGGATGCTATGTTGCCACCTAAGGTTTGTGAACCATTAAACTTTTCGATAAAGCACAACTAGTTTATTTATTAATCACTTGCTCACTAATAATGTATCGAACTTAATTAATTTGTGTTTACACGTCATGTACTAGTTGGACTTTTTCAATATGCCTGATAGTATCTTAAACTCTTATACACCACTTCTCTTGAGCAGAATATACTTGCATCACAATGTTAAATGCCTATAATTACATGAGTTAATTGCATCAGATAAGACATTGTTGAGGCCAACATCACCAACACCTGATCTAGTAAAAGAGACAATACTAGCAATAACATGAGGAGCACCATTTCCCAATGGAAGCAGAGTAGTACCAACTATAGTTGGAGAAAGATTAAGAATTTTCGACAGATTTTGGACAGAAGGACAGAAGTACTCAGAAGCTGTATTAGCAAGTAAATAAAACAAAAAAACAAGCCAGAGGAGAAGAATGGAATAGCCCAACACATGGAACTACCCACAGCTTCCGTAAAAGATTTCAAGGCAGTTTATATAACCTTTTGGCTTGCTTTATTCGTTTGATCTAATTTATACACACTTGGACTCATAATCAGTGTAGTTGTGCAGACGAGAGCAGCCATCATCTTGGATTAAGAGATTTGAAGATTGTGTGAGATGCACAAAAAGCCCGAGCCCGATATTCTGCCCCGACCCGATCCGGTCAAAGCCCGGTCAAGCACGGGCCGGGCCCGGTCCCGGCCCGGGCTTCGGGCCTCGACGGGCCCTATATTTTTAGGCAAAGCTCGACCCGATTAAAAGCCCGAAAAGGCCCGGTTATAATCTGATTATTCTAATATATTTTCTTATATATTTATAAATTCACATTTACTATAAATATAAATAATACTTTAAACACATATATATTTACATATTTGTGATTAATAATATTATTTTTATACTTTGTTGCATAAATAATGACAGAAGATATAATAAGTACACTATATATATTTGGATATCATTCTTATCATAACAATGATAAAACATATTGTTCTACAAACATGTTTATTTTTTGCCGAACGTTAATGTTTTCAATGAAGTAATGTCTTCATAAAATATTCCATGTAATCTAATACATTTTTACGATGATCTAGTTGCAATCTGCACGTGATGTTTAATTGGAAAAAGCATATAAGTTGGTAGTTAAATAACACGACAATAAGAAAATGAAGTATGTATTAGAGAAGAGAGGAAGTTTCATGGTATTGATGAGAGAAAAAATTAAAGTGCTAAAGTTACGATTTAAAGCCGTCCATGGATTCACTACAACAAAAATACAACAAAAAGAACTAAATTCCACCAACTAAAAGTCACCGACGTTAAATTCCACCGATTTCGGTGGCTTTTATGTTAATAATAAATTTAAAATAATTTAATTTACCCATATTTAAATATTTTAAAAAATTAAAAAGTTAAATATGAGCGTAACATGAATTACATGTTTTAATTTTTTTTGATTAAAATTACAAAGAAAAGTCTAATACAAATTTTTTTAACAATATTTAAAGAATACAAAAAAAATAATTTTTTTTACTTTGAAACTCCCCACCCACCCAGTCCCACCCACCACCCCCTCCCCTGCTCCCCTCTTCTCACTCATCCCTCCCCCCTTCTCTCTCTCCTCTCTCCCCCTCCCTATTAGTCTAATTTGATACAATTGATCGCCAATCTGGCTTGGTATGATTTATATATATAAGTGTTTCAATCTATCTCTGTTTATGAAATATTTAAATTTCTTTGACGATCAAATATTTTGAAGTCCTGCTTATGATTGTAATCTATGTGCTCCATTACACTTGCCCTTCATACAGAAGTCGAAGAAGCAAGACTCGAAGTCTCGGAGTAAGCCCAATCGGCTACCACAACCGACGTCCTAGTTACAGCCGATCTCCCATCGAGACAACAAGGTACCGTGCATCACCTCATAACCGAGGATGAAATGGTGAGAGATGGCGTCGCCGGAATTTTTTCCGGGAGGTGGCGGGCGGTTGCACCGTTGATGGGTGGGGGTGGTTCTTTTTTTTTTTTAAAACATTTTATATTAAAATTGACCTATTTTCTTGTAATTTATTCAGGAGCCGGAGATTCAAATTTTCATAAAATTTTGAATTTCAAATTCCAAATTTTATAAAAGCAACCAAAGCTTGGGTAGATTTTATATAAATTTCACTGCAAAACTTAAAATCCACCCTCTTAAAAGCCACCAACATGTGTCGGTCGATTTTATACTAAAATCCACCGGATATGGTCGATTATAGCTAAATTCTACCGATATTTGGTGGTGGATTTTAGTAATTTTTCTTGTAGTGATTATGGAAAATAACATAGTGTCCTTTGGGGAAGTATTAATTTTGATAGTATCTCAAATCTCAATCATGTTCATAGAATTATTGTACAATGACACAAAGTATGAGACAAAGTAGATGAGGGAGGTGCAAAGGATTTAAAGGTGGCGTCAAAATCCAACTTGTATTTTTTGGCATTTTTAATTGCACCAGACGTGGAGGTGTATTTTGTATTATGGCAGAAAGTATGTGGTTGCATTAATTCCTTGTTATATTAGCTAGCTTTTCTTTTTAACATGTACTAGTCAACTCTTTTTAATGAGTTCCTCTGTTAATAAGCAACATCTATACGTTTATGGTTTGATACAAATCAGAATATTTATTTCTTCATGGTTTTATTATTAAATATGATTTCTTTATGGCAGTGCAGTGGTGTAATTGGATTTTTGATCTGTTCAACTGAAGGCACACCTGTGGATTTTAGGAACCCTGCAAACCCTATTGAGATGTTACATGGAGCCCTTAATTATAGGTGGGAACTTAGGTTCTACAATTCTGAGGTAATAACATCCTTGGCTCAGATTTTCTGTCTGGTTTATCTTGTTCAATATTTTTCTAAACTCTTATACTACTACATATATTCCAGCAAGTTATTTTGCCTTGGGCATTATTCTTCAGTGGGAATATTTCAAATAGTAAACTATGCAGGGGCACCGCATTACTTTCAAACAGTTCTTTTAATCTTTTCCCCTTATTTTAGTCATCATAAATATCCAAATACACATTGAAACATTAGTCTGTAGCTTGGTCTGATGTACTTGTTTACCACTATTTGTTTAAGTGGGAATGGTTTCAACATTCCTAGATGTCATGATTTGCAATACTAGAGGAGTGTTAGGTTAATGTTTGCTATTAGTTTTATGCCTCAGATTTAACAGTATATGGGATCTGTTACTTTGTGCCATCTTTACCAGATTCAAAAACTCGGGCGTTAAACTTATTTTTAGCTGAACTAGTGGATATCCTATCTGGTGATGATATTCAGGTACACACTTAAGCTTCCTCATAGTCACTGTGTTGTGCAAGTCCATATTCAGGTTAAAAGTTCTTTCTAATCTCCTCTACCAAGCATTTTATTTAAGCGTTTTGGGCTAGCAAAGCTGCTGCACTCGGAAGAACATGCTTCTTCGGGATCTACTTTAAAATCTACTTTAAACAACCCATTTAGACTAATAGTAAATCCTTATAACAGCTTTCATAATTTTTTTAATCAGTATAATATTCTTTTATCTCAATACATACATGACTATTTTACTAAATTTGGGAGGATGAAGCCATTGTAAGATCAACACATGATGGTGGATTAAGGAAATCATGAGTAAATGGTGCCCTGTTTCGGTATATACTAGGTGCAATATGTTTGATAATTTAGTAGTTTTGGAAATTCTTGTTTTTGATTTTCTTGTTGTATACTAAAATTCTTCGGATTGTTTTGGTAATGATAAATAATGTATTTGGATTTGTTTTGTAATGATAATTAACGTTTTAGTTATTTAAATATGATAACATTTGTTGCACTACAAGAAAAACAGCCTTTTCCTACCAAGCAAATCAAACTAGAAAAACTTGGTAGGAAATGGTAGAGCATTTCCTACCAACGCGTAAACTGGTAGGAATTGCTCTAGGTGGGGCCTAGATTGTGTACACGCAAGCACCAAAACCTACCAATATTGGTGGGAAATTCAAAACCTACGAATGTTGGTAGGTTTTGACCAAAATTTGATACCGAAATCGTCCCATCAACCACGTCATCACCCCTCACTTATTTAATTGGTTAAAATTTTTTATGAAAAAAGAAATAATATCTTAAATCTGAGACCATTTCCTACCAAGTTTGGTGGGAAAGTGTTTCCTACCAAGATTGGTAGGTTTTGGTAGAATCTTATTATGAAAATAACTCCACCGACCACATCAGCAGACCACATATTATTAAGAATATAAAACCTTTTTCTGAAGTATAAAAAAATATTAATAATTCAGGTCATTTCCTACCAATATTGGTAGGAAAAGGACATATGGCCGTGAAAAGCATTTCCTACCATATTTGGTAGGAAAAGGCCTGGAATTAATAATATTTTAAAAATGGACCCACCACCTTTTTAGTTTTGTTTTGGGTGGTGTTAATAGAATGAAGATAAGATTAAAATTTAGAAAGAAGAAGAGAAATATAAGAAAAAAGAAGAAGAAGGAGAAAATGGAGAAGTTTATTTTTCTTCAAGAATCACTTTCATTGTAAAGGTATAATTTAATCTCATTGTTCTTTATTTCAATATTGTAAGTTTTTTTTGTTCTATGTTAGTTAGGATGATATTGTGTATGATTTGAATGTATAATTTGTATATGCTTTATAATTGAAGAGAAAAAATGTGAAGTTAAATTGAAATGGTATTTGTTAATATTGTAGATGGTGAGAAAGATGTTATAATTTGTATGTTAATAATTTATATATGCTTGAAATGTTAACAATTCCAAAAAGTGAAGTTAAATTGAAATTTAGTTTTGTTGATATTGTAGATGTCAAATGTAAACCGTGGTTGGATGTCACGTCGTATGAAAAGTGATCGCATTACGTTAACGGATGAGTATAAAAATGGTGTGGAAGAATTTTTAGATTCGGCAAAAAGGTTTGGGTTGACAAAAGATAAGACATTGTGTCCTTGTAAGAATTGTGGGAATGGTCATTGGGAAAATTTAGATACCATAAAGTTTCACTTGTATGCTTCCGGATTTTTTGAATCATATACCGTGTGGACTTTCCATGGTGAGAAAGAGCCAACAACAGAGTCTCGACGGACACGTTATCGTAAACGACGTGCACCACCAATTGTGGAACCACCGGTGGATATGTTTGGGTTGTTACGAGATAGTTTCGGGCAAGATTTTTATAGCTTCAATGATATGAGGGGTAGTAATAGTAGTAGTATGAATGATGCCGAAGAATCTCCAAATTTTGATGCTTCTCAATTTTACACTAATGCCAATGAGTCGGGAGCTCCTATTTACCCCGGTAACAAAAATTATACAAAACTCTCTTTCACTACGAGATTGTTATATTTCAATGACATATCTCGTTGTAGTGAGAAATCATTTAATTTACTACTTGATATTATTGGGGAAGTGTTGCCACGAGATCATAAGCTACCGGTTTCTTATTATGCAATGAAGAAAATGGTAAAAAAATTGAAGTTGGGATATGAAAAAATTGATGTATGTGCAAATAATTGTATGTTATTTTATAATAACGACGAAAAAAAGTTCTTTGTGACATTTGCAAAGAGGATCGTTACAAAGATATCATGGGAAAAAATGGAAGGAAAATACCAAAGAAGGTGTTAAGACATTTTCCGCTAATTTCCCATTTACAACGATTATACATGTCGGAGCATACGGCTAAACATATGACTTGGCACAAGAATAGAGAAATAAAAGAGGGAGAGCTAAGTCACCCCTCGGACGGAGATGATTGGAAAAATTTTGACAAGCGATACCCATATTTTGCTAAGGAGTTTCGTAATGTTCGACTTGGATTGTCGAGTGATGGTTTCAATCCATTTGGAAATTCCGGAAACAATGTATACACATTGTGGCCGGTTGTAGTGATCGTCTATAATCTACCTCCTTCTATGTGTATGAAAAGACCGTTCATGTTTATGACACTACTAATTCCCGGTCCGGATAATCCGAAAAAAAATCTCAATGTGTAGGCCCCTTATGAATGAATTATTTATTTTGTGGCAAAGCGGGGTTGAAACTTATGATCAACATTTGAAAACAAATTTCATCATGAAGGCGGCACTTATGTGGACAATTAGTGATTTTCCCGCTTTAGGTATGCTTAGTGGTTGGTCAACAAAAGGGAAGATGGGATGCCTGGTTTGTGTTAGAAATGTACAAGGTTTCCAACTCAAGAATTGCAGAAAATGTTGTTTCTATGGAACATATCGAACATTTTTGGATAAAAATGATCCGATGCGAAAGAAGAATCAAAAATATGCTACAACGGAACTTAAAGTGTTTGATGGTCGTACCAAGGGTGAGAAATTACTATCTTCTTTATTGCAAATAGATTTCGCTCCATCCGGAAACACTTTTAGTAAATTCAAGCCTAGGGGCTATGGAGTAGATCATCATTGGACCCACTTTTCAATGTTTTGGGAACTACCGTATTGGGCAGCTCATGATCTACGACATTGTATTGATGTTATGCATACCGAGAAGAATGTGTTTGAGAATATATTTTACACAATTGTAAATGATCGTATCAAGACTAAAGATATAAAAAAATCAAGGGCGGATTGCAAATATCTAGATGTACGACGTGATTTGTGGATCGATGAAAAGGGGATCATGCCTAAAGCACCTAATTACACAATTACTAGAACTCAACTCCGGCTTTTGTGTAATTGGATCTCTAAACTTAAACTTCCCGATGGATGTGTCTCGAATATATCCCGTTGTATCAAATGGGATACTTTAAGAATTACCAGTTTTAAATCGCATGATTGTCATATTTTCATGCAAAAGTTAATGCCAATTGCTTTTCGTGAATTTTTACCATCTTATATTATGGAAGCTCTCACTGCTCTTTCAAATATTTTCCTTGATATTTGCTTGTCCGTTTTACTACGTGAAGATTTGGATGTCTTGGAAAAACGTGTAGTGAGGACAATGTGTGTGCTCGAAACCGTCTTTCCACCGGCTTTATTTGACATTATGGAACACTTACTTGTACACTTGATTGAAGAAAGTAGACTCAGAGGACCGGTTTACTATCGTTGGATGTACCCTTTTGAGCGATTGTTGAAGCATATGAAAGATAAGGTCGGCAATAGAGCACGGGTGGAAGGTTCAATTGCGGAGAGATATGTTGAGGAAGAAATGATCAATTTTTCATCATTTTACTTTCGCTCTTCCATAAACACGGTTCATAATACCGCACGTCGTAATGAAGTTGTGGTTGAAGCACAAGAAGAAAATGATTTAGAAGTTTTTAGATATCCTCTTCAAACTATTGGGAAGCACATTGTTGGGTATTTAAATAAAAGTGATTTGATGATTGCAGAATATTATGTGCTACTAAATATGCCGGAAGTTCAACC